>NC_091283.1:501552950-501897450 GCF_032444005.1 Ranitomeya imitator | reverse complement strand
ACAATAAGGAGGCACTTGAAGAAAAATGGGATGCATGGTCGAGTCGCCAGAAGAAAGCCATTACTGCACAAATGCAACAAAGTATCTCACCTACAATGTGCAAAACAGCACAGAGACAAGCCTCAAAACTTCTGGAACAAGGTAATTTGGAGTGATGAAACCAAAATTTTACTTTTTGGCCACAACCGTAAACGATACATTTGGAGAGAAGTCAACAAGGCCTATGATGAAAGGAACACCATTCCTACTGTAAAGCACAGAGGTGGATCGCTGATGTTTTGGGGATGTGTGAGCTACAAAGGCACAGGAAACTTGGTTAAAGTTGAAGGAAAGATGAATGCAGCATGTTACCAGCAAATATTGGAGGCAAATTTGCAATCATCAGCCTGAAAGCTGCGCATGGGATACTTTTGGATGTTCCACCATGACAACAATAAAAAACCCAAGGCCAAGTCGACCTGTCATTGGCTACAGCATAACAAAGTGAAGGTTCTGGAGTGGCTATCTCAGTCTCCTGACCTCAATATCATTGAGTTACTCTGGACCATCTCAAATGTGCAGTTCATTTTAGACAGCCCTGGAATTTACATGAACTGGAGGCTTTTTGCCAAGAAGAGTGGGCAGCTTTACCATCTGAGAAAATAAAGAACCTCATCCACAACTACCACAAAAGACTTCAAGCTGTCATTGATGTTAGAGGGGGCAATAAATGGTATTAAGAAATGGGGTATGTGAACTTTTGATCAGGGTCATTTAGATGTTTTGGGTTGTCATTATTATTTAAAAGGAGAAAACACAGTAGTTTGGCAATAAATGGCTTCACCCAACCACTAACCATGAGTGGAGAACAGTTTTGGTGTTATCATTCGCATTCTCTGAAAAAAGGCAAAGAAAGCAAAAATTCTGCTGGGGTATGTAAACTTTTGAGCACAACTGTAATTCCCTCACAGCTTCCCTTTACACAGTATAGTGGACTCACAGCTCCCCTATACACAGTATAATACCCACATGGCTGCCCTGTACATAGTATGAAGTCCCCACTGATCCCTAAAACAGTATAATGAACCCCAGAGTAGGCCCCTAACTGTATAATGGTCTCAATATTAGCCCCCAAACTGAATAATGGCCTCCACATTAGCCCTCAAACTATTCAATGGACCCCGCATTAGCCCCCAAACAATATAATGGCACTCATAGCAGCCCCTACAATTTATGAGTGAACCCACATTGTTTCAGTCACCTCAAAGTACCCCCCATACTGTATGATGCCCCCACAGTCACACCACAAATTTTAATTAAATTAAAAAGCATCATATACTTACCTAATTCAGGATAGTGATGAATCTGCAGGGCCGACTAACGTGCTGTCATAGTCCCAGCGTGCACCATGACTCTGAAATCCTGTATCACAGCTCTGCCAGTGCGTCAGTTCTATACACTGCATGCTTAAAGTGACCTTTGGTTTACAGATCAGAGAGGTATAGTGCAGGGAGACTGTACTGCACAGCTTAACACAGGGATGTGCAGCGCCCCAGAGTCCTGGTCGTTGCAGTAATGTTATTCTTCCACCAGGGGGAGTGATCTTACATCTAAAGGCAATGAAGGAGATCTTCTGTCCAGGTATCACAACCACAAAACACACTTCACACTCCAATCCGCCAGGGGGAGCCATGCTTCTATATATTAGGGCACTCCTCAGACTTAGGTAAAACTGGTGGGTTGGTTAGGAAGTTAGACAGAAGCTGACTGGAGGGAGTAGGACATAGTCAGTGAGTCCCGACCGAGTTTGGCAGAGGCTGGTTGGAGTGAGTTCCAGCCAGCTCCAGACTGCGGCCTGCGGAAGGCGAGGGTACACAGAGCTGCGCCTGCATCCCATGCGGCAGCATCCCAAGAAGGAGACATTGAACGGAATTGTGTTGCAGTGAGTGAGAAATTAAGTCATGACAGCAGGAGAGGAACATCAGCGAGAGACCAGCTAGAAACAGGCTGCCTCCTTCTGAAGCGCATTACCGGTAGCCAGAACACCGAGGGAGTAAGGATCTTTATGCCGTTACTTCAGAGACTGGCAAGACAGTTGATTCTATGTTGGCTGCCCGACCATATACCCAGGAGGCAGGGTGGCAACTTGTGGGGGCCGGGGCGTCTCTAGGGTCCCTATAAAAAGCCTCAGGCCACCAGTCATACGGGTTTGTCCTATCCGTCAGGGGGACAGAGAGATAGAGACTTAACATATACAATAGTTGTGAGGACCTTACCGAGTTGCTCAGCAGGGAGGGACTACAACGCCCAGGCGCTAGAGGAAGGCTATTGAATTCCACCTGGATAAGGGGACTCTGGATTTGCCTTCAGACCGGCCGGACTCTGCCTACCCTGTGGTCCCTATCCTGGACTGTGGATGCTGAAACCTTCAGTAAAGGTAAAGAGACTGCAACCTTGTGTCCTCGTTCTTCACTGCGCCTTACATCATCCACCATCCACCATCTACACTCTGGGAAGCCCTGGGGACATACTTCACCTGTGGGAAGGTATACCATCTAGCTGCCATAGCATCACCCCACCGGACCCCTAAGCAGCGTCGGTCACCCTGACCGAATACCACAGGTGGCGTCACGAACATTATCCCTTTAAAGACCATTCCCCCCAATCTACAGCAGACGTTCCCCTAGGGCCATGGACCGGGTTAGCCACCGTGACATATCCCCACCGAGTACAGAGGAAGGGCCCGGATCCGAGTACCCCATTGCTCTACACAGGGGGCGCTGCAGATGCACAACATTTGTTGGTTCAAGAGCTACATTTCCATATTGAACCCTCTCAAAGGTGGCAGAAAAAGTTAAAGGGGTACTTACATGAATACATCTCCGCCAGTATATTAATACATCACTAAAACCACATGTTCAGTATTTAAAAAGGATTTGGAGAGCTCAATTTCTGCTAAAAAAAATCAGTGTGAACACATGTTAACTTAAAATGAGTTTTTGGAGCAGAAAATTAGAAACTTGACAAATGTTCCTCATAATCTCAAATCTCTAAATTTTGAACATTTTTAAGTTTTAACATAGCTATGAAGCACGTTATGAATTTCTGCATGTATGTAAAGTCAAAGCCAATGTCAGTACGTTAATGTAGCACTAGAACCACTGTCAGTACATGAATATCTCAACAGAATCACTGTCAGTATGTGAATACCTCACCAGAACCACTGTCCGTGCATGAACAACTCACCAGAACCATTGTCAGTACATGAATGCAGCACCAGAAACACTGTTGGTAAATTAATCCAGAGCCAGAACCACCATCTGTAAATGAATATAATACTAGAACCACCATTTCCCTCCCCTGCATACTGCCCACACAATAGAGTGCCTTCACATTAAGTCTCTCATATACAATAAAAGTCCCTATAGCCTTCAACTCTATAAGGCACTAACCTTTCCCACTTTTTCAGCAGTGTGATGGCGGCCGCAGAGTGATGGTGGTAGCAAGTGGTGGACTCAACAGGGTGACAGCCTCAGCAGGGTGATGGCCCCAGTACTTTGACAGTGACAGAAATGTGACCACCTCACTCAGGCCAGTTATGGATTGCTACATTTATACATGATCAGAACCACCATCAGTACATGAATCAAACTTCTCCATATTGTGCCGCTTCTCCATATTGTCCCCATACTCTCACCTCTCCATGCTTCCACCCACCTCTCCATATTATTACTCCACCACTGCATACTGTCCTTCCACACTCCCAATTCTTCATTATGTTCCCCCACTTCTTCATACTGTGCCTCCACTTCTCCATACAATCCCCCTACACTACCAGTTCTACATATGGTCCCCACACTCTCCCAGTTTTCCATCTTGTCCCCCATTTCTCCATATTGTCCCTTACGCTCCCACCTCTCCATGCTGTCCCCCCACTTCTTCATAGTGTACACCCACTTCTCCATATGGTCCCCCCACATTCTCTATATGGTCCCCACACACTCCAACCTCTTCATAATGTTCCCTACTTCTCCATAGGGCCCCCCGCTCCTCCATGTTGTCCATGATGCTCCCTCCTCTCCATGCTGTCCTCCAGTTTTCACTTCTCCATACAGTAACGCCACTCCTCCATACTGTTACCCATACTGTCCCCCACTTCTCCATATGTTCCACCCAACCACACTGTTCCCTCTTACAATTTTCCACACTGCCCAATAATGTGTACTCAATTCCCCTACATGCGTCTGAGAGATGTGAATACATCTGAATATAGGCAAAAGAGAGCTGGCCACGAGCTGCAAGAGATCCTCTTGTGGGCCACATTTTATGCAAGCCTGGTTGAACTATATTGGTGTGCTGCGCAAACCTATATAGTTAGGGGTACTGTAGTTCCAGGTGGGCCCCTCTGAGAGCGGGGCTCGGGGCAACCACCCCCTTTGTCCCCCCATAGCTACACTATTGACTTTAGAGCTTGCAAGCACTGCCCTGAAGTAAGCCACATTGCTAGTATCGGCCAACTCAAAGCCTCGTCTGCAAACCTGCTTCAGCTTGTAGCCTCGGAGAGCACAAAATTTGGGCAGTGGCACAATAGTGACACTGTTTCGAACTGTCAATCATTAAGCAGGAAAGCGGGAGATATTGCAGTGGTGCGCAAATGTTCCATCTTTTATTGAGTAATTCCTAATTATATTTAACGAGTTTCATATTAAATGTACTCTTTTGGTGGCATCCCATGCTACTTTATTTTCTCTACTTTTGTCTGTGGTTCCGTTGATGGTTCTTTTGCAGTTATAATTGAGCTTTTCTCATAAAAGTTTTTTTCCATAAAAAATGATGTTATATTGCTAAAATATGCTATTATTTTGTGAGCAGAGGAGGTCCTACTGCCGAGACTCACTGAATCTCTGAATAAAATGGCTGTCTTACTGGTTTAGCCACCTCATCTATATTTTTTTGTATTAAAATATTATGGCAACATGTAGTAAGCGTGAAAGTCAAAGAAAAATTCAAGCATTTGGGTGGAGCTCAGTTGGGATCAGACTCCCTGATACGCCCATGTCTAGCCAGATCTGGAAATGATTAGGCTTCGTATGCAAGTTGCAGTACCCCACCCTGTCCTTTGTCAACTCCATCATGACAAAAGTCCACAATCTTACAAGGTAGTGCCACGGAAGCTTATGATTTGCTTATTCTGAGTGAAGTAGGGAAAATTCTAAGCAGAGATGAGCTTCTCGATTTTGGCAATTGTTTTGAGCACTGATATACATTATCCTGTAATAGTCTGTATGTATTTACACTGAGGGCCAAGCAGTTGCCTATGGATGAGAAAGTTATGAGGGACCACTGGATACACTGGCGGGCACAGACAGAAGAGGACCTCTTTGCAAGAACAGTAAATTGACCCTTTGCAGTCCAATAGCTCATCATAATGCACAATCCCACCTGCTTTGGAGGTAGGAATGCACCCCCTTACCGCTTGGGCCTCAGGTTGCACCAATGACATGTGCGCTACTGACTGGATACCCTTCCACTCCATGTAAAAAGCAAGGTCCACTGGTACAGAATGAGATTCTTTCCTTTTGTCTAACAATGTTTGATCTCCATCTGGTCAGTTGGCTGTATTGGTAAACTTTACTTTGGTGCCACATAAAATAAGTCATGTCCATGTCCATATCAATGTTAACATTTCTACTTGCACTGTAGGTAATGATACCTCCCAAATAAGATGCTCACCTTATAGAAAGCGCGGAGTATAGGACATCACATGGCAGCATCTATATTGGCACCCTACTCCGAAAGGGGACGTCTCCTTTCTATATGCTCTTACCCTTTTATGAATGGAGAACTTCTGTCCATAGTAACTCCCTTCCTAAGGGCTCGCTGAGCACCATCAGCTGAATATTATAAGCCTGTTATTGTGACTGCTCCTATTAAATTGGAATTAACACATTACAGGTCTAAAGGTACCGTTACACTAAACGATTTACCAATGATCACGACCAGTGATACGACCTGGCCGTGATCGTTGGTAAGTCGTTGTGTGGTCGCTGGAGAGCTGTCACACAGACAGGTCTCCAGTGACCAACGATGCCGACGTCCCTGGGTAACCAGGGTAAACATCGGGTTACTAAGCGCAGGGCCGCGCTTAGTAACCTGATGTTTACCCTGGTTACCATTGTAAATGAAAAAAAAAAAAAACAGTACATACTCACATTCCGGTGTCTGTCACGTCCCGCGCCGTCAGCTTCCCGTCACCGCTGTGCTCTGCTTTACGGCCGGCCGGCGCTGACACAGTCAGTGCGGGAAGCTGACGGCGCGGGACGTGACAGACACCGGAATGTGAGTATGTACTGTTTTTTTTTTTTTTTTTTTACATTTACAATGGTAACCAGGGTAAACATCGGGTTACTAAGCGCGGCTCTGCGCTTAGTAACCCGATGTTTACCCTGGTTACAAGTGAAGACATCGCTGAATCAGCGTCACACACGCCGATCCAGCGATGTCAGCGGGTGATCCAGCGACGAAATAAAGTTCTGGCCTTCTAGCTCCGACCAGCGATGTCACAGCAGGATCCTGATCGCTGCTGCGTGTCAAACACAACGAGATCGCTATCCAGGACGCTGCAACGTCACGGATCGCTATCGTTATCGTTCAAAAGTTGCTCAGTGTGAAGGTACCTTTAGCCTTTGATTCCCAAACACGTCAGATTCAATTTTGTTAAACCAACTGACCATTTGATGTGTGGACATCTTCATTGACAGATAGATGTCATGGGAGATAAGGGTCATCAAACGCCTCATCCTTGTTTCTCTCAGGGACATAGGCTGCAGCCAAATAATTCCTCTCTCTCCCCATTGAAAATACAAGAATGTTCTGCTGCGCTGACCCTGAATGTGTATGGGCGAGTCAGGAGAGATAGCTTTTGGCTGAAGGTCGGCCAACAGCTATCTAAGGTGTACATCTACGTCCTTCTTTTAGTCTTTTCTTTCTTACTAAAAGCATTGAACTGCTCCGACATTTACACGCCCATCCATTATATTAGCTGTCCATTATTGGGTCCCCTAAGCCCTTGTGTACAGTAACCTGTCTGACCGGCTTGTTTGACAAGTCTGAAATAACTTTCTGAACAATGTAGTAAATCTACTAGAGAATGTAAAATGTGGGGGGTAAAATACAAGCATAGCTCCTTACATAATAAACCTACTTAAAAGAGGCAATAAAGTCATAAAAGATTTACGAGAATCTCTACTGACAGATTCTTCTCAGAAGTCCTCACACGTCTTCATTCTTACATACTTCTTGAATTTCTCAGAAAAACTACAAGTAGAATGTGTTATAGATATATCGTAAGTCTTGCAGATAATAATCATAAACCCAAAAAGTGACAGAGGTTTCCAGCTTCGGCATCCAATATTGGGGCCACCTCAATGAATCATAGTGAAGATCAGCAAAGAGTGATCCTCCCTCCCCGGAGGACAGATTGGAGATGATTGCTGATGTAAACCATGGGAGAACACAGCTGCACAAATTTAGTTAATCTGCAGCGCCTCTACAGGGGAATTGAGGCATTACATAGGGACAAGAGACGTTCCTGGTGGCTGCTCTCTAGATTGTGCTAAACCGAATAAGTTTTTTTTAGACAACCCCTTTATGGAAAAAAGGAATTCAGTCTCAGAAACATTACAATTCATTACCCATGTCCAACATGTCTGATAAATGGATGGTTTTTTTTTCTTAGCTTCTCCTAAAAGCGTTTTCTCAAACTGAAGCTTCAGGAGTGCTCAGCTCCCAGTCTCCGACTTCCTGCCTTATGAGGGAGCAGTATGCTCCTGAATACTTACGGTTGCGACAAGCATCGTGGTCAAGGTTGCCCACATGACATTTTATTTTGTCTGGACAGCATATCAAAAAATCTCAAACAGACAATAATTTTTCTGGACACATTGGAAAATTATGAGAAATCATTATGATTACAAACGATCCACTTCTACAGACCATAGTACTGATATGAAGACATCAGCGTCATTCACTGTAAACTGTAAAACATAATCTGTATGTTTCTTCAGCTTCATAAAAATCATGGTTGCCTTAACTTTTTTACGGACAGGGCAAAAAAAGTGATACATTCTTATGGAGCGTCCTGGAATTTCTGGACATTTGGCAACTCTGAGAAAATATTGACTGCAGCAGTGACTTGTTGGTCATCTCTGCTGCCAATGATTTGACTAAATCAGTCTACATTTCTGCAGCAATGATTTCAACCGCAGGCTTACATTGAAATATTCTGCTTGTTATCCTCTAGTTCTGCCAGCAGATGGCAGTCGTCTACAATTCATTTTCTGAAGCGCTGTCTCATCTTGATAAATTGGCGAAATTGCAAAGTACTTGCAAAACCAACTTGGCGATTTTTCTTTTCTTCTTCCTTCTCAAGAACGGAGGGATATTTCATTATATACAACCCCTGGCAAAAATTATGGACTCACCGGACCGGCCTTGGAGGATGATCATTCAGCTGTTTAATTTTGTAGGAAAAAAAGCAGATCACAGACATGGCACAGAACTAAAGTCATTGCAAATGGCAACTTTCTGGCTTTAAGAAACACTAAAGGAAATCAAGAACAAAAAATGTGGTAGTCAGTAATGGTTACTTTTTTTTAACCAAGCATAGGGGAAAAATTATGGAATCGCTCAATTATGAGGAAAAAATTATGGAATCGCCCTATAAATTTTCATACCCAAAAATAAATTAATCTGTATCTACAAAGCAGATACATCTGTGTATTGAATATACTGATGGAGCAGGGAGTCATCATCAGCTCCCCTCTCCACCCTTCACGTGGCATCTGGAGCTGTTATCAGCCATATATAACACAGAGGGGAGATCTGCTCCTCTCATTGTGGAAATGAGGTGAGGTCATTATTTTTATTATTTGCCAGTGGGGTGGAGTGGAGGGGCACCATACTTGGGGAAGGAAGCACTATTCATCATATCATGTGAGTGTGTATGTGGGGTGAAAAGAAGATACTGGGAGGTGCACCGGGGCAATCATAGTCTGTGGGTGGGGTGATTTGGGGGCGTCATACTAGTTGGCAATTTTGTTGCAAATCATCATCACAACTTGGTGTCAGGAGGCATTTTAGGGGTATCATACAGTGTGCGGGGCACTGCGGGCATCATGATATGTCTGGGGCACAGTGGGTTTTTGTGAATGTATCGTTGCACAGCTGAAAAGTGGTGGTGTACCCACTATTACACACGGAGGGAGCGCCTTCACCCAGGCACCAGATCTCTACCAGTGAGCAATATAAACCAACTTTTCTTTTTTTTTTTTCCCATAATCATCAGCTGTGAACATATGACAAATTATGCCTTCATTTTAATTTCGATTATAGGTTCCTCGGGACACATTATGAAGTGACCTTTTGCCTTACCTGGGAGTTTTCGGTCAGTGACATAATCACTACAGCTATACATCATATTTGCATTCCATAAAATTATTCTTACACTTATCCTTTGCATTATTTTTTATTTTTGTTTGGTTAGGTTCTATACACGGTCACGGACCCACTATAGTACTCGCAAGTACACCGTGGTTATTCCCCCCATAGCAATGATATGTCTCCTCACTCCTACTGTGCCACTTACCTGAGCCACCATACCCTGTACTCTTCATATAGCCACATTACCTAGCCCTGTAGCCTCTCCTATATTCCACTATATTCCACCATATTGGGATTTAAACAGCACCTAGCAGTCAGGTGTACTTCTTGATGATCAGTCTCTCTTTTCTCCATTTTTTCTTCCTTTGCTTCTGAGCACGGAGATCACGCCAGATTGCCTGTTGTTGTTATTATGATTTTGTATTTATGTTACTTGTGTCTTTGAATGATTTTGTACCAATGACATTGTCATGTACGTATATTCTCATTTAATTATGCACCCTTTGATCATGTATCGCAGTTCCTGATGAAGGTCCGGTGAGGCACAGGCACAGTGGGGGCATCATAATGTGTGTGGGGGGTCTTCTGTGTGTGGTGTGAATATATTGTATGGGAATCATATTGCGGGGAACTATGGATGATCGTAATGTGTAATTGAGGCATTATGGGGTCATCATGTGTGAGGGTTACTTTGGGGACATCATAATGTTAGAAGATATACTGTGCAGGAGGGCATCATTGTGAGTAGAAGCATCACAATGTGTGGGATATACACTGTGGTGGCTGTGTGGGAAGGGCACTGTAGGGACATCAATGTGTAGGAGGCTGACTGTAAGGGCATCATTGTGGGTATGAGAATATACTTTGGGCATTATAATATGAGGAAAGACATTGTGTCCCTCTTTCCTGTCCTTCAAAGTTGGGAGATATGAAGATCTACAGCAGCCTGTTACGTAAAGGGGCCCATTACTATGCAGCACTTAAAGAGCTGAGCTCACTATTACTGGTGGATTTTTAGAGAAACAAAAGAAGGTTCTTGATGCCAAGCTATTGGAATGCCCGGGGCCTATATGCTGCTCTTACAATTGAGCCCTCTGACTCTAAATAAACAGTAGTGAATCTATACTCTGCGATTATACAGCTATGCTAAAGCATTCCTTAACTGTCCATTCCAGCCTGGACCTGGAATTCCCATGGAAACACACATTGTGAGGGAATTATGGACATGTATCTCCATCTACGGACTTTATGGAGATTTTTTGAGCTTTCCTGCAGTCCAGCTACCTTTTTCCTCACAGTCTTGACAGGGGGACTGAAGTCCAAAGGAACAACAATCTGTGTACAAAGAGCTAGCCTTCTTTTTATGACCCTTTCAACCACTGACTGTTATAATAAAATATCCAGGAGAAATGTGATTGAGACCTTCATTATGTGCAGCAAATACTGTTTGGTCATAGTCACCTTGCGATTTTATGTAGATTGTTGTTTACTAGGGATGAGCGAACGTACTCCGTGATACTCGGAGTCCCACCTCGCATGTTTGGCACCTGTTACACAGCCAATAAGCATGCAGGGATTGCCTGCAAGTCAATGTAATGCAATAGCCATCTTGGTAGTGGCATTATTGTAATTAACTGGCTGTATGACCTTGTCAGGGGATATAAAATGACACACTGATGTTATTGCACAGCTTAGCGACAGTTCTTATTGCAGTGAGAGAGTGCTTGTCCAGGACTGTGTATGCACAATTGAACAAATCAGGTCCTCTAACAAACATACCGTATATACTCGGGTATAAGCCAACCCGAGTATAAGCCGAGGCACCTACTTTTGCCACGAAAAACTGGGTAAGCTTATTGACTCAAGTATAAGCCGGGTGTGCATTGTCCCATCATCCCTATCGTGGTATGCATTGCTCCGCCGTCGCTGTCATTGTATGCATGGCTCCCCAGTCTCTGTCTTCTGTCTTTGAATGCATGGCTACCCAGTCCCAGTCCTGGTATGCATGGCTCCACAGTTCATGTCATTGAATGCGTGGCTTCCCAGTCCTTGTCATTGTATGCATGGCTACCCAGTCCTTGTCCTGGTAAGCATGGCTCCCAGTCCCTGTCCTGGTATGCATAGCTCCCCAGTCCCTGTCATTGTGTGCATAGCTCCCCAGTCCCTGTCATTGCATGCATGGCTCCCCACATTGTGTGCATAGCTCCCCAGTCCCTGTCATTGCGTGCATGGCTCCCCAGTCCCTGTCCTGGTGTGCATGGCTCCCCAGTCCCTGTCCTGGTATGCATGGCTCCACAGTCCCTGTCCTGGTATGCATGGCTCCCCAGTCCCTGTCCTGGTATGCATGGCTCCCCAGTCCCTATCATTGTATGCATGGCTCCCCAGTCTGTGTTCTGATGTGCCTGGCTCCCCAGTTCCTGTCCTGATATGCATGGCTCCCCAGTCCCTGTCCTGTATGCGTGGCTTTATCCCCTTATCCCTATGTATGATTCCTGTTTAAAAAAAAATCTTATTTACCTGTCTGCTCTCCCTCGATAGCACTGCATCTTGTTCCGGCTTCCAGCAGCTCTTCCTCTTCTACGGCGCATGTCGGGAAGGGGTTTAAAATATTTTAATGAGGCTTGCCAGGTGTTGCCTTTCAAGGGTCTATGGATGATTGTATGACCCTCCTTATATTTTTTTCCTGTCTTTGCACTTTTTGCAAATCCTTTATGAGTGTGTGAGTACATCAACTAAACTTTCAGAATATTTATTTTTAAAAAGTTTTTCTGGATTTAATTGAGAGAGTGCTTGTCCAGGACTGTGTATGCACAATTGAACAAATCAGGTCCTCTAGCAAACATACCGTATATACTCGAGTATAAGCCGACCCGAGTATAAGCCGAGGCACTTACTTTTGCCACGAAAACTGGGTAAGCTTATTGACTCGAGTATAAGCCGGGTGTGCATTGTCCCATCATCCCTATCGTGGTATGCATGGCTCCCCCTTCCCTGTCATTGTATGCATGGCTCCCCAGTCCCTGTCTTTGAATGCATGGCTCCCGAGTCCCTGTCATTGAATGCATGGCTCCACAGTCCATGTCATTGAATGCATGGCTCCCCCGTCCCTGTCATTGTATGACAGGGACTGGTATGCATGACTCCCCAGTCCTTGTCATTGTATGCATGGCTCCCCAGTCCCTGTCCTGGTAAGCATGGCTCCCAGTCCCTGTAGTGTCTTTCGATTAAGTAGACACTCGAGTCTGTCCGTTATTATTTGCTGAGGAGGATATTCCACCTGGTGACCTATCATTCCTTTTTTACATGGATGAGTCAAACTAAGGAAGGGAATGCATGGGTCTGTTACGGAACTTCAACACAGAACTAAGATAGAAGGGGGAAAACTGACCCTGCACTGAGACTAGGCTGATACCCTACGATGGAATGGGCGACCCATTCCTTGTGAATAGACCCACCGACGATCCTAGGTTAATCTCAGCAAAGACCTATAGATAGGGAGAGGAAGTCCCTGAAAGATCTAAGGACTGGGTATAAAGACTGGTCACCTCCTAATAGAAAATACAGAGACGGCTGCAGAAACCAACTGAAAACAGAAACCAAAGATAGCAGAACCAAAGATCCCAGAACTGCACAACATCAAACACAGAAGCTATCGAAGCACCTAGCCAGAACTCTAGCAGATTAACACTGTTACCAGCAAGGAATGGGAGGCAGGTGCTGGGTAATAAAGGGTGATACAATCACCTGAGCTAAGGCAACCCAGCACCAGGAGAAAAAGACCAGCAGCCAGAAAACCACAACAAGATGGCAGATCGTCAAAAACAAAACAGATTCTAACAGTACCTCCCCTTTTACGAGGATCCTCTGGATCCTCTTGGCCGAGCCTTATTCGGAAATCTCCTGTGAAAAGCCTTAATCAGCCTTGAGGCCAAGACATCCTCAGCTTTCACCCAGGAATTATCCTCGGGACCGAAACCCTTCCAGGACACGAGATACTGCAACCTTCCTCTGTGCCACCTGGAATCTAAAATGCATGAAATCTCAAACTCGCCATCCTCATCAACTCGGGGAGCAGTTGGCATTGCCTCCTTATCTGGTGTGTCAACTTTCTTCAGTAAAGATACATGAAAAACTGAATTAATTCTCCAGTATGAGGGGATGTCTAATCTCACCGCTGCCGAGTTGACAACCTGAACCACTTTGAAGGGTCCTACAAACTTATTCCCCAGTTTTTTAGAAGGGATCTTCAAATGAAGATTCCTAGAGGACAACCAGACAATGTCCCCAACTGCAAACAATGCCTCCCTTCTTTTCTTGTCAAAATATTTCTTTGACCTCCTATTTGCCTCCTTCAGATTATGGCGTACATTGGTCCAAACCCTGTCCAAATTTCCAGAAAAAATCTCCTCCTCAGGCACCGCTGCCTCAATCTTTGAAAATGGACCGAAAGATGGATGCCTTCCTGTAAAGCAAAAAAAAGGAGAACACCCAGCCGAGGAAGATGTAAGATTACTAAGAGCAAACTCAGCTAGTGGTAGATATTCCGACCACATCTCCTGATTGTCTGCTACAAAACATCTCAAAAACTGCTCGACGTCTTGGTTCTTCCTTTCGGTCTGTCCCTTGGATTCTGGATGATAACCTTACGAAAATGACAAACAGACCTTTAATCTGTCACAAAAAGCATGCCAAAAGCGAGCCACAAACTGTGGTCCTCTATCGGAAACAATGTCCGTGGGAACCCCATGGAGCCTGACAATCTCTTTCACAAATGCCTTAGCTATAGTCTTTGCGCGGGGTAATTTATTGAACGGGACCAGATGACACATCTTACTAAACCGATCCACAACAACCCAGATGAAAGAAAAACCCTCAGAGACCGGCAGATCGGTGATAAAATCCATAGCACGATGTGACCATGGCAAAATAGGAACCTCCAAAGGGCACAGCAACCATGCAGCCAGGGCATGTGAGGCCTTAGACCTAGCGCACACAGTACACTGACGCACCCACTTGATGATCTCTCTTTGCCACCCTGGCCATCAGAAACTTCGACTGATTGACTTTCTAGTTTCCGAAATCCCTGGATGACCCGCCAATGGAGACTCATGACATTCAGCAAACAAAGTTCTCCGCAAGGCTCTAGGCACAAATAATTTACCATACGGGGTATTAGTAGGTGCAGCATTCTGGGCCTCTAGGATGCTACTCTCCAACTCAGAACCCAATGCTGCCACCACCACCCCTCTCTGCAAAATACATTCCTCCTTCTCAGTATTAACTGCTGGAGAGAAACTACGAGACAAAGCATCCGCTTTAACATTCTTTGTCCCAGGGATATATGTTACGGAGAAATGAAACCGGGCAAAAAAAAGCGCCCACCTCGCTTGACGGGCATTCAAACGTTTAGCAGCATCCAGATATATCAGATTCTTATGATCAGTAAAAACCTGTATCGCATGTCTAGCCCCCTCCAAAAAATTTTACCAATGCTCAAACGCAAGTTTAATGGCCAGCAACTCTCTGTTCCCAACATCATAGTTGAGCTCAGTCTCCGAAATCTTTTTAGAAAAGAAAGCACAGGGATGCACCCCATCCTCTCCCTTCTGGGACAGAACTGCCCCCACCCCTACTGAAGAGGCATCAACCTCTACCAGAAATGGCTTGGTCTCATCTGTCACTATAAAAACAGGAGCAGAGCTAGACCTCTCCTTGAGATGCTCAAAAGCCTTAGCAGCCTCAGGGGACCATTGAACAGTATGAGAACCCTTCTTGGTGAGATCATTTATAGGTTTAGCGATCACAGAAAAATTCTTTATGAATTTTCTGTAATAATTAGCAAACCCTAAAAATCTCTGAACCAACTTCAAACATTCAGGCCTAGGCCACTCCAATACCGCCTGAACCTTCACCTTCATCTCAAACCCCTCACTAGAGACAAGGTACCCCAAAAAACTCATTTTCTGTACCGCAAACTCGCACTTCTCCAATTTAGCAAAGAGTGAGTTTTCGCTCAAAATCTGTAGAAAATGTCATTAATGAAATTTTGAAAAAAGTGCAGGCACATTAGTAAGGCCAAAAGGCATCACCAGACACTGAAAATGACCTTCTGGGGTATTAAAGGCTGTCTTCCATTCATCGCCCTCCTTCACCCGCAGCAAATTATATGCCCCACGAAGGTCAATCTTAGAGAACCACTTCGTTCCGGTTAGTTGGTTAAACAAATCCGGAATCAGCGGCAACGGGTAAGGATTGCGCACAGTGATCTTATTAATCTCCCAGAAATCCAGACACGGCCTAAAGCCCCCATCCTTTTTTTTTTTTTACAAAAAAGAATCCTACAGCCACAGGGGACTTAGAGGGTCTTATATGACCTGCAGCTAAACTAGTCTATAGGTATTCCTTTAATGCCTCCCTCTTGGGAATCGTCAGATTAAATAAACGACTCTTAGGAAGTGTGGCACCTGGGACGAACTCAATAGCGCAGTCGTAATTTCTATGAGGTGGTAGAGCTTGCGACTCAACCTCTGAAAATACCGCCCAGAAATCCTGAATGGCTTCAGGTGGCTCCTTCTTCACAACAGCAGCAATGTGAACATTACAACAATTACCATAACACCCCTGACCCCAGGACCTTATAGTACTAGACGACCAGTCCAGCAAAGGATTGTGCATTTTTAACAAGGGTAAACCCAGGACAACTGGAGAAAGTAATTTAGCAAGGACAAACAAGTCTATACACTCCTGATGTTCCATATTCACAGTAAGTGGGAACCCAGTAACCTTTCGAGAAATGCACCCATGTTCCAGAGGAGTGTTATCAATACCCACAACAGTAATAGGAGATGACAATGGTTCAGAATCAAACTGATATTTGTCTAGGAATTGTTGATCAATCAAATTAAGTGCAGAACCACAATCCACCATTACCTGAAAATCAATGGAATGACTATGATATGTGGTATTACTAGAAAAAAAAATCCTGTGGTTTGGAGTTCTGGAGTGTTACTCCTACTGACCTTTTTTTTTCTTTCCTTATGCGAACCTCACATTGCATAATAAAATGCTCAGCCTTACCACAATACAAGCATAGCCTTTCAGAACACCTCTTCTCCCTCTCCTGGGAATGAGAGGACATCACCCCAAGTTGCATCGGTTCCCCACTGTCGACGGGGCTATCCTGAGAGACGGGGATCAGCATTATGAGAGCCTTCTCTTCATTCTGTCTGTCTTTCAATCTTCTATCCACACGGATAGCTAATTGCATAGCAGTTTCCAAAGTATCAGGTGCAGGATATGCAATGAGCAAATCTTTAACTCTTTCACTCAAACCTGCTAAAAACTCACTCTTGAGCGCTGGGTCAATCCACCTGACCTCTGCGGACCATCATCTGAACTGGGTGCAATACCTCTCAGTATCAACAGAACCCTGTTTAAGCCATCTGAGCTCTACCTCAGCTGATGTGACCTGATCAGGATCATCATATATCAACACCATAGCAGAAAAAAATGCTTCTACTGATGTCAAACAAGGATCATCAGGATGTAATGAAAATGCCCAGATTTGGGGTTCATTTCACAGTAAAGACATAATAATCCCCACACGCTGTTATTCACTCCCTGAGGATCTGGGTCTAAGCTGAAAATATAGTAAACATGTATTTTTAAACGTAAAAAAAATGACTGCCGTTTACCAGAAAAAAACTCAGGTACCTACCTTAGGTTCTTCAGAGCGTGCTCCAGAGTAATTACTCATGTGCTGTTGCAGGTCGGCTACTTACAAAGCAAGTTCTTGGACGCTGCACATATTGAAGGAATCCTGAAGAGAATTTTTTTTTCTTTTTTGTATGGCTGGACAAACTGTTACGGAACTGCAACACAGAACTAGGATAGAAGGGGAAAGTTGACCCTCCACTGAGACTAGGCTGATACCCTACGATGGAGTGGGTGACCCATTCCTTGCGAATAGACCCACCGACGATCCTAGGTTAATCTCGGCGAAGTCCTATAGATAGGGGGAAGCAGGTCCCTGAAAGATCTAAGGACTGGGTATAAAAATAGGTCACCTCCTAATAGAAAATACAGAGACGGCTGCAGAAACCAACTGAAAAAAGAAACCAAAGATAGCAGAACCAAAGATCCCAGAACTGCACAATATCAAACACAGAAGCTATCAAAGCACGTAGCCAGAACTCTAGTGGATTAACACTGTTACCGAGCAAGAAATGGGAGGCAGGTGCTGGATAATAAAGGGTGATACAATCATCTGACCTAAGGCAACCCAGCACCAGGGGAAAAAGACCAGCAGCCAGAAAGCCACAACAAGATGGCAGATGGTCAAAAACAAAACAGATTCTAACAGTACCTCCCTTTTACGAGGATCCTCCGGATCCTCTTGGCTCAGCCTTATTCGGAAATCTCCTGTGAAAAGCCATAATCAGCCTTGATGCTGAGACATCCTCAACTTTCACCCAGGAATTATCCTCGGGACTGAAACCCTTCCAGGACAAGAGATACTGCAACCTTCCTCTGTGCTACCTGGAATCTAAAATGCGTGAAATCTCAAACCACAGAAAACCACAACAAGATGGCGGATGGTCAAAATCAAAACAGATTCTAACAGGTCTCCAGGTGGTTTTGAACTTATAGTGGCGATTGAATTTTAGGGTTAGAAATTCAGAATAGGAAAGTTTGTTTTCATTATGATAAGTTGTCTGTAGTTCATGCAATTAATTCTCTTATGTAAAAATCACTCCCGGTAATAGCTTATTTGCAGCATCTGTTATTGAGGTGTTTGAAACGGAATGGTCCTTTACAGCTAGACATGTGTCAGTGTGTCAGGGGTGTCCAAGAAGATAGCCGATGCATTGTCCCATTTTCAGTTCCACGGGTTTCATAGTCTGGTTCCATGGGTGGATGATGTGGGAGTGGAATGTCTCTGCTGGTTATGTAATCTGGTAAAAAGGTAGTTAATTAATTATTAATTAAATAAATTATCGGTGACCAAAGTTACGTGGCGCTGGTACAGAAAAATATGGGAAGTATTAGGTGTGAATGCCAGGATTGGTTCCACGTATAGAGATTGCTCGTTTTTGACATTGTCTTTGGTTGATCACGACTTCACTGGGTATAGATCAGTGTCAGCAGTGACACCGAGACTGGCAGCCTTAGCAGTTTTGTTTAAGTTGCAGGGGTTGGATAAGCATTGAGAGGTTTTTCATAAAGGGGCAAATAGTCGTGATAGGAGGAGACTGGTTTCCTTCGGTTTGTGGGACAGACTACCGTCTTGTTTAAGTATGGGCTGTTTTTTCATATCATGTTGTGTTACTGTTCTCGGTCGCTTTTGCATTAGCCTTTTATGGGTTTTTTTCTGATTGGTGAACTGGTTAGTCCTCTAAACATGCCCAAGGGGGGTCTGCAGGTTGGTGAGATTACTTTAATGGTGGATAGAGTGGAATGTTTTGAGGCGTTCAAAGATGGATCAAGTTGCCCAGGTTAAACTGGTAGTCCTTTATGATGTTAAGAGGCACAGGTGCTGCCCTGTGAAAGTGGTTAAGAATTTCCTGCCTGTTAGAAGTGGCTATCCTGGTTCCTTATTGAGATGTAAGGAGATACACCGGGCTGTGGGTACCTGCACTGAGCCGGTCCGGAACTGTCGAGGCTGCATCCCATGTTTCCCGGGGGATGGAATCGGGGACCACACAAGCCCCATGACCCGGGCAGTAGGGGCGGGTTTAGACAAGTGACCCTGCCAGAAGCTGAGGCAAAAGCACGTGAAGGGAGAGAAAGGTTCCCGCCATCAGCTTGCGAGCAGCATGGTGGGCAGAGCACTTCGCACCCAGAGCACCGGCGCTACGATGGGCCACAGCAGACAGCTTCCGATGCCACCAGCGAGACAGCTAGAGTGAGAAGCACCACGCACCCAGTTACAGTGAAGTCGGTGCACGTGCAGAGAGCCGAGGGCCAATTACAGGACAGTACCCTGCGGTCTTTACTGCTGGACAGTGTACCACAGCCCTCATTTAACCCCAGGATTGCTGCAGCCATTATTGCGTTGGCTGCACAGGTTCATGGACTAGGGGCTCAATGAGCAAAACCGGAGACCGCCCGTTGCCGCCAGAAGATACAACATGAACTGTGGAATCCCCTTTAAAGACTTTGTACTAGCTGCTACGGAGACTACGACCCTCACCAGATCATCTATGGCCAGAGAAAACCATGGACACGATAAGTTTATTAAGAGAACTGCTTTCACATTAACATCATTTGTTTCTTTGCATTTGCAATTTTAACTGTTTATCTCCTTGCAAGGAGTACTGTTTTGTTCAATTAAATTGTTAACCCTTGCTCTGCCTCTCGTTCATCACTGCATCCCGCAACCTGCTTAGGCTAGGGTCACATTACGTTAGTGCAGTCCGTTCCGCAAATCCGTTAAATGGACTGCACTAACACAAGTGCCAACTTTGGCACTGCGCTAGCATAGATGGAGCATCTGCTAGCTCCATCTGCGCTAGCAGTGGGCTCGCAGTGACGGACCCGGAAACGCTGCAGCCCGCGTCTTGGGTCCGTCACTCAATGATGGCACATCGCTAGCGCACGCCCATTGTGGGTGTGCACTAGTGATGCGTTCGCCATTGCAAGTAATGGCAGCGTTAACGGACTACGTTACACCGCGTTATGCTGCGGTGTAACGTAGTCCATTAAACGGGTTCACACAGCGCAATGTGAACCCAGAGTCATGTGGATGGTTTGGCATTATCTAGATAACAGTTTCTGGCATCATTTCAAGAATGTTTAACAAACTTGGCAAGTAGTTCAAAGAATATGGATTGCACTCTTCAGAATCAAGATGTCACGCTTAGATTTATGTGACGAGGTGAATCGGCACATGGGACTTTGGGAATATTTTAGATTTCTGTCTTATGTTCACCCCCATTGGTTACATGTTAAGGAACTGTCTTGGTTTTGTATTTCTTTAGTATATGGTGTGTATTAACTTAGTTGGTCCTGGGACACTTGTATGTTTTCTGGGGTTGACGTTGTGAGTGCACATGCATCCTAACGATTGACAGCCTGGGCAAAATAGGGTATGACGTGGGTCACGTGGCTGGGAATCCGTGGTATAACATGGAGTAGGATGGTGCCATTTTTTTCATATTAGTGTCGAGTGGACCATCTGCCGGATGTGTTCCACTTTGGAAGGAATGATATTAGTGTGAGATCCTCCAGGGAATTAAAATGGGACAGAAAAGATTTTTTTTTGCGGTTTTGGTCATTCTATCTGAGAATCATAATAGTGTAGTCTGACAATGTGGCGTAGACAACTTTGAGGTATGCGAGACCCGTGTATAGTCTGAACAAGTCTAGGTTTAAAGTGAACAATGTTGTGGCTCGTTTTGTGGCAGGATAGTTGGTGCTGCACATAGACTTGGAAACTTTGTCAAGAGAGTATTTGAGGTGTCCATCTTAATGCAATTGGCATGGACCTATGAATTCTGGGAATATGGGATGGCATTGAACAAGTTGCAGGCATTTTTAAGGTGTCAAACGGTCAGGTCTGTGGCGGGGAATTGATCAGAGGCTTATTAAGTGTCGTGTCCCCCCAGATAGTGACTTCGATTACATCTCAATATAACTGTCGAGCATAGGTCCTGCAGGGGTGTCACGTTAGTCCGCCTCCACGTGGTGCACCCTGGGTAACGCTAAAGGACTAACAATCTTGATGACCAAACAATCAAACTACATCTAGATCTCCTGGTCAATATATTTTACATCATATTTGACCTATTCTTATATGATGTTTAAATATATGTTCATACAATTAAATAAATAGGTCCTGCATGGTTAGGGGTCATAACCATGTGATATTAATACCTTACTCCCTGAGCTGGTGTGATACATCAAGGGAAAGTTCTCTAGGACTTGAGGATTGCCTCTGGCCTGGGCCTTTTAGCCTTTAGGTAGTTAGGGTTGCTAATGTAGGTGCTCCTGGTTTTTGTCATGTTAAAATTTAATAAAAGGCTAGAATGGCCATTTTACCCAAGTCGCAAGCAGTCGTGTGTTTTTTTACATATGCAAAGAAGTGTTTTTGGCTAAGGTGCGACGCAGCCTAGCGGCTGAAGAAGTGTCTTGCACAATTGTTCGACATGTAAAGCTATGCTGATCTTATTCACTTTGAATGAGCAGCGCTAATGTAGATGGCTTCTACATCTGTACAATTTAATATCATTAGAGCATCATATAAGTGTATGCAATGTTCTTACATAATTATTATAAGTTTTAAATCTGGCCCTTTTTCACAATTTCATGATACTGCATGCAGTCAGTGAACAGAGACATACTTATTTACATTCGATTGCTAAAAACCTTT
Organism: Ranitomeya imitator; assembly: GCF_032444005.1. Lineage (NCBI taxonomy): Eukaryota > Metazoa > Chordata > Amphibia > Anura > Dendrobatidae > Ranitomeya > Ranitomeya imitator. The sequence continues at coordinate 501,875,660 of NC_091283.1, read as the reverse complement.
TCAGATCATGTCCAACTAACTCCCACTCATGTACAAAAAGATAGTGAGGGTACTACTGCTTTTTTTTTTTTTTTTGCTTTTTTGTGGATCTCCCTCCAGTATTATAAATTGCTTGAATCAAAAGAGGTTGCTTGTTTCATGATGGATGCTTTCAAATCTGTCATCTCGAAATACTTTTGGGATGTCTTTGAGACTATCATCTATCAGTTAGATGCATGAGAGTACAGATCTAGCAAACGTTATCTTGACTCAGATGACACATCAATGTAATATCACTGCACAAAAAGGTGTCATTCAACATCTAATTTGACATCGATTATTGTCTTGTGCAATGTTACAAGGGTTAACTCAAGTTCATAAATGGGTAAAATTGCAAAGTGCTTGGAAGAACAAGAACATTTACAATTTACCTTTTATTAACAATCATCTCCATTCTCAAGAATGAATGGATTTTTAGCTTTATAGTGTACAGTTTGTTGCTTAGGATACCGACCACCCTGAAGTTACAGCGTGGCCAGTTGCTTTGATAAGGAGCACACAGAGTGAGCACGCTCTATATTTTACTGCCTGCTCACGCTACTCTAAAGCTGGCCAGATCACTGGATCCAACCAACCTTAGTGGAGACTTTTCTGAAAATTGATTAGTGCTCTTGGACCCAAATCTATCAGACATTTATGATATATCCTGTGGACATGCTATAAATGTCCAAGATGGGTATACCCTTCACCTTTCTGCACAGAGGAATATCAGCACTGGGTCTCCTGAGGCTCACGTGGCATTGTTATGATATTTGAGCTCAGTCTGTAGCCAATCAGCAGCTGCTATTAGGCTGTTGATCGCTCACTTTCTTTGGACGAACCTCAAGTGAAGTGAAGAATTGAGGACACAGCAACCCCATAGTAGCTGCTGATTGGATGCAGGTCTCACATGGTGCCCAAACCGCTGGAATGGCACCAGTGAAAAGGTGAGTATATGTTATTTTTATTTTATAGGGGGGCTACTTTATTTAAAAGGTGTTTTTTTAGGTAGTGGACACACCCTTTAACTTTCAGCCTGTGCAGTGGTTGGCAGTTGAGTAGTATGTGCACTGCAGTTGACATATGCCAATACTGCTCAATTGATCCGCATAGGCTTTTGTTTGGGTGACTACAGTGAGGATTCATTAGAATGATGATGACTTTAAAGGAGTAGTATCCTTGCCCACATTCTTTAAACATACCAGTTCATGCAGTGTTGGGGCCTAAGTCCAATATCAGATAGCCATAATATATTTTAGTATCTGCATTCCAATAATTTCCAACTGTTGAAATCTCATTTGTGTGACTTTTTATGTGCCACACCCTACTTATCCTGGAAAGTCAACAATACCTACAAGAGACTCCCACTTTGGTTATGTTTGCCTAAGTTCTACACCCATTGAAGTTGCATATTTTGGGTCTAATGCCCCGGCCACCAGTCATTCTAGTGAATCCAACATCGATCACTACAGATCCTTTTCTAAATCCAACCTAAAATTGAATATTGCCAGCGCTAGACAACTCTTGCCTTGACAGTTGTCATGTTCTTTTATTTTTAGGAAAAACTCAGAAATATTTCTAGAAGTCAAGATTAACTCTGCAAAATTGTGTATCAACTTGATTGCAAAAGTTTATTGGACAGAAAAATGCAAAGAAAACAAAAAGCATAAAGCATAGAAGTGACACTAGACGGTCCGTGAAGGAGAATGTTCTTTGCAGTTTCCTAGACTTCTGCTAGGGCCCATGTTAATACTTCTCTTCAATTTCCCTCACATGTGTATTAACAACCTTTCCATCCACCACTTCTTCAATCAAGGTCTTGACTTTTCTTGTTCTACTTGGATCTTTGGAGGAAAACAAAAGAATGATCACTTAAATGTAGAAATAACTTGTGAGAATACATTTTAAATGTGTGAGAAACAGATTGACGAACTTTCCTAATAGTCATGGCTAATATTATATCCTGTGAAAATGTCATAAATATCTAAAGTAGTTATACCCATACTGGTTTGATCACATTGCATTGCAATTCTGCTATTCATGAGGTCGACTTATAATGGTCATACTTTATGACACAATCCATAAGGGTCAATAGTAGACTCAACATACTTGAAGATCTGCTGTGTGGTCCTCAAGATGACTATATATGCTAATATCTTAACACCAGTATATACATTAGACTAACAGTGGCTGTACCCGCCACTTTATGACACAATCCATAAGGGTCAATAGTAGACTCAACATACTTGAAGATCTGCTGTGTGGTCCTCAAGATGACTATATATGCTAATATCTTAACACCAGTATATACATTAGACTAACAGTGGCTGTACCCGCCAATATCACCGTATTGTACCCTCCAATATTGATGCATTCAGTCAACAGTCTGCTGTGTATATCGACTTTTCCCTGATAGATGATGTCCGGAGAGATCAGAATTTGGCTTGTCCGATTTCGGACAGCTGATCCTTTTGTTCTCTAAGAAATAAGCCACCGCTAGAGATATCTGACAGAAGTTCTCTCAATGAGAACACATAAGTATGGGAGAGTCGGCAGATAGGTGCCTGCCGAACGATCACCCGAACGGTAGCTATCAAAGCTATACTTTATAATATTGTCTGGCTTATTTATGGTTGATAATAAAGATTCTTTAGGTCAGCTTACCTTTAGAAGAATCCACTGAAACTGCTGAGGACTTTTGACTTGTAGAAGAAGATGATGAAACTCCAAAAGATGACCTTGAATAAAGGAGTTTGTTAGTCAAAGAATGAGCACGAGAACCACCATAATCTTTGAGAGTTTTCCTTCCTTACCCTCCTTCTCCTTCAAGCAGCTGACGATATTTCTCAATTTCTTGCTCCAGACGGGTTTTTATATCGAGCAGCCGTTTGTACTCATCACTTTGGTTTTCCATGTCGCACCTCAGCTGGCTCAATTGTTCTTCCACACTACTAATAATATTTTGTATTTGTGTGATCTGAGCACAGTATCGACCTTCTGTTTCTGCCAACGTGGTTTCTAGGGATTTTTTCTGTGAACATGAATAAAACTTTTTGAGGATATCAGATTCTGGTGGCAAATGTATTTAGTGAAAATGCTAAAGAAAATCTGTGAAGATCTTATGTATCATCTATTCAAAGACTTATGTAGGCTCTAATATACCCTATTTTTCACTTTGCAAGATGCACTTTATTTCCCCCAAATTTCGGGGGGAAATGGGGGTACGTCTTACAAAGCGTTACCGTTGCAGGCTGGGATGAGGGGGTGTCCGCCGCCGCTGCCCAGGTTGTCCGATGCTGCCCAGGGTGATGCTAGAGTCTCCGATGCTGCTGGGGGCTCTGACGACATTTAGTGAAAGGTCAGAGCCCCCCGGCAGTTTGTTCATGCTTTACTGTGCGACGGACTCCGGGAAAATGGCCGCCAGGATCTCGGGAGATGAGATTTCAGTGCTGAGATCTCATCTCTCGAGATCTTGGTCACAGATCTCCATTTGCGCATGCACCGCCTCCCGGCAGCCATTTTCCCGAAGTCCACAGCACCGGAAAGCATGGACGAAGTGCCGGGGGGCTCTGGCCTTTCACAAAATGTCGGCAGAGCCCCCTGCTGCACCGGAGACACCCCCACAGCACCGGAGACACCCTTGCAGCACCGGAGACACCCTTGCAGCACCGGAGACACCCCTGCAGCATAGGAGCCCCCCTGCAGCACAGGACACCTGCACACCCCCTCATGCCAGCTTACAGCAATGCTCCACTCCTGCCTCCTCCAGCAGCGACCCTGGGACCCCGTTTCACCAGAGCCACCATTCCTGGTAAGCAATAAGACGCATGGATTATAAGAAGCACCACCAATTTATTAAAAAAATGTTTTTTTCCTATTTTTCTCCTCAAAATTTGGGGTGCGTCTTATAATCCGGAGCGTCTTACAAAGCGAAAAATACGGTACTTCTTCCACATTATTATTTTCATACCATTGCCAACTGGGACTGCAGCTCTATCTCCAGGGCTTGAAGGCTTCTTCTCAGGTCGGAGATCTCAGAACTGCTGGACTGCACCTGAGCCACCCCAGCTGAAATCTCTTTCTTTAGCTCCTTACTCTATAAAAGCAAAGTGCAAAGTGATACATTACAAATCAATCCCATAGTAACCTCAATATTTTTGTTGGGTTTATGTGATAAATGAAAAAGATTGCCCTTTTGAACTTTCCCCTTTTTGTAAGAATAAGAATGGCCCCATAACAATATGCTGAGGGTCTAACAATTATCAGTTGTAAGGTATGGGGAAAATTCCTTACAGAATCCCTACAAGGAAACCAAAGAATTGCGGAACACGGTTGCTATTGCAATGAAATGTCTCTCTGTGTGATACATAGACATACTAGGCCTTCTAATGTTCTTTGTGGCCTCTCTGCTTTGGCTAATATATGGGGGATTGGATATAGGGGCTTCCCTTTACTTAAATAGAGTCTCCTAAAAGACTGTAAAAGAAAAACGCTTTCCTAAAAAAGTAACAAATTTTATTTTTTTTATAAATTAATAATAGACATGCAAATAAATTTGGAATATATCTTATCAGAGAAATCCACTTCTTTCTCCATAAGAACTAATTATTCATTCTCAGAATTCTCAATTCACTGTCAAAATCTGTATTGGGTGAAGAGGAAGAGGGAGGAGCTAGAGGCAGAGCTCCTCCCACCTCCTATCCCCCCTGGGGTACATTGGAGGTGAGCATTGCTACTGATTCTGAGATTCTATCTCAGTGATGTAAAAATTTGTCTTTACTGAATACAGATTTTAGCTGCAAATTGACAAATTTGAAAAGAAAAGATCCCATCCAGGAGGAGAAAGAAGCACATTGCTCTGATAACATATAGCACAAAGTTTCTTATTTTCAACATTACTATTGATTTATGAAGAAAAACTTACAACAACGGTTACTCTTTAAGGTTAAAGGGACATTCCCATCTCCAAGATCCTATCCCAGAATGTAGTAGGTGTAGTAATAATAATAATAATAATAGCAAATACCTCCAATTAGAAATGTAGTATAGTTCTTCTGATAAGCTATGTCGCTTACCCCATGTGCGGGGCATTAGCTTAGGTATCCATGATTATGACCACTCATATAGTGACAGTTAGTTATAGTTGTTAGTGGTCATAACCATGGATATCTAAGGTACTGCAATGCCCTGCACATGGGAAAGCAGAATATCTACACTACATTTCTAATTGGAAGAATTTGTTAATATTATTATTATTACACTTACTACATATTGGGATAGGGTCGTGGAGATTGGAATAATGAATTTTTGACGCTGCATACGGGGAACTAAAAATGCAGTGTCTTACATTTCCTAACGTGGACAGGATTTATTTTAATCTGATGCCTACTGTGCTTTTTTTATTCTGAGTAAACTGACCTGCGGTGCATGTTTGAAATTTGCAACATATACATTTTTTTTTGCAGGTACACTGAGTGTTATGGGCAGATTTTCCCCCCTAGAATTGTATTAGATGTGGAAAATCCACACATATAAAACGCTACGGAAATGCACTAAAGCTGCATGTAATCCTCCCAGGACTGTACCAATAAAGCTTGGGTTAAAAACAAAGCAGCTTTATTTAAAACACGACCATACTATTTAATGCCTGGACCTGCATCTCCTCAGAGTCATACAAATTATCTCCTACAGAAAAGACTCCCTGATCCTGAGTCTAAATGCGGTGGTCATGGCAGAGGGGCTTGCTAGGGCTAAGTACGATCATGCAGCCCGCGACCCCTGCCTACGCCTACAAACATGAGAACATTAGACCTCCCATTACCTGCTCAAGGAACCGAGCCTCAGCCTCCTTCCTGTTCTTCTCGGCAATGGCTTCATACTGCTCCCTCATGTCATTGAGAAGTTTCATCAGATCAACGCCGGGCGCAGCATTCATCTCAACGGTGACTTGTCCGGCCTGTGAACCATGAAGAGATCCCATCTCCTAGAAACACCAAAAGGAAAAGCAAAATGTCATACACTCAACATTATTATTTGATGGACAATATGTGGCACTAATGTGTTAGATATAACTTATATGGTCACCATGGTTTCTGCTCATTCGCTTTGCGACAGTGAAAGCGGGGGAGAACATTATATAATAGGATATACGGCTAGAGATCTATGACTGTAGAGAACATTCCTGCTCTCCATTCTGTCTCTTTAATGAAATATTTTATTCTGGAGCGTCTTTTCTTAGAATACTGCATTATACTGGTCTTCTTTTAATGTATGAATAAATTGACAACTCAGGATTACCATTGTCGATGGGGCATGTCCCTCTAAAATGTAACACTGTTAGCCAACATTGGACTGTATATATAGGCCACCTACTCATTAGAATAAAGTAGGATGAATCTGCCTGCATTGGGCTACAGTCTATTGTGCATGGGGGCCATCAAACTCTCCACCGAGTTTCCTCGGGCAGTCTGAATTTTTAATGGCCGACATTTTTGTTCTTCGGGAGACAGGCCCCTGCCAGAGCCATTTTGCAGCAGCTTTCTCTACTCTCCCTTTTGAAATCACATGAACATTCAGCCAAGCTGATCAATAACATGTATGGATTTCGGTAGAGATTGCTGATGGGCGAATGAGCACTCGGACATCAGCTACCGTATGTTCATGACCGCCCTTGGACTGCATAGGGACACACCTAATTGACCATGGTAATAGTTGATAATGTGTTCTTCCATTTCCAGAAGGGCTAACAGAGGATCAGCACAATGCCGAATTCTAGAAGAATATATGCTCTCACATTACATTATAACATTTATTCATACAGTGCATACACAGTCATTACATAGAGAATACCAGTATTTGTTTAAACAGTAATGTTATGGAAGCTGAAGCTGACGGATCCTCCTTAGATGAATGCCCAAATTTTGTTGATAGATATTTTTTTATTGGACGTTAATGACTGTTGCTTCCAACTGATTTTAAAAGGGAATCTGTCAGCAGGTTTATCCTATGTAATCTTAGAACAAAATGAGATAGAGGTTAAAATACTAAATTCACCGCTGTGTCACTTATCAGGCTGTGTGCTGTTGTTCACTTATAATGAAGTTTTTATCACTAGGACATTATCGCTGCCTCGTGCCAAGTCATCCAACCACGCCCCTTCCTCTGATAAGCAGCTCACTGTCAATAAACAATGTATACACAGAGCCTGATCGGTGGGACACATCACTGGAATCAAGGTCTACATTAGGCTGTTCTCAGATGAAATAGCAAAAACCTGCTGACAGATTTCTTTTAATACAATCTTGCGTGCCTGTCTCTGTCGGTCCTATAGATATTGAATTAAGTGATAGGGTAACCACCACTTTATTAAAACGCCTCCAGAATTTTGCTACTGGATTCTGTTCTAGGAATTGGTGGATATCCCAGCTTTTAAAGGCAGTCTGTCAACACAGAATGACTAATTAAACCGAGTACAGGCACACGGTGCATCATAGTGGGGCCAATCATTTGACTGCACCTTCCCATCTACATGTTACCCCCTTATCTGCACAGAGCCCCTGCACTTAGTTTGAACAGTCATTCTGTGCTGATACAATCCCATTAAGGGTCTGCTTTTTTGAAGAAACAGTGTACTTTTCTCAATATATTGCAATGATGCCCCGTTAAATGACTGGTGTAATACTGTTGTGACTCTGTTTCTGTGCAATACATAGACGTTTTTGTTCTAATCTCATACAATTCTACTAAAGACCCCAAGAAAAGGGTCCTAAACATATCTAATACTTAGCTGAGAAGATTTGGAGTTCCTTATGCCCACTGTAGAATTGGTGCTTGTCTGACACCATCGAGTGGAGAATGTAAATTACAAAGCAATCATAAAGCTTTGCAGAATTCCTGCACAAGTAAGTCATGAACAGGCAGGTTTTGAACAAAGATGCTCAGTTGCCAGAGGGCAAAAGTATTTCATTTATTTACTTACAGGATAATTGCAGATTATGGGATACCATACCAATCATCTTCTATCTTTTATGTCATGTTGGATACAACACCCATAAAAAGTTCATCACCTATGTAACTTCCTAAATGTACATTGGTGTCTGGAGCATACACAATATCATAATAAAGGGTGAAATGATCGGTGGCTTACAAAATAGTGTTCAAAGTTCTGATGGACATTTCTATCAGGGCAATGCTTGCACCTAACGGCGTTGGTACTGGCATAATACTGATACACTGATCACATTACAGAAACATGCTATTTCACATGGGGAAACCTCCTTGAAATGACTATTAAAAATTGCATTTATCAATGGTCTTTTAGAGGGATAGTCTTTTCAGACTGAAAAACCTGGTCAGTATCAGGAGTGGTCTACTGAAAGAGGTCGTATTTTGGAGAGCTTTCACCTTACAGTAACTGAGGCGTTTACCAGGATATTTTTATAATTTCAAGATATAGGGTCACAAATTTCTGCCTAGCTCCAGTGGCATAAACAATATGGCACCTCACATGCTTTATACAGTAGAGTTCAACTTCTTACCTCTTGGTGATTCTTCTTCAGATACATCAGTTCTTCAGTAAGGCTTTCAATTTGTATTTCCAGGTCAGATCTTGCTAAGACCAGCTCATCCAAGACTCTTCGTAGGCCATTAATATCAGCCTCCACACTCTGTCGAAGAGCTAGTTCATTTTCATATCTGTTGAAGACATCATTTTCATAATTGGGTTGTCAGCTTTGTGGGTTCAAGTGCACCACTTGTCCAACTAGACATATGTAACTCATATTATACTTATATTACTCACTTAAGTCTGAAGTCATCAGCTGCCAGCCGAGCATTGTCAATTTGCAAAAGAATCTTGGCGTTATCAATGGTGGCAGCCAGGATCTAAAATACAAGGTGTAAATAGTGACTTTGTCACCGAAAACTAGAACATGAATGGTTGATGATTCTTTTGCTTCTTTTCTAGAAGAGGTACGGCATGACAAAAACTCTTGCCATCCTTCAAATTTAAAAATAATCAACCCTGCTAAGGTTCATGCAAACTCCAAGAAAAGCATAGTTCAAAACATCAGCTTACTGCTACTTCTAAGTGGTCATGACTGAAAGTGTCCAAAGAGAAAAACTCTGTGGTACAAGAATCAGTTGTTACGATGTTCAAAATATAGTCTGTCTTTACTCAAAGACCTTTGTCAATATTATCTCTACAGTTCACATATATAGTTAACGTAGCTGAAACACCATTTAGGTTAGCCATTGTTTCATACAGTTAAAGGAGGCCTGTTTGTTAATTCATGCTGCCCAAACCAGAGCAGCTTGCAAACCAAGAGACACTCAATTTGATTATCTGTAATCCATATTGTGTACAAGTCTATGTCTTACCTTATTTCTGAGATCCTCAATAATTGGATCATATTTGCTGTAGTCTGCTGCTCCATCACCAGTAGTGGAACCTGGACGTTGTTTTTCATACCATTCTCGGATTTTTTGCTCAAGATCAGCATTAGCCCCCTCTAAAGCCTTGACCTTATCCAAGTAGGAAGCTAAGCGATCATTTAGGTTCTGCATGGTTTGTTTTTCATTACTTGCAAAAATCCCTGAACCGCCTCCACCACCAAATCCTCCACCAGCACTTCCACCAAATCCTCCACCAGCACCTCCACCAAATCCTGCACCAGCGCCACCACCAAATCTTACACTAGCACCTCCACCAAATCCAGCTCCACCACCAGCTCCTCCACCAAATCCTCCTCCAAAGCCACCACCAGCACCTCCAGCTAATCCTCCTCCATAACCACCACCAGCACCTCCACCAAATCCTCCTCCGTAACCACCTCCAGCACCTCCGCCAAATCCATCACCAAATTCACTACCACCGAGTTCATTATAGCCAAAATCTCCAAAACCTGCTCCTGCTCCATTCATTATTATTCCTCCTTGCCCACCACCACCAAATCCTCCACCTCCAATGCCTCCTCCAACTTGTTGAAAGCTTTGTGCTGACCTCCGAAATGAAGCAGAGTTTGAACCACCCAGGGACCTTGCATATTGGGTTGACATGATGGTGGAACAGAGAAGGATTGCTCAGCGTAATATGCTGCTCTAATATCGACCAAACGGTAGTGCTGACAGTTTTTCTATCCTTTTATACATAATAATGGTGGGTGTATCCTCTTACAGTCTTGTGTTAGAAGAAATCATTGTTGCGACAGATCAGGGATTTGGTGCCCAGGTAAATAATTTATTCCATTTTGTTATGTTCTTATCTGCTCAAATATTTTAGCCCATGGCTATAGTTATTAAATCAAAAGGGTAAGATGGGTGGAGTGTCATTAGACCATCATTATACTGCTGAAGCCTTTCTAAGCCTGTCTAAACAGATTATTTATGCCTTAAAAGTCCTAGATTTTTGCTGATTGTCATTGGAGCTTTGCCAGGTGACCATGTACCTACTTTCTGCATCCTAGGTTGCCATTGATCTTAGTTATGTCTTCTTCTGCCTGGGGGTTTATAGGTTTTATAACTGAAGAAAGACATATTTCAGCAGATTTACATCTAGTAGTACACACTAGGTGAAAACAGTTGTGGGTATCTAAAAATGACTTGAAGTACAGACAAAGCATGAAAGAAGAATAAGAACCTTCTATGCAGAAATGATTCTGTTGGCTGAGCCGGCAATGGTACAGTGTGTTGTCTATTACCCACACTGGTGTGGTTGTCCCTTCCAGTTTTTAAAAAAAGAAAACTAGAACAGATTCTTTATACTCAAAAAAGTTGTAGTCATTATAGTCACCGATCCCCTGGCTTGACCTAATTGTTAAGTTTGAGACTCGAATGCTCGTTGGGCAGACAGCTATCTCTTCTGACTCCCACATAAACATAACCAGTTGGTTTAGCAGAATATTCATGCGGTGGCTCAGCTTCTGAACAAAAAAAAGGGGGAAGTGTTTAATGAGGTTTCCCACCACTGGACAACCCGTTAGTAATGGCTTCAGTGTGTTACATAAATTAAAAAAAATCGATTCTTACTTCCTCCGCTCTCTGACCTGTACCCTTTTCCTGTCTCCTAACATAAGCAATGTAACATGACCACTGCAGACAATTAGCGGCCACTGATTAGCTGCAGCCTTCACATTTCAGTCCAACCAGAAAAAAATACGATTTTTATGGACGTAAGTATAGATTTTTTTTTTAAATTTATGTAGCACCATGGTGTCATTATTAGTGGGCTGGCCAGTAGTGAAGAAAACCTTTAGGTTTAAACTGCCTGGTCAGCACGTGATCACTGCAGCCAACCAGCCATCAAGTGGCCTCCACCAAAAGTAAGTACAGTATATGCAAATTCCTATATCGTTTTTAACCACACTGGGCCCATATATGAAGTTAAGCCCCCAATATACAGTAGACTAATGTCAGCCAGATCTACAAGCAACAACAGGTATGTCTGACTCACAAATGTGTATTGGAGCCTGGGCAATTGATTGTTGGGGGAATTGAAGATCCAACATGATGACTTTCAGACTGACAAAAAAACATGTCTTATCACAGAGAAACAGGAGTGCTCAGCTGAGCAAGCACTCGCTCCTGTCTATAGAAGAGACGGCTGGACATGGACAGTTGCAGGCTGAACAGTCATTCGGACAACAGTCATTTAATGTGTATGGTTGGCTTTAGAGAAAAGTGTGAGAAACCCCTTTATGTTCATTGTGCATGGAGTTCTTAAGCTTGCTCTGAGAGCTGCTGCTCTCTCATTTTCTCTAGATGTATGTGATTTGTCTGAATGCAGAGAGAGTAAAGCCAATGCTGATTGGCTGCAGGGATCGCATGTCATAATAGTGTTACACGATCCCTGGGAGAGCCAGTGTTGACACCACTGGAAAGACACCATCACCGGACGTTAGTATAGCTGCTATTAATTTACAAGGCAGAAACATAAGGAATGAGAAGGGGTTGTCCAAGTGGTGGACAACCCCTTTAATGTTTTAGAATATTTTAAGAAAATAGTCTCATTCAACTTTGTGATTCTTTCCTGTTCCAGCCTGATATGGTTTGATGAGATTGGTGGAGATAAACACCTTCAAAAACCTTTGTGATGAATGAAATATTGTCAACTAGACACAATGTGCAAAAATTTTCCCAGACACATTCCAAAATCGTGAGCAAACCTTCCAAGAAAAGTGTGGTAAGACCACAAAATGGGACCCAACTCCATATTTACACATGACTTTTGAACTGGAAGTCCAACAAGCTTAAGTGAGTGTGACTATCAAGTGTCCACATACTGCTGGCCATATCACATATCTTTTTTCTTAATTAAAATGTTTTATTCTTATTTTAGTTTCATAGCTTGAAAAAAGCAAATACAAAAAAAGTTGCACTCTGTAGTGCTAAAGCACATCAATGTGAAATATATGAAATATGAATAGCAATACTGTTTCTGGATACTAGGAAAAAATGAGACACTTAGCACATAATTTGGCCAATTCATGCCTGCCTATCAACCAATAACAAGGTGATCTCAAAACTGATTCATCCTAACGTGTCTAATGTGAATACCTCTATGAGACTGAAGTCTGAATTGCTGTATATATGTGAATACCTCTCTTCCAAGTCTGATTTTATGGGTAGGCAAAACCGGCTTCAATTAAAATCCACCACATGCCGAAGGGCGCGGTGCTTGATCGGAAAGCTAATATGCAATGACAAAAAGACTGACTAGCACTACCCATAATTTCTGAATATCCTTTTAAAATGTGCCCAAAACTGGATCCCAAATTCTAGATGTGGCCTCACCAGTGATTTATACACTCTAAAATCTTGTTTGCTTTTGTAACCAGTAACTTTGACTTGCAACTATTAAGCATATGATTAGTTTTGCAGAGTCTAATTTTTATTATTTTGTCAGTGTTTTGTAAATCCACCTTTGGTTTTCAGGCTTTCAACACTGTCTGAATCTTTACTGGGCATGCTCTCGATCAGACTCAACCATGTCTCGACAGAAATCTGATTCCACGTCTTTGCTACATGTTCCCAAAGTTGGTGCATACTGGTCTACTCACTTTTGTATTTATGCAGTTTTTTCTTCTGCTCTACCCACAAATGTTTGAGTGGGTTGAGGTCTGGGGACAGTGGGGGCCAATCCAGCACCTCTACTTTCTTGTCATTGAAACATTTGTTCGCCAATCTCGATGCATGTCTTGTAGGATACTCACATATACTGTAGCTCATCATTGAGACCACCATCGATCTTGGTCAGGTATTCAATGCCTTTGACTGTAAAACAACCCCATATCATCAGGCTTCCTCCACTGAATTTGACAGCTCCTTCAATTTCTTAATCCATTAGCCCCTTTTTCCCTTACCCATTTGCACTTATTGGAGCCTAGTATATTGACTTTCGTCTCATCGCTCGAAATCACCCGTATTCAATCTTTTAGTGTCCAATTTTTACTTTATACTTTTCTGCAAACTCAAACTGATGCTTCTTATGATGATAATGAAGTCAAGGCTTCTTGACCTTTCATCGAGCCACTATTCCTAGACTTGTGCAACTTGCATCACACGTTTCTTGCATGGACATATGTGATCTCATGTTTGTTTAGCCAGAACTGATAGACCTTGTGATGAGCCAGCTTGTTAACTCAGATATTTTGCTTGGACTTTCATCTCTTGGATTTTGAAAGGATGGATAGACTACAGTTCATATTCTTCCAACTATCATGTCACAATTTTCTTGACCGCTTGACGGAGAGAATGCTCTCAATGAGCTGGGTGATGCTGTTTCTCTTTTCTTGGGAAATCTTCTTCATGTGTGAGGGAGGACCAGGGCCATAGTCATCGCCGAGGATACCAGGGCGTCTGTGCCCTGGCCTCCCTTCACATGAAAATAATGTGCCTTACTTCATGGCCGCCATCTTAGCCACAATAACACTTTTAGTCACATATGGGGTTCTAAACAAGTCCAATACATCAGTCACATTTGTTTCTTTAGCAATATCCACGACATCTTCATCCTTACTGTTTCTGGTCACATTTAAGTAAACAGCATCTTATTTTTTGCGGTTTCTCCACATTGCAAGGTATCAGCATCCAGTGTGTGAGAGGGCCAGTGCCGTACAAGAGTAAAGATAGAAAGGGGCGCACCAATGTATAATGTCACAATAACCATCAAGGGGTGCAATACTTAGTCTACATATAAAACATGACAAAGGAAAAGAGAAAGGGTAGACTAAAAATGGTATGCACAACCCCAAATATAAAGACAATCGGTAGCCACCATACCGATCCCTATACCCACCATATCCCACAATAAATGACAGTCCCATAATACAATATGTTAGCAGTAAACATATATCCTACCCTAGGTGCACCTAATCAAATGTGCTCTCCTGCAAAATGTGCCTATACAGGCCGCAAAGGACTTGACCACAATATGTCGGTATCCACTGCTAATAACCAGAAAATGCAACATCAATGCCATACATGGTCCTAGGATAAAAATGTGGTGGCATGCTATATAACAGCCGTGGATACAACCTGTCCTGCGTAAATTCTGGTATATGGAGATGCAGCGATGTCAAAAGGCACAGGGCACCACAGGGGTTAAATTCACATAGAGCCAGGGAACAAAAGAGCCCCAAAATGGCCCTGAGGTAGGAGGAGGATATGGTGGGAACGCACCCCACGCGTATCGCTGCCGCAGCAGCTTCGTCAGAGGGCCAGGGCCGTAGTCATGGCCGAGGATAATGGGGCGTCTGCAACCTGGCCTCCCTTCACATGAAAATAATGTCCCGTACTTTGCATACCTGTGGCTTCACGTTCTGCGCCGTCAGGGTCCCCTCTGCTCTGCTGTAGGTTCCCTTTAGACAATGTTGCACAGATTGCACAGATTGAGACACAGTCCTTTTCAACTTTCATATAAACATCTTTACTATTTTCTTTACTCAGCACATCCATATTCTTTACAGCATTTACAACCGGTTTCACATTGCACATTTCTTCCTCTTTCCCTGCACTTACCTCTCTGTCACACACCACATACCCGGGTTGTACCGTACCGCACCATTCCTCAGCATCCCCCCAATTCATCTCTTCTACGGATAGACCTTCCTTAGTCTGTTTTGCACCAGACAAGAGATTATCAGCCTCTGAAGTCAGTGGCCACTTGGTGAGCGACCTGCCCATCTGTACTGAATTTTGTGATGACCCAGAATACTACTGGCCCAAGCTCACTGCATCTGAGAACTCCCTCAGCTGTTTCACCCAGGATCTGCCCATGCTATAAGCTGCCACATACTAGAGCTACCTGCGTTCTCATCCTGTCCTGTTTCTGTCTTTAGTCTCCTTGCTTGCTGCTGTACTGACCTACTGCTGATCAGACACGATGCTGTGGATGGCTGGGCTTCTCCCTTTGTGAATGTTGCGTGGTCGCTGCTATCGTCCCGGGCACTTAAGCCCGTGTGGACTGTTTGGGCACCCTTCTCCTAGAAATCAGGAAGTTCTCCCTCTCTTTACCACAGTGACCCCTCCTACATTAACTATATTACATATACTATAACGACCCATCTAGTGGCCGGAGATGAGTATGACATTTTCCCTATTTAACAGGTACACCAAATAACAAATATATACATCACATTATGCACATTGCAGCATTGTATAACTATCCACAATAACCGCATACACAGATATTACATTGATTACAACTGTATCAACACAAGGGAAGGGAGTGGATTATTACACGGTCATGGTACACCCCTTCAGAGGCGTATCTAGGCTTTCCGGCACCCAGGGCAAGAATTCAGTTTGGCACCCCCCGGACATATGCGATTTGCACACTTAGTCCTGTACCCACGAGCTGCTCTCCCTAATGTTCTCAATATTCAGTGAAAAACTGAGAGAAGCAGGAAGAGAAGCTCGTTGTCACAGGACCATAAGTATGAAAATCGCGTATGAGTGAAGTGTCCATGTGATGACTGCTGGAACCTGCAGAGCTGAATCCTGACATCGCAGCTTCTGAATTCTCTCAACTAATGCACTGCACACTTTTAGGATTCTCCCTTGCCAGTGGACAGTCATGTCAGCACAAGCATGCGATTTGTATACTTCTGACCACGTTCTGACTAGACGTGCCCGGCCTCGCTTAGTTCATTTTCATTGAGCGAGGCCACACATGTCTAGTCAGCACGTGACCGCATGTATGTAAAATCGCCAGCATGAGAGAATCCTGACAGCGTGCAGAGCACTGTCACAGAAGGTCACAGAAGGTGCAAAAAGTGTCAGAGAACCTCCAAAAGCAGATGAGTGGAAGCATGTGACCAAAAGAAGCAAGAAGACCATGGAGAAATCACCAACCACACAACTGAAGAACCGATATCAAATCTTTGTAGAGGATGAAGATGGCACACCTAAGAATGAAGCAATACCAGCAAGCAAAAAAGAAAAGGGCACACAGCAACAAGTGACAGCAAAAAGTACAGCCAAGAAGCAACGAAGAGTGGTGGTGGTGGGAGACTCACTACTGAGAGGCACCGAAGCAGCCATCTGCAGACCGGACATAACTGCAAGAGAAGTATGCTGCCTTCCAGGTGCGATGATCAAGGATGTGACCGATAGGATACCAAAGCTCTTCAGCTCCAAGGACGTCCACCCATTTCTCCTGATACATGTTGGCACCAATGACACGGCAAGGAAGGACCTACCGACAATCTGCAAGGACTTTGAAGAGTTGGGGAAGAAAGTAAAGGAACTGGATGCACAGGTAGTTTTTTCTTCTATCCTTCCAGTAGACGGGCATGGCACCAGGAGATGGAACAGGATCCTTGATGCAAACAACTGGCTAAGACGATGGTGCAGACAACAAGGATTTGGATTCCTGGACCACGGTGTGAATTACTGGTATGATGGACTCCTCGCCAGAGACGGACTACACCTCAACAAACCTGGGAAACACACATTCGCCAGAAGACTCGCTACACTCATCAGGAGGGCGTTAAACTAGAAGAAGAGGGGACGGGAAGAAAAACATTAGACTCGAACAAAGACGACCCAGGAAAACATACTCAGAAGGGAGGTAAGAACATTTCTAAAACAATCCACAGTGAGGAGATTGGAACAAAACAAAATCCTCTAAACTGCATGCTCGCAAACGCCAGAAGCCTGACAAACAAGATGGAAGAACTAGAAGCAGAAATATCTACAGGTAACTTTGACATAGTGGGAATAACCGAGACATGGTTAGATGAAAGCTATGACTGGGCAGTTAACTTACAGGGTTACAGTCTGTTTAGGAAGGATCGTAAAAATCGGAGAGGAGGAGGGGTTTGTCTCTATGTAAAGTCTTGTCTAAAGTCCACTTTAAGGGAGGATATTAGCGAAGGGAATGAGGATGTCGAGTCCATATGGGTTGAAATTCATGGAGGGAAAAATGGTAACAAAATTCTCATTGGGGTCTGTTACAAACCCCCAAATATAACAGAAAGCATGGAAAGTCTACTTCTAAAGCAGATAGATGAAGCTGCAACCCATAATGAGGTCCTGGTTATGGGGGACTTTAACTACCCGGATATTAACTGGGAAACAGAAACCTGTGAAACCCATAAAGGCAACAGGTTTCTGCTAATAACCAAGAAAAATTATCTTTCACAATTGGTGCAGAATCCAACCAGAGGAGCAGCACTTTTAGACCTAATACTATCTAATAGACCTGACAGAATAACAAATCTGCAGGTGGTTGGGCATTTAGGAAATAGCGACCACAATATTGTGCAGTTTCACCTGTCTTTCACTAGGGGGACTTGTCAGGGAGTCACAAAAACATTGAACTTTAGGAAGGCAAAGTTTGAACAGCTTAGAGATGCCCTTAATCTGGTAGACTGGGACAATATCCTCAGAAATAAGAATACAGATAATAATTGGGAAATGTTTAAGAACATCCTAAATAGGCAGTGTAAGCGGTTTATACCTTGTGGGAATAAAAGGACTAGAAATAGGAAAAACCCAATGTGGCTAAACAAAGAAGTAAGACAGGCAATTAACAGTAAAAAGAAAGCATTTGCACTACTAAAGCAGGATGGCACCATTGAAGCTCTAAAAAACTATAGGGAGAAAAATACTTTATCTAAAAAACTAATTAAAGCTGCCAAAAAGGAAACAGAGAAGCACATTGCTAAGGAGAGTAAAACTAATCCCAAACTGTTCTTCAACTATATCAATAGTAAAAGAATAAAAACTGAAAATGTAGGCCCCTTAAAAAATAGAGAGGAAAGAATGGTTGTAGCTGACGAGGAAAAAGCTAACATATTAAACACCTTCTTCTCCACGGTATTCACGGTGGAAAATGAAATGCTAGGTGAAATCCCAAGAAACCCTATATTAACCCCTTCCCGACCTTTGACGCCACGTAGGCGTCATGAAAGTCGGTGCCAATCCGACCCATGACGCCTATGCGGCGTCATGGAAAGATCGCGTCCCTGCAGACCGGGTGAAAGGGTTAACTCCCATTTCACCCGATCTGCAGGGACAGGGGGAGTGGTAGTTTAGCCCAGGGGGGGTGGCTTCACCCCCTCGTGGCTACGATCGCTCTGATTGGCTGTTGAAAGTGAAACTGCCAATCAGAGCGATTTGTAATATTTCACCCATTATAACGGGTGAAATATTACAATCCAGCCATGGCCGATGCTGAAATATCATCGGCCATGGCTGGAAATACTAGTGTGCCCCCACCCCACCCCTCCGATCGCCCCCCCACCCCTCCGATCTGGCCGGTACACTGCTCCGGCTCCCCTCCGTCCAGTGCTCCGCTCCCCCCCGTGCTCGTGTCCGCTCCCCCCGTGCTCCAATCACCCCCCCGTGCTCCAATCACCCCCCCTGCACTCCGATCCACCCCCCCCGTGCTCCGTTCCACCCCCCCGTGCTCCATTCCAGCCCCCCGTGCTCCGTTCCACGCCCCCCGCGCTCCGTTCCACCCCTCCCGCGCTCCGATTCCCCCCCCCGTGCTCCGATCCCCCCCCCCCGTGGTCCCCCCCACCCTATCATACTTACCGATCCAGCCGTGGTCCCGTCCGTCTTCTCCCGGGCGCCGCCATCTTCCAAAATGGCGGGCGCATGCGCAGTGCGCCCGCCGAATCTGCCGGCCGGCAGATTCGTTCCAAAGTGCATTTTGATCACTGAGATATAATCTATCTCAGTGATCAAAATAAAAAAAATAATAAATGGCCCCCCCCCCTTTGTCACCCCCATAGGTAGGGACAATAAAAAAATAAAGAAATTTTTTTTTTTCCACTAATGTTAGAATAGGGTTAGGGTTAGGGGTAGGGGTAGGGTTAGGGGTAGGGTTAGGGGTAGGGTTAGGGGTAGGGCTAGGGTTAGGGTTAGGGTTAGGGGTAGGGTTAGGGTTAGGGTTAGGGTTAGGGGTAGGGTTAGGGGTAGGGTTAGGGCTAGGGTTAGGGCTAGGGTTAGGGTTAGGAATGTGCACACGTATTCTGGTCCTCTGCGGATTTTTCCGCTGCGGATTTGATAAATCCGCAGTGCTAAACCGCTGCGGATTTATGGCGGATTTACCGCGTTTTTTTCTGCGCATTTCACTGCGGTTTTACAATTGCGATTTTCTATTGGAGCAGTTGTAAAACCGCTGCGGAATCCGCACAAAGAAGTGACGTGCTGCGGAATGTAAACCGCTGCGTTTCCGTGCAGTTTTTCCGCAGCATGTGTACAGCGATTTTTGTTTCCCATAGGTTTACATTGAACTGTACACTCATGGGAAACTGCTGCGGATCCGCAGCGTGTGCACATACCTTTAGAATTAGGCTATGTGCACACGGTGCGGATTTGGCTGCGGATTCGCAGCAGTGTTCCATCAGGTTTACAGTACCATGTAAACATATGAAAAACCAAATCCGCTGTGCCCATGGTGCGGAAAATACCGCGCGGGAACGCTGCGTTGTATTTTCCGCAGCATGTCAATTCTTTGTGCGGATTCCGCAGCGTTTTACACCTGTTCCTCAATAGGAATCCGCAGGTGAAATCCGCACAAAAAACACTGGAAATCCGCGGAAAATCCGCAGGTAAAACACAGTGCCTTTTACCACACATTTTTCAAAAATGGTGCGGAAATATCTCACACGAATCCGCAACGTGGGCACATAGCCTTAGGGTTAGGGTTGGAATTAGGGTTGTGGTTAGGGTTAGGGATGTGTTGGGGTTAGGGTTGTGGTTAGGGGTGTGTTGGGGTTAGTGTTGTGGTTAGGGGTGTGTTGGGGTTAGGGTTGTGATTAGGATTATGGCTACAGTTGGGATTAGGGTTAGGGGTGTGTTGGGGTTAGTGTTGGAGTTAGAATTGAGGGGTTACCACTGTTTAGGCACATCAGGGGTCTCCAAACGCAACATGGCGCCACCATTGATTCCAGCCAATCTCGTATTCAAAAAGTCAAATGGTGCTCCCTCACTTCCGAGCCCTGACGTGTGCCCAAACAGTGGTTTACCCCCACATATGGGGTACCAGCATACTCAGGACAAACTGCGCAACAATTACTGGGGTCCAATTTCTCCTGTTACCCTTGTGAATCTAAAAAAATGCTTGCTAAAACATAATTTTTGAGGAAAGAAAAATGATTTTTTATTTTCACGGCTCTGCGTTGTAAACGTCTGTGAAGCACTTGGGGGTTCAAAGTGCTCACCACATATCTAGATAAGTTCCTTGGGGGGTCTAGTTTCTAAAATGGGGTCACTTGTGGGGGGTTTCTACTGTTTAGGCACACCAGGGGCTCTGCAAACGCAACGTGACACCCGCAGACCATTCCATCAAAGTCTGCATTTCAAAAGTCACTACTTCCCTTCTGAGCCCCGACGTGTGCCCAAACAGTGGTTTACCCCCACATATGGGGTATCAGCGTACTCAGGAGAAACTGGACAACAACTTTTGGGGTCCAATTTCTCCTGTAACCCTTGGGAAAATAAAAAATTCTGGGCTAAATAATTATTTTTGAGGAAAGAAAACGTATTTATTATTTTCACGGCTCTGCATTATAAACTTCTATGAAGCACTTGGGGGTTCAAAGTGCTCACCACACATCTAGATAAGTTCCTTTCAGGGTCTAGTTTCCAAAATGGGGTCACTTGTGGGGGGTTTCTACTGTTTAGGCACATCAGGGGCTCTGCAAACGCAACGTGACGCCCGCAGAGCATTCCATCAAAGTCTGCATTTCAAAACGTCACTACTTCAATTCCAAGCCCCGGCATGTGCCCAAACAGTAGTTTACCCCCACATATGGGGTATCACCGTACTCAGGAGAAACTGGACAACAAATATTGGGGTCAAATTTCTCCTGTTACCCTTGGGAAAATTAAAAAATTCTGGGCTAAATAATTATTTTTGAGGAAAGAAAACGTATTTATTATTTTCACGGCTCTGCATTATAAACTTCTATGAAGCACTTGGGGGTTCAAAGTGCTCACCACACATCTAGATAAGTTCCTTTGGGGGTCTAGTTTCCAAAATGGGGTCACTTGTGGGGGGTTTCTACTGTTAAGCCACATCAGGGGCTCTGCAAACGCAACGTGACGCCCACAGAGCATTCCATCAAAGTCTGCATTTCAAAACGTCACTACTTCACTTCCGAGCCCCGGCATGTGCCCAAACAGTGATTTACCCCCACATATGGGGTATCAGCGTACTCAGGAGAAACTGGACAACAACTTTTGGGGTCAAATTTCTCCTGTTACCCTTGGGAAAATAAAAAATTGCAGGCTAAAAGATCATTTTTGAGAAAATAATTTTTTTTTTTATTTTCATGGCTCTGCGTTATAAACTTCTGTGAAGCACTTGGGGGTTCAAAGTCCTCACCACACATCTAGATTAGTTCCTTTGGGGGTCTAGTTTCTAAAATGGTGTCATTTCTGGGGGATCTCCAATGTTTAGGCACACAGGGGCTCTCCAAACGTGACATGGTGTCCGCTAATGATTGGAGCTAATTTTCCATTTAAAAAGCCAAATGGCGTGCCATCCCTTCCGAGCCCTGCCGTGCGCCCAAACAGTGGTTTACCCCCACATATGGGGTATCAGCGTACTCAGGACAAACTGGACAACAATATTTGGGGTCCAATTTCTCCTATTATCCTTGGCAAAATAGGAAATTCCAGGCTAAAATATCATTTTTGAGGAAAGAAAAATTATTTTTTATTTTCATGGCTCTGCGTTATAAACTTCTGTGAAGCACCTGGGGGTTTAAAGTGCTCAATATGCATCTAGATAAGTTCCTTGGGGGGTCTAGTTTCCAAAATGGGGTCACTTGTGCGGGAGCTCCAATGTTTAGGCACACAGGGGCTCTCCAAACGCGACATGGTGTCCGCTAACAATTGGAGCTAATTTTCCATTCAAAAAGTCAAATGGCGCGCCTTCTCTTCCGAGCCCTGCCGAGTGCCCAAACAGTGGTTTACCCCCACATATGAGGTATCGGCGTACTCGGGAGAAATTGCCCAACAAATTTTATGATCCATTTTATCCTACTGCCCATGTGAAAATGAAAAAATTGAGGCGAAAAGAATTTTTTTGTGAAAAAAAATTACTTTTTCATTTTTACAGATCAATTTGTGAAGCACCTGAGGGTTTAAAGTGCTCACTAGGCATCTAAATTAGTTCCTTGGGGGGTCTAGTTTCCAAAATGGGGTCACGTGTGGGGGAGCGCCAATGTTTAGGCACACAGGAGCTATCCAAACGCGACATGGTGTCCGCTAACGATGGAAATAATTTTTCATTCAAAAAGTCAAATGGCGCTCCTTCCCTTCCGAGCCTTACCATGTGCCCAAACAGTGGTTTACCTCCACATGTGAGGTATTGGTGTACTCAGGAGAAATTGCCCAACACATTTTAGGATCCATTTTATCCTGTTGCCCATGTGAAAATGAAAAAATTGAGGCTAAAAGAATTTTTTTGTGAAAAAAAAGTACTTTTTCATTTTTACGGATCAATTTGTGAAGCACCTGGGGGTTCAAAGTGCTCACTATGCATCTAGATAAGTTCCTTGGGGCGTCTAGTTTCCAAAATGGGGTCACTTGTGGGGGAGCTCCAATTTTTAGGCACACGGGGGCTCTCCAAACGTGACATGGTGTCCGCTAAAGAGTGGAGCCAATTTTTGATTCAAAAAGTCAAATGGCGCTCCTTCCCTTCCAAGCCCTGCCGTGCGCCAAAACAGTGGTTTACCCCCACATATGAGGTATCAGCGTACTCAGGACAAATTGGACAACAACTTTCGTGGTTCAATTTCTCCTTTTACCATTGGAAAAATAAAAAAATTGTTGCTAAAAGATAATTTTTGTGACTAAAAAGTTAAATGTTCATTTTTTCCTTCCATGTTGCTTCTGCTGCTGTGAAGCACCTGAAGGGTTAATAAACTTCTTGAATGTGGTTTTGAGTACCTTGAGGGGTGCAGTTTTTAGAATGGTGTCACTTTTGGGTATTTTCAGCCATATAGACCCCTCAAACTGACTTCAAATGTGAGGTGGTCCCTAAAAAAAATGGTTTTGTAAATTTCGTTGTAAAAATGACAAATCGCTGGTCGAATTTTAACCCTTATAACTTCCTAACAAAAAAAAATTTTGTTTCCAAAATTGTGCTGATGTAAAGTAAACATGTGTGAAATGTTATTTATTAACTATTTTGTGTCACATATCTCTCTGGTTTAACAGAATAAAAATTCAAAATGTGAAAATTGCGAAATTTTCAAAATTTTCGCCAAATTTCCGTGTTTATCACAAATAAATGCAGAATTTATTGACCTAAATTTACCACTAACATGAAGCCCAATATGTCACGAAAAAACAATCTCAGAACCGCTAGGATCCGTTGAAGCGTTCCTGAGTTATTACCTCATAAAGGGACACTGGTCAGAATTGCTAAAAACGGCAAGGTCTTTAAGGTCAAAATAGGCTGGGTCTTGAAGGGGTTAAGGGTCACCAATCTAACCCAAGAAGAGGTGCGAAACCGGCTAAATAAGATTAAAATAGATAAATCTCCGGGTCCGGATGGCATACACCCACGAGTACTAAGAGAACTAAGTAATGTAATAGATAAACCATTATTTCTTATTTTTAGGGACTCAATAGCGACAGGATCTGTTCCGCAGGACTGGCGCATAGCAAATGTGGTGCCAATATTCAAAAAGGGCTCTAAAAGTGAACCTGGAAATTATAGGCCAGTAAGTCTAACCTCTATTGTTGGTAAAATATTTGAAGGGTTTCTGAGGGATGTTATTCTGGATTATCTCAATGAGAATAACTGTTTAACTCCATATCAGCATGGGTTTATGAGAAATCGCTCCTGTCAAACCAATCTAATCAGTTTTTATGAAGAGGTAAGCTATAGACTGGACCACGGTGAGTCATTGGACGTGGTATATCTCGATTTTTCCAAAGCGTTTGATACCGTGCCGCACAAGAGGTTGGTACACAAAATGAGAATGCTTGGTCTGGGGGAAAATGTGTGTAAATGGGTTAGTAACTGGCTTAGTGATAGAAAGCAGAGGGTGGTTATATATGGTATAGTCTCTAACTGGGTCGCTGTGACCAGTGGGGTACCGCAGGGGTCAGTATTGGGACCTGTTCTCTTCAACATATTCATTAATGATCTGGTAGAAGGTTTACACAGTAAAATATCGATATTTGCAGATGATACAAAACTATGTAAAGCAGTTAATACAAGAGAAGATAGTATTCTGCTACAGATGGATCTGGATAAGTTGGAAACTTGGGCTGAAAGGTGGCAGATGAGGTTTAACAATGATAAATGTAAGGTTATACACATGGGAAGAGGGAATCAATATCACCATTACACACTGAACGGGAAACCACTGGGTAAATCTGACAGGGAGAAGGACTTGGGGATCCTAGTTAATGATAAACTTACCTGGAGCAGCCAGTGCCAGGCAGCAGCTGCCAAGGCAAACAGGATCATGGGGTGCATTAAAAGAGGTCTGGATACACATGATGAGAGCATTATACTGCCTCTGTACAAATCCCTAGTTAGACCGCACATGGAGTACTGTGTCCAGTTTTGGGCACCGGTGCTCAGGAAGGATATAATGGAACTAGAGAGAGTACAAAGGAGGGCAACAAAATTAATAAAGGGGATGGGAGAACTACAATACCCAGATAGATTAGCGAAATTAGGATTATTTAGTCTAGAAAAAAGACGACTGAGGGGCGATCTAATAACCATGTATAAGTATATAAGGGGACAATACAAATATCTCGCTGAGGATCTGTTTATACCAAGGAAGGTGACGGGCACAAGGGGGCATTCTTTGCGTCTGGAGGAGAGAAGGTTTTTCCACCAACATAGAAGAGGATTCTTTACTGTTAGGGCAGTGAGAATCTGGAATTGCTTGCCTGAGGAGGTGGTGATGGCGAACTCAGTCGAGGGGTTCAAGAGAGGCCTGGATGTCTTCCTGGAGCAGAACAATATTGTATCATACAATTATTAGGTTCTGTAGAAGGACGTAGATCTGGGTATTTATTATGATGGAATATAGGCTGAACTGGATGGACAAATGTCTTTTTTCGGCCTTACTAACTATGTTACTATGTTACTATGTTACTATGTTACTGTGAGAAGTCAGAAGTCTGCAGTCACATAGAATGACTGCAGACTCATTACATAGTTACATAGTTATTAAGGTTGAAGGAAGACTATATGTCCATCTAGTTCAACCCATAGCCTAACCTAACATGCCCTAACATGTTGATCCAGAGGAAGGCACAAAAAACCCATGTGGCAAAGAGTAAGCTCCACATTGGGGAAACAAATTCCTTCCCGACTCCACATACGGCAATCAGACTAGTTCCCTGGATCAACGCCCTATCAAGGAATCTAGTGTATATACCCTGTAACATTATACTTTTCCAGAAAGGTATCCAGTCCCCTCTTAAATTTAAGTAATGAATCACTCATTACAAACCTGGACATCCCCTTTAATGCTCCTAACATAAATAAAAACATGAGAGTTAGTCAGTATCGCAAATAACATTCACATCCAGGTACCTTATAGATGACGTTGTCTCTGGAGTCATTCTCCTTTTCTTCATCTTGTCCCCATGATGAGTTTTCTCATCCACAGCCGTCTCTGCAGACCTCCATCTTCTCTGCTTTTTTGCGGAAAATCTCCACATGATGCCCTTAAAGATACAAGTGTCATTATAATGCTCCTGAATAAAATATTGCCCCTTACTATATTGTCTGCACAAAATATGACCCCCACACTGTCCCTCTTATGGTACATGCTGTTCACACTGACCTCTCCTTTCCATACCGGCCCCCCTCTTCACACTGTCCTCTCACACTGTGTCCCACTCTATAGGGCCCAGTATTTATACTGTACTCTCCCATCACACTCCCCCTCTTTGGTATACTGTCCCCTCCTGGTTGTGCCCTTGCACTGTCCCCCATGCTACGCCCCCATTACTCAGTTTCTATTCTGTGCCCACTCACTTTTTCCCCCATACTGTCTCCTCACACTATTCCCCTCCCTCCTTATACTGTCTCCTCTCACATCCCTCCTGTTCACCATACTGTCTCCTCATATATTTACCCCCTCACTTTCTATACTGCCACACATCCCTTCACCCTCACTCCCCGTACTCTGTCCACATAAATTTTTTACATCGCTACTCATACTGTGTCCACATACATTCCCCCGTTCGCTCCTCATACCGCCTACACCCATCCCCCATACTGTTTCCTCAGATATGCCCCCCATTCTCCTGTACTGTTTCCTCATATATGCCCATTATTTTCCTCTACCCCACCCCATCATTGCTCTCTTCACCACCTCCATCTTTGCCTTCTCCACCACCACTATCATTGCTTTCTCCCCCACCACCCCATAATTTCCCATTCCACCACCTCCATCATTTCCTCCTTTGCCTTTTCCACCATTTTCATCATTTTCTCTTCCCCCACCATCCCCATCCTTGCCCTTTCCACCACCATCATCATTGTCCTTTCCGCCGCCATCACCATTCTTGCCCATTCCACCACCTCCATCATTTTCTCCCCCTCCAATATCATCAGTGTGCTTTCCACCACCACCATCCTTTCCATTCTACCACATTCATCATTTCTTCCCCCCTTCATTATTGCCCTTTCCATCACCTCCATGATTTCCTCCTCCCCACCATCATTGCATTCTCCCCCCTTCCACCATCATTGCCCATTCCAATTTCCACCTCCATCATTGCCTGCACTCTCCCTGTCAGCCCCATCATTGCCCTCTCCTCCCCGTACACACACACACAAAACCATTTACGTCTCTGCACATTCACCCGCAGCGCTATGCATGCACGCACAAACACACACACATATTGCGTACAGTATAATGGCCACACCTAGTTACTCCTACACACGCAGCTGAGCTCCATACACCTTGCACACATGGCTCCGCTCCGTGCACCTCGTACACACGTGGCTCCACTCCATACACCTTGTACACACGCGGCTCCGCTCCGTACAGCTTGTACACACGCGGCTCTGCTCCGTACACCTTGTACACACGCGGCTCTGCTCCGTTCACCTCGTACACACGCGGCTCTGCTCCGTACACCTCGATCATGTGACAGGGGTCGGCGATGCGATCATTTCCGGCCGCCCGGCCAAAAGCGGTAGTTAAATGCCGCTGTCTGCGTTTGACAGCGGCATTTAACTAGTTAATAGGCGCGGGCAGATCGCGATTCTGCCCGCGCCTATTACGGGCACATGTCAGCTGTTCAAGACAGCTGACATGTCCCGGCTTTGATGCGGGCTCACCGCCGGAGGCCGCATCAAAGTGGGGCTTCTGACCTCGGACGTACTATCCCGTCCGAGGTCAGAAAGGGGTTGAAGCAGTAATGGATGGTTAGATATGGAGCCTGAAAGTCAAACGTTCAAAATATTGTTACCCTTTTGCTTGTCAGTGTATATCTCTGCAGGTTATCTCTTATCATGCCCTCAAAAACTTTACACGCTTCTGATGTCAGACTTACTGGATGGCAGTTGCCTTGGTTCACTTTCATAGCTTTTGTAAACAAAATGCCATGTGAGCCATCCTCCAATCCTGTGGCACCAATACTGTTACAATAAAGTATAAGGCTAGGGTCACATTGCGTTATGTGACCCCGTTTAACGGACTACGTTACACCGCGGCATAACGCGGTGTAACGTAGTCTGTTAACGCCGCCATTACTGTCTATGGCGAACGCATCGCTAGCGTATGCCCACATTGGGCGTGCGCTAGCGATGTGCCGTCATTTGAGTGACGGACCGCGAATGCTGCTTGCAGCGTTCGGGGTCCGTTCCTCGCTCGCGCAGATCGGGGATCTGCGCTAGTGGGATCGGCTAACGCGATCCCTTTAGGGACATTGCGTTAGCGCAGTCCGTAGCCTAAGAAAATGATACATCGGTCTGTCAATTATTGGGCTCAATTACCTCAATATCCGTGGATGAGTACGATCTTAGCAGTGGGATTTGTCAATATTTAACCCCTTAAGCCTCGAGGGTGGTTTGCACGTTAATGATCGGGCCAATTTTTACAATTCTGACTACTGTCCCTTTATGAGATTATAACTCTGGAAGGCTTCAACAGATCCCAGTAATTCTGACATGTTTTTCTCGAGACATATTGGACTTCATGATAGCGGTAAAATTTATTTGCTATTAACTGTGTTTATTTGTGAAAAAAATGGAAATTTGGCGAAAATTTTGAAAATTTTGCAATTTTCCAACTTTGAATGTTTTTGCCCATAAATCACAGAGATATGTCACACAAAATACTTAATAAGTAACATTTCCCACATGTCTACTTTACATCAGCACAATTTTGGAAACAACATTTTTTTTGTTTTAGAGTTATAAGGGTTAAAAGTTGACCAGCAATTTCTCATTTTTACAACACCATTTTTTTTAGGGATCACGTCACATTTGAAGTCATTTTGAGGAGTCTATGTGATAGAAAATACGCAAGTGTTGGAGCGCCCCCAGACGCAGGGCCTTGGGTTGCTCGGTACCGGTCCTCTCTGTCTCAGTTCTAAGGTTGTCACGATGGCTGGACCCGGTCCGTGACCCTGCTAAGGGGCGTCCAATAAAAGAGGTGATGAAAGTCGGCTAAAGTTTCGTGACGCCACCTGTGGTATTCAGTCAGGTCGACCGACGCTGCTCGGGGGTCCACTGGGGTGATGTGATGGCAGCTAGATGGTATACCTTCCCACAGGTGAAGTATATCCCCAGGGCTTCCCAGTAGTGTAGGTGGCGATGGTGTGAGGTGCAGTCAATAACGAGGACACAGGGTTGCAGTCTCTTTACCTTTTACTGAAGACTTCGGGATCCGCAATCCAGAACACTGTTAACAGGGCTGTCTGAGACCGGCCGGTCCGAAGGCACATCCAGAGTTCCTTTTGCAGGTGGAAATCAGTGCCTACCACTAGCGCCTGTGTGTTGTAGTTATTCCCTGCTGAGCATTCGGGATAGTCCTCACAACTTCTGTTCTCATTCTTTCTCTTTCTCTCTCTCCGTCCCCCAAGTTTATCTGGATAGGATGCACCCGTTTGACGGGAAGGCTCGGAGCTATTCTGGGACCCTAGAGACGCCCCTCTCCACGCTTGCCCCCTATGTCTGCTTAGGTGATGTATGGTAGACAGCCAACCTATAATCAACTGTCCTGCGGTATTTGAAATAAGGCATAGAGTCAGTTACTTCGTCGGTGTTCCGGTCACCGGCTACGCGCCTCAGTAGGATGTTGCCGTTCTCGGGGCACGACACCTACTGGCTCTCCTTTGTGCTTTGATCTAGTTTCTCACTTTCCACAATATCCTTCTCTTCGTGTCCTTTCTTGGGATACCGCCGCAAGGTAGTGCAGGCGCGGTTCCGTTGCTTTCTATTCGTTCTGATAGGCCCCTGTCAGGAACCCACCCCTGACAGGTACTCCCTGGACTCTCCCAGGCTGCGTTCTGTTCTAACTTCCTATCCGACCCCTAGTTTTACCAGTGTGAGGAGTGGCCTATTACATAGTGCCTTTTGCTCCCCCTAGTGGCCAGAGTGTGAAGTGTAATGTGTGCTTGTGATACCTGGTCAGGCGAACTCCTTTAGTGCAATCAGACAAAACATCACTCGCCTTAGCAGCAGAGCGACATTACTGCAACGACCAGGACTCTGGGGCGCTGCAGTGTGACACCATTCTAAAAACTGCACCCCTCAAGGTGTTCAAAACCACATTCAAGAAGTTTATTAACCCTTCAGGTGTTTCACAGGAATTTTTGGAATGTTTAAAAAAAATGAACATTTAATTTTTTTTCACAAAAAATTTAATTCAGCTCCAATTTGTTTTATTTTACCAAGGGTTACAGGAGAAAATGGAGCCCAAAAGTTGTTGTACAATTTGTCCTGAGTACCCGGATACCCCATATGTGGGGGTAAACCACTCTTTGGGTGCATGGCAGAGCTTGGAAGGGAAGGAGCGCCATTTGACTTTTCAATGCAAAATTGGCTGGAATTGAGATGGGACGCCATGTTGCGTTTGGAGAGCCACTAATGTGCCTAAACATTGAAACCCCCAACAAGTGACACCATTTTGGAAAGTAGACCCCCTAAGGAACTTATCTAGTTGTGTGGTGAGCACTTTGACCCACCAAGTGCTTCCCAGAAGTTTATAATGTAGAGCTGTAAAAATAAAAAATATTTTTTCACAAAAATGAAATTTTCGTCCCCAATTTTTTATTTTCCCAAGGTTACCAGAAGAAATTGTACCCCAAAAGTTGTTGTGCAATTTGTCCTAAGTACGCTGATACCCCATATGTGGGGGTAAACCACTGTTAGGGCGTATGGTAGAGCTCGGAAGGGAAGGAGCGCCATTTGGAATGCAGACTTAGATGGAATGGTCTGCAGGCGTCACATTACGTTTGCAGAGCCCCTAATGTACCTAAACAGTGGAAACGCCCCACAGTTGACCACATATTGGAATCTAGACCCCCCCAAGGAACTTATCTAATTGTGTTGTGAGAACTTTGAACCCCCAAGTGTTTCACTACAGTTAATAACGCAGAGCCATGAAAATAAAAAATCATTTTTTCCCACAAAAATTATGTTTAACACCCAGTTTTGTATTTTCCCAAGGGTAACAGGAGAAACTGGTCCCCAAAAGTTGTTGTCCAATTTTTCCTGAGTACGCTTATACCCTATATGTGGGGGGGAACCACCGTTTGGGCGCATGGCAGAACTCGGAAGGGAAGGAGTGCCATTTGGAATGCAAACTTAGATGGATTGGTCTGCAGGCGTCACGTTGCATTTGCAGAGCCCCTGATGTACCTAAACAGTAGAAACCTCCACAGGTGACCCAATATTGGAAACTAGACCCCCCCAGGAACTTATCTAGATGTGTTGTGAGAACTTTGAACCCCTAACCCTAATCCCAACCATAACCCTAACCACACCCCTAACCCTGACACACCCCTAACCCTAATCCCAACCATAAATGTAATCCAAACCCTAGCCCCAACCCTAACCCTAGCCCCAACCCTAACCCTAGCCATAACCCTAACCCCAACCCTAGCCCCAACCCTAGCCCTAACGCTAGCCCTAACGCTAGCCTAGCCCTAACCCTAGCCCTAACCCTAATGGGAAAATGGAAATAAATACTTTTTTTTATTTTTCCCTAAGTAAGGGGGGGTTGGATTTACTTTTATAGTGGGTTTTTAGCGGATTTTTATGATTGGAAGCTGTCACACACTAAAAGATGATTTTTATTGCAAAAAATATTGCGTTACCACATTTTGAGAGCTATAATTTTTCCATATTTTGGTCCACAAAGTTATGTGAGGTCTTGTTTTTTGCGGGACGAGTTGATGTTTTTATTGGTACCATTTTCGGGCACGTGGCACTTTTTGATCACTTTTTATTCCGATTTTTGTGAGGCAGTATGACCAAAAACCAGCTATTCATAAATTTCTTTTTTTTTTTTGGGGGGGGGGGAGAGGATAGGGGGGATGCGTTTATACCGTTCCGCGTTTGGTAAAATGGATAAAGGAGTTTTATTTTTCGGGTCAGTAAGATTACAGCGATCTCTCATTTTCATTATTTTTTAATGTTTTTTACGTTTTGGCGCTTTTATACGATAAAAACTATTTTATAGAAAAAATAATTATTTTTGCGTCGCTTTATTCTGAGGACTATAACTTTTTATTTTTTCACTGATGATGCTGTATGGCAGCTCGTTTTTTGCGGGACAAGATGACATTTTCAGCGGTACCATGGTTATTTATATCTGTCTTTTTGATAGCGTGCTATTCCACTTTTTGTTCGGCAGTATGATAATAAAGGGTTGTTTTTTGCCTCGTTTTTTTTTTCTTTTTTACGGTGTTCACTGAAGGGGTTAACTAGTGGGACAGTTTTATAGGTCGGGTCGTTACGGATGCGGTGATACTAAATGTACTTTTATTGTTTTTCTTTATTTAGATAAAGGAATGTATTTATGGGAGCAATATTTTTTTTTCTTTATTTAGAAATTTTTTTTTTTTTACACATGTGAATATTTTTTTTTTACTTTATAACATTGCTCCGGGGGGGGGGGGGGGGGGGGCATCATGTTATAAGGTCAGATCGCTGATCTAACAATTTGCAGAGCACTGTGTCAGATCAGCGATCTGACATGCAGGGCTGCAGGCTTACCAGCGCTTGCTCTGAGCAGGCGCTGGTAAGCCACCTCCCTGCATGACCCGGATGCAGCCCTGCGGCCATTTTGGATCCGGGTCTCTGCTGCCCCCCTATGCATACAGACAGAGCATGCACAGAGCAAGCAGCATACATGAGGCACACAGAATGGAGCTGGCAGCAGAGAGAAGTCACAACAAGGTCCAGAAGTAAGTGAATTTGAGTGTAATGCAGGTGGGGGATGGGAGGCCATGCAGTGATGCCAGCAGGGTTGTTACAGGACAGACATTGTGGGATTCTGGTTAGTGGGGTGGTGATATCTGGTCCAGAGATGTACATCTGTGTGTCATAAGCATAGAGGTAATACTGCAAACCGTGAGATTCTATGAGCTGTCTCAGGCCGAAGGTGCAGATGGATAAGAGCAGGGGCCCTAGGACTGAACCTTTTGGGACTCCGACAGATAGGGAGCATGGTGAGGAGGTGGTGTGTGAGTGGGAGAAGCTTAATGTCCGGTCTGTTAGGTATGACATGATCCAAGATAGGGCCAAGTCTGTGATGCCAAGAGATGAGAAGGTCTGTTGAAATAGGGAATGGTACACTGTGTCAAAGGCAGAGGACAGGTCCAGGAGGATGAGGACAGAGTAGTGTCGTTTGGACTTGGCGGTTAATAGGTCATTGATGACCTTAGTTAGGGCAGTTTCAGTGGAGTGGTGTAGCCAGAAGCCAGATTGTAAGCGGTCGAAGAGGGAGCAAGAAGAGATGTGGGCGGACAGTTCAGGATGGACGTGTTGTTCCAGTAGTTTTGAGGCATATGAGGATGGGTCAATGGAGGGATTTTTTGAGGATAGGTGTGATTGAGGCATGTTTAACCCCTTTACCCCCAAGGGTGGTTTGCACGTTAATGACCAGGCCAATTTTTACAATTCTGACCACTGTCCCTTTATGAGGTTATAACTCCGAAACGATTCAACGGATCCTGGTGATTCTGACATTGTTTTCTCGTGACATATTGTACTTCATGATAGTGGTAAAATTTCTTTGATAGTACCTGCGTTTATTTGTGAAAAAAACGGAAATTTGGCGAAAATTTTGAAAATTTCTCAATTTTCAAACTTTGAATTTTTATGCAATTAAATCACAGAGATATGTCACACAAAATACTTAATAAGTAACATTTCCCACATGTCTCCTTTACATCAGCATAATTTTGGAACCAATTTTTTTTTTTGTTAGGGAGTTATAAGGGTTAAAAGTTGACCAGCAATTTCTCATTTTTACAACACCATTTTTTTTTAGGGACCACGTCTCATTTGAAGTCATTTTGAGGGGTCTATATGATAGAAAATGCCCAAGTGTGACACCATTCTAAAAACTGCACCCCTCAAGGTGCTCAAAACCACATTCAAGAAGTTTATTAACCCTTCAGGTGTTTAATAGGAATTTTTGGAATGTTTAAATAAAAATGAACATTTAACTTTTTTACACAAAAAATTTACTTCAGCTCCAATTTGTTTTATTTTACCAAGGGTAACAGGAGAAATTGGACCCAAAAAGTTGTTGTCCAATTTGTCCTGAGTATGCTGATACCCCATATGTGGCAGTAAACCACTGTTTGGGCGCATGGGAGAGCTCGGAAGGGAAGGAGCGCTATTTGACTTTTCAATGCAAAATTGACAGGAATTGAGATGGGACGCCATGTTGCGTTTGGAGAGCCACTGATGTGCCTAAACATTGAAACCCCCCACAAGTGACACCATTTTGGAAAGTAGACCCCCTAAGGAACTTATCTGGATGTGTGGTGAGCACTTTGACCCACCAAGTGCTTCACAGAAGTTTATAATGCAGAACCGTAAAAATAAAAAATCATATTTTTTCACAAAAATTATATTTTTGCCCCCAATTTTTTATTTTTCCAAGGGTAAGAGAAGAAATTGGACCTCAAAAGTTGTTGTCCAATTTGTCCTGAGTACGCTGATACCCCATATGTGGCAGTAAACCACTGTTTGGGCGCATGGGAGAGCTCGGAAGGGAAGGAGCGCAGTTTGACTTTTCAATGCAAAATTGACAGGAATTGAGATGGGACGCCATGTTGCGTTTGGAGAGCCACTGATGTGCCTAAACATTGAAACCCCCCACAAGTGACACCATTTTGGAAAGTAGACCCCCTAAGGAACTTATCTGGATGTGTGGTGAGCACTTTGACCCACCAAGGGCTTCACAGAAGTTTATAATGCAGAGCCATAAAAATAAAACAAAATTTTTTCCCCACAAAAATTATTTTTTAGCCCCCAGTTTTGTATTTTCCCTAGGGTAACAGGAGAAATTGGACCCCAAAAGTTGTTGCCCAATTTGTCCTGAGTACGCTGATACCCCATATGTGGGGGGGAACCACCGTTTGGGCGCATGGGAGGGTTCGGAAGGGAAGGAGCGCCATTTGGAATGCAGACTTAGATGGAATGGTCTGCAGGCGTCACATTGCGTTTGCAGAGCCCCTAATGTACCTAAACAGTAGAAACCCCCCAAAAGTGACACCATTTTGGAAAGTAGACCCCCTAAGGAACTCATCTTGATGTGTTGTGAGAGCTTTGAACCCCCAAGTATTTCACTACAGTTTATAACGCAGAGCCATGCAAATGAAAAATATTTTTTTTTCCACAAAAATTATATTTTAGCCCCCAGTTTTGTATTTTTCCAAGGTTAGCAGGAGAAATTGGACCCTAAATGTTGTTGTCCAATTTGTCCTGAGTACGCTGATACCCGATATGTGGGGGGGAACCACCGTTTGGGCGCATGGGAGGGCTCGGAAGGGAAGGAGCATCATTTGGAATGCAGACTTAGATGGATTGGTCTGCAGGCGTCACATTGCGTTTGCAGAGCCCCTAATGTACCTAAACAGTAGAAACCCCCCACAAGTGACCCCATATTGGAAACTAGGCCCCTCAATGAACTTATCTAGATGTGTTGTGAGAACTTTGAACCCCCAAGTGTTTCACTACAGTTTATAACGCAGAGCCGTGAAAATAAAAAATCTTTTTGTTTTCCCACAAAAATTATTTTTTAGCCCCCAGTTTTGTATTTTCCCAAGGGTAACAGGAGAAATTGGTCCACAAAAGTTGTTGTCCAACTTGTCCTGAGTACGCTGATACCCCATATGTTGGGGTAAACCCCTGTTTGGGCACACAGGAGAGCTCGGAAGGGAAGGAGCACTGTTTTACTTTTTCAACGCAGAATTGGCTGGAATTGAGATCGGACGCCATGTCGTGTTTGGAGAGCCCCTGATGTGCCGAAACAGTGGAAACCCCCCAATTATAACTGAAACCCTAATCTAAACACACCCCTAACCCTAATTCCAACGGTAACCCTAACCACACCTCTAACCCTGACACACCCCTAACCCTAATCCCAACCCTATTCCCAACTGTAAATGTAATCTAAACCCTAACCCTAACTTTAGCCCCAACCCTAACTGTAGCCCCAACCCTAACCCTAACCCTAGCCCTAACCCTAGCCCTAACCCTAGCCCTAACCCTAACCCTAGCCCTAACCCTAGCCCTAGCCCTAACCCTAGCCCTAACCCTAACCCTAGCCCTAACCCTAGCCCTAACCCTAGCCCTAACCCTAACCCTAGCCCTAGCCCTAACCCTAGCCCTAACCCTAGCCCTAGCCCTAACCCTAGCCCTAACCCTAGCCCTAACCCTAGCCCTAGCCCTAACCCTAGCCCTAACGGGAAAATGGAAATAAATACATTCTTTTTTATTTTTCCCTAACTAAGGGGGTGATGAAGGGGGGTTTGATTTACTTTTATAGCGAGTTTTTTAGCGGATTTTTATGATTGGCAGCCGTCACACACTGAAAGACCCTTTTTATTGCAAAAAATATTTTTTGCAATACCACATTTTGAGAGCTATAATTTTTCCATATTTTGGTCCACAGAGTCATGTGAGGTCTTGTTTTTTGCGGGACGAGTTGACGTTTTTATTGAAAACATTTTTGGGCACGTGACATTTTTTTATCGCTTTTTATTCCGATTTTTGTGAGGAAGAATGACCAAAAGCCAGCTATTCATGAATTTCTATTGGGGGAGGCGTTTATACCGTTCCGCGTTTGGTAAAATTGATAAATCAGTTTTATTCTTCGGGTCAGTACGATTACAGCGATACCTCATTTATATCATTTTTTTATGGTTTGGTGCTTTTATACGATAAAAACTATTTTACAGAAAAAATAATTATTTTTGCATCGCTTTATTCTCAGGACTATAACTTTTTTATTTTTTTGCTGATGATGCTGTATGGTGGCTCTTTTTTTGCGGGACAATATGACGCTTTCAGCGGTACCATGGTTATTTATATCTGTCCTTTTGATCGCGTGTTATTCCACTTTTTGTTCGGCAGTATGATAATAAAGCGTTGTTTTTTGCCTCGTTTTTTTTTTTTTTTTCTTACGGTGTTTACTGAAGGGGTTAACTAGTGGGACAGTTTTATAGGTCGGGTCGTTACGGACGCGGCGATACTAAATATGTGTACTTTTATTGTTTTTTTTTTTTTTATTTAGATGAAGAAATGTATTTATGGGAATAATATATTTTTTTTTTTTTTTCATTATTTTGGAATATTTTTTTTTATTTTTTTTACACATTTGGAAAATTTTTTTTTTACTTTTTTACTTTGTCCCAGGGGGGGACATCACAGATCAGTGATCTGACAGTTTGCACAGCACTCTGTCAGATCACTGATCTGACATGCAGCGCTGCAGCCTTCACAGTGCCTGCTCTAAGCAGGCTCTGTGAAGCCACCTCCCTCCCTGCAGGACCCGGATCCGCGGCCATCTTGGATCCGGGGCTCGAGCAGGGAGGGAGGTGAGGAGACCCTTGCAGCAACGCGATCACATCGCGTTGCTGCGGGGGGCTCAGGGAAGCCCGCAGGGAGCCCCCTCCCTGCGCGGTGCTTCCCTGCACCGCCGGCACATCGCAATCATCTTTGATCGCGGTGTGCCAGGGGTTAATGTGCCGGGGGCGGTCCGTGACCGCTCCTGGCACATAGTGCCGGATGTCAGCTGCGATGAGCAGCTGACACCCGGCCGCAATCGGCCGCGCTCCCCCCGTGAGCGCGGCCGATCGGCTGTGACGTACTATCCCGTCCAGGGTCAGATAAGCCCAGGGCACCTCGACGGGATAGTACGTCTAAGGTCACAGAGGGGTTAAAGCTTGAGGGGAAAACACCAGTTGTTAGTGATAGGTTGAAGAGATGGGTTAGGATTGGGATGAAGACTATGGTGAGGTTTGGGATGAAGTGGGATGGGATTGTGTCAAGCGCACAGGTGGTGAGATGTGATCTTGAGAGTAGAGTGGAGAGCTAATCTTCTGTAATGGTGAAGAAATTGGTTTTGGAGGTGGAGGGCTCGGCAGTTAGGAGGAAGGGCTCTGGGGGTTGTCGACCAAAACTGTCTCTGATTTTATTAATCTTCTTCTTGAAAAATGAGGCAAAGTCTTCAGCAGAGATGAGTGGAGAGGGAGGAGGGGCTGGGGGATGGAGAAGAGAATTGAAGGTGTTGAATAGCTGTTTAGGGTTGTAAGACGGAGGATATGAGAGATGAGAAATAGGTTTGTTTAGCTGTGGTAAGTGTGGCCTTGAAAGTAGTGAGGGACTGTTTGAATGTGATGAAGTCCTCGATGGAGTGGGATCTTTTCCATCTCCGCTCAGCAACCCTGGAAGCCCATCTCAGTTCTTTGCTCAGGCTGGTGTGCCAGGGCTGTCTCTTGATTTTGTGAGCTTTGAAATGTGTCAGGATTCCATAGCTGCTTGTGGTGTTATATAGAGTGGCAGCGGCCTCCGCATTGTGTAAGAAACTTATGTCTGAAAGAGGGAGAAGGAATTCAGATAGTAAGTGTAGATCGGGGTTTTTAAGATTTCTGTGAGGGTGTGCGAGTTTGTGGAGTGGGGATTGTGGACCTGGAAAGGAGAGGGAAAAGAATGCAAATAGGTAGATAACTTTGCTAGTTTGATTTTCTTTTTTACATTTCTTGTTTAAATCTTTATATTCCTGAAATACTGTATTCAGTATTCTAGGCCTTCAGGAATTTGAATGCCCTTTATTTTTGTCTTATTAACCCTTTAATGACCAGAGCTTTTTTCGGTTTTGCGTTTTCGTTTTTCGCTCCCATCCTTCCTTGAGCCATAACTTTTTATTTTTTCATCAATATGGCCATGTGAGGGCTTGTTTATTGCGGGACAAATTGTACTTTTGAACGACATCATTGGTTTTACCATGTCGTGTACAAGAAAACAGGAAAAAAAATCCAAGTGCGGTGAAATTGCAAAAAAGTGCAATCCCAAACTTGTTTTTTTGTTTGGCTTTTTTGCTAGGCTCACTAAATTCTAAAACTGACCTCCCGTTATGATTCTCCAGGTCATTACGAGTTCATAGACACCGAACATGTCTGGGTTCTTTTTTTATATATAAAGTGAAAAAACATTCCAAACTTTGCTAAAAAACAAAATTGTGCAATTTTCCGTTACCCATAGCATCTCCATTTTTCGTGATCTGGGGTTGGGTGGGGGCTTATTTTTTACGTGCCAAGCTGACATTTTTGATGATACCATTTTGGTACAGATATGTTCTTTTGATCGCCCATTACTGCATTTCAATGCAATGTCGTGGCGACCAAAAAAACATAATTCTGGCATTTTGACTTTTTTTCTCGCTATGCCGTTTAGCGATCAGGTTAATCCTTTTTTTATTGATAGATCGGGCGATTCTGAATGTGGTGATACCAAATTTGTGTAGGTTTGATTTTTTTTATTGTTTTATTTTGAATGTGGTGAAAGTGGGGTGATTTAAACTTTT
Organism: Ranitomeya imitator; assembly: GCF_032444005.1. Classification (NCBI taxonomy): domain Eukaryota; kingdom Metazoa; phylum Chordata; class Amphibia; order Anura; family Dendrobatidae; genus Ranitomeya; species Ranitomeya imitator. Next base: position 501,836,136 of record NC_091283.1, on the reverse strand, counting down.
ATATATTGTTTTAACTTTTTTCATATTTTTAAAAATATTTTTTTTTACACTTTGGCATTCATCAATAGCCTCCATGGGAAGCAAGAAGCTGCCACAACTCGATTGCCTTTGCTACATAGAGGCGATGCTCAGATCCCCCTATGTAGTAGAATTGCAGCATTGCTATGAGCGCCGACCACAGGGTGGCGCTCATAGCAATCTGGCATCAAAAGCCATATAGTTCTGCAGGAGACCTCTGGTTGTTATGCTGACGCACCGATGGCCCCCGATCATGTGACGGAGTCACCGCTGCACGCCTTTCCAGCCAGAAGGTGGGAAGCGCTTGTTAAATGTCAGAGTTTGACAGCGGCATTTAACTAGTTAATAGGTAAGGGCAGATCACGATTCCGCCCACACCTATTGTGGCCACATTTCAGCTGGTCAAAACAGCTGACATGTCCCGGCTTTGATGCGGGCTCACCGCTGGAGCCCGCATCAAAGTGAGAGTTCTGCCATCAGACGTACTATTCCGTCCGATGGCAGAAAGGGTTTAAACTTTGTACTGTCTTTTTTATCCATAATGGTTAATTTTTATTCCTGGACATTTTATTACCTCTCTACTTTCCTTGCATATCCCAGATTCCCCCTAAATCATCATTAACCCCTTCTGTCTCTGGCTACTCTAGGTATCCTCTTATTTGCACAACTACCCTCCCCTCAGATCCTATTTTAAAAGCTCTTCCATCCGTCTGACCATTTTTCCCCAAGCATAGCCGCACCCTCCCCATTGAGATTCAGCTCGTCCCTACAATAGAGCATTTAGATGACAGAGAAGTCGGCCCAGTTCTCCATGAACCCAAACCCTTCCTCCCTGCACCACCTTGGAGGTCTTCGCCTTCAGCTTCTCTCCTAGTTCCCTGTACTAATTTTTAAAAGCCCTCCTTCTAACTTTGTCATTGTGTACCATGACTGCTGGGTTTTCTCCAGCCCCACCCAACAACGTGCCTATCCTATCCACAATATGTTGAACCCGGGCACCCGGCAGACAGCACACTGTTTGGTATTCACGGTCTAGGCGGCAGATGATTGTGTCTATCTGCCTAATTACAGAGTCCTCTGCCACCAACATTGTCCGGCCTTTCCTGCACTCCTATTTCCCTCCTTTTTACAGCAGTCGTTTTCCTTGTTGCTAAGAGCAACGTCCTGCTGTAGTGATTCCAGTGAAATAATTTTTTAAATGAAGGTTATTGACATCATGTTATTTGTTAGTAACATTTATCCTATATGCTTAGCCCTGTGAGTAGCCAGTCCAAGCATTAATTGACAAATTTTCCATTAATGACATACGTATAAGCATTAATGACTGCAAAATCCCTTGTTCCAAGCACTGTATTTCCACTTCTTGAATGTAAACGAATTATTTGCTTCCTGAGGTATGGGAGTTTACTTAATTGATTCTGAACATGATCAGGCAGAACAAGCAGCTCTGCCAAATATCTTAGAAATTATAACATGCTTGCCAACACACAGCAGAGCTCACAGAACGGGGGCTGAAGTCTTGAGGGTTTTTATAAAATGTTCCTACATATTTTTTTTTATCTTGCCTCTGGGCTGATTTTAAAGAATGTTTTAGCAAAATTAAATAATATTGACCTGTCTGGTGAGCCTTATAGAGGGCTGAATTCATAGGAGAACCCGTTATGAGCCTAAAACTGGTGAAGGACATACAGTATGCTTGTAAGTTTCCTCTCTGGCGTTTGCTTTATATTCCCTTTCACTGCCTTCAATGACATTTCTCTTTCTACTTCCAATATTGAGTATGCTATGCTGACCCAAGGCTCCCTTAACCACTTCCCGATATACGCTGTACATATATGGGGCTACGGGAGCTGCGTTCCTACAAACAGTAGTATATGTTCGCTGTCGCGATCGGATGCGGGTGTCAGCTCTATGTGAGAGCTGACAACCTGCAGCAACACCCATGATTGCTGCTAGAACCGATCGCGGACATTTAACTCCTCTGTTGCAAACTCCTCTGATGCCAACTCCTCTGATGTCAATAGTGACAGCAACATCGAGGAGCTTCGCTAGGGAGGAAGGTCTCTGTCTGCTCCCATCGATGGTCTACATGATGACAAGATGGTCGCAGGGTCCTTCAGTGTCTTGCGGGAAGGTGGCTTGTGAGCACTTGTTAAGACCAGGAGCTGACATGCCTCCTCTGCTGCCTGTCAGACGCTACTCTGATGCCCTGCAGTGCAGAAACATTCAGCGATCTGTCACAATATAGCTGATGTCCCATCCTAGGACCATGTAAAAAGAAGTTTTAAAAAAATTATTAAAAAGGGTGAAAACATTTCTTTAAAATCCCCAAATAAGGAATACAAAGAAGAAAATATATTAATCCAATAAATACAAGGAACGTCATAAAAAAAACAAAAAATTCTTCACCTGCTGTTGATTTGTTCATTCTGCAAGCAAAAGATCGCAATAAGGCTCGGCTCACATTTATCCTGTGCATTGTGCTGAGCACTTACACTGGGGGTTTCGTGCAAATCTCTAAAATGCATGATTCAGACAAAATTCCATGTGGCAGATTCCCTATTATGAGGAAGATGGCACTGTTGACGCCGTCTCATCTGTGATCCGGCAGTGTCCGTCTTTTTAGGATTGCATAAAAGTGCAGACAATGCAGAACAGAGGCCAGATGGAGTTCAGAGTAACTCTGCTGCTTCATTATAGTGAATGGATCCCTCGGGGGTTTCATCTGTCACGTCACTCAGAGATTTAGATGGAAACCCCAAAGTACATGATCAGCGTAGAGCACCGATAACTGTGATACTAAATGTTATGTAAAATGTTCTCAATAAATCTTCAACTCAATCCACGAAAAAGTCCCCACTCAGGTCTGTCAACTGTCAATGAATATAGGGAGCTTCCACGTTACAGGTAGTTCAAAAGCTCTGGAAAAGCAAAATGATTCCTCAACCCTCAAAAGAAATTCAGAAAATTCAGCCCTTCCAAATACAAATGCCCCCCTCCCTTCTCAGCCCTAAAGTGTCTAAACCACATTTAGCATCCACACGTTTGGCATTTTTGTAGAGATGAAAGCCCAACTAATTTACAGGTACGTGTTTCCAGAAGAATGAGCTGGTCATAATGTACTGGTCACTACAATGTACTGGTCACTTCACCATACAGGTCATTTCAACACACTGGTCACTACAATTGCAGTTTGCAATTTTCATTCAGCAGCATACACTACTGCTTGTTTCTGGAAAATACCCATGGAGTCAAAATCATCACTACACCTGTAGATAAATTCCCAAAGGGGCATAATTTCGAAAATGGGGTCACTTGAGGGGGATTCTATTTTTCTAGCTCTTAGGGGCTCTCTATATGGAGTCTGCAAAGTATTCTAGGAAAATCTGCGCTCTAGGAGGCAAATACCGCTCTGTCCCTCCCGAGTCTCTCCGTATGGCTAAGTAGTACTGTAGAGCCACATATGGGGTATTTCTACATTCAGCAGAAATTGTGGGACAAACCTTGGTTGTATTTTTACCCATTTCCCAGCATAAAAATGTAAAATTTGGGGGCTAACACACAATCTTTGTGATAAAAATATAAATTATTTTTACTTCGGTGCCCAATGGTGTAAAATTCTGTGACCCACCTGTGGTGTCAATATGATCACTGTACCCCTAGATGAATTTATTGAGAGGTGTAGTTTGTAAAATGGGGTCTCTTATGGAGGTTTCTGCTGTTCTGGCACCTCCGGGGCTCTGCCAATGTGACATGTCACCCTCAAACCTGTGCAGCAAAATCTGTGCTGTAATATAGCGCTCCTTCCCTTCTGAGCTTTGCACTGTCCCTCAAAAGTAGTTTTCGACCACATATGGAGTATCAATGTACTCATGAGAAATTGTACAACAAATTTTGGGGTCCTTTTTCTCCTTTTACCGTAGTGAAAATGCAAAATTTGGGAATAAAAATATTTTTGTTGGAAAAATGTGATTTTTTTTTATTTTCGTGGCTCAACATTATAAACTTTTGTGAAGCACCTGGGGGTTCAAGGTGCTCAATACATTCAATTTAGATAAGTTCCCTGAGGGGTATAGTTTCCAAAATGTCACTTGTGGGGATTCCTACTGTTTAGGCACATAAGCGGCTTTCCAAATGCAACATGGCGTCTGGTAATTATTCCAGCAAATTTTGCATTCAAAAAGTCAAACGGTGCTCCATCCCTTCCAAGCCCTGCCGTGCACACAAATAGTTGTTTTCCTCCACACATTGGGTATCGGCATACTCAGGAGAAATTGCACAACAAATGCTATGGTGCAATTTTACCTGTTAAGATTCTGAAAATGCAAAATTTGCCAACATTGTTCGGGATACACCATAAAGTTGATGAATGGGTGCAAATTCCTGCTGGTGAAGTTCAGCTATTGTAGAACCTACAAAGAAAAAAGGAACTTCGGGCACTTCCCACCATAAAATTAGTCTTTTTTTTAATAAAAATTAATTTAAAAACAGGAGGATCCCTATTTTAAAAAACCCAGTTTTTTAAATTCTTATTGTTCATGCATTTGCTGCTCTTTCTCTCTCTCTCTCTCTCTCTCTCTATATATATATATTCTGAAGGATTGCCTTATATTTTAAACTTTTTATCTATGTAGTTTTTCTTAATGCAGTTTTGCTTGCAATGTGAATAGACCATTAAACCTAGTTCAGATTTGATTTTTTTTCCTCAGGTGTCTGCTTTTATGTGCAGTTCTAATCAAGCTTTTTTCGCTTTCATTTCGCATGATTTATATATAACAAAAAAGTTTTTGCATCTCTTATTGTTAATTCATGCACCGTTATATATGAAGATTCTCTGTTTTTATATTTCAAACCTTTTATTTAAGAAGTTTTGCTTAATGCAGTTTTTGCTTCCAATGTACTGTAATTTGACATGATGCTTTCTGTCTGGTCCAGGAATTAATACTTAAAGGGAAGCTGTCATCAATAAACGCTATTAAATTGCAGATATGGGGTTAATCTTTTCTGTCTGGCAATGTTGTGGACAAGACTGGGTTTGGAGTATTTCAGGACAACAATGCCTTCTGCAAACCCACCTTTGCATTCTGAAGTTGTCTCTTGAGCAGCTCAGAGCTATGCAATCTCTTTCACTTCTTTTTTTTCGTGTGAGGCAGGCTCTCCTCCTTGAGTGACAGTTTTGGTGATTAGCGGAGCTGAAGTATTAGTAGAACTATAAAGCTCAGAACAAGTTTTGCTGTAACACATTCAACTAACATTGTTTTGTTCTGGATTGCACACTACAATTGTAAGGAAGTGGAAAGAGAGAAGAATACAGTTGAAGTTGATGCCTAGCTGAGTAATTGCAAGTGATCTACCCATCTACCACCATCTGCTGGTCAAAAGTGAAAGTAAAGAAAGAATTTCAGTAGTAGGAACATAACAGTGGGAAACTATGTTCCCACAGGAAGAGATAAAAGACAACACTAGGTCAGGTGACTAATTATAAAAGGTCTTTCTGGGCCAAAAAGAGGCAGTTGGAACCAGAATCTGTACCAGGACATGTGTGGCTGTTAGGTGGGCTTAGAGGCACCATCGCCACAGAATGTTTAAGGGTTGTTCTGGTTCTGAAAAGGCCTGACCTGTACCAGTAGAAGTCTGTATAGAAGTAGGTTATGCTACAATCCTATATTGAGTTTCCTTGTAGTCGTGGCAGAAGCTAGGGGGTGAGAACAAGAGGGTCCTACTGTAGCGGGTCTGCTCCGGAGCCATGAAATGGCCACCTCAGGGGCGCACAATGCCAAACCATACTGGGTCTGTGAGTTATGACAAGAGATGTCAGAAATTAGAAGGGAGCTATGGAGCATAAGAAATACCCCTACAGCTACCTCGGACCGGCTTCTGCACTCCGGTATGAAAAGCAACCAGAGTGGGGGTATCCTCCACTAAGAGAACTGTGGCATAGGCCTAGACACCCACCATAAAAGCACCGACTTGAATGTTGGAGCTGTGAAAGTATGGGACATATGTCGAGGAACTTCCCTACTCGAGACAGTCAAAAGCAAAGACAACTGTTAAACCAATGTGCCCCGTGGTCAGGGAGCACATCGTTGGGCTAGGTTCAACCAGACTGAGGAATGAAGGGTCCAATGATGTTTCGGAGAGTCTCACTATGCGGGCTGAGTTAAATGGTAAGTTGATTTACTGCTTAATAGACACAGAGTCCCAGGTGACCACAATGCCTATCATCACCTGTTTAAGAGGAGGCCCAATTATCTGACTGACATCTGCCAATCAATTATCTATCCCTGTGGCAGGGATAGTAGGGATGGAGATTCCTGTCTGTGGGAAGAATTTGGGAAATAAGGGGATCATACTGGTGAAAGGCCCCATCAGAAGTGCACCCATCATGACTTTGGGAATGAATGTTCTGATGGAAGTAGGACCAATCCTGAAGAACAGTGGCACAACACAAAGGGAAAGCCCCGCTCATCATGGGAGTCTGAAAAGAGAAAAAGCATGAGGATTTGCCCAGTCCTTTGAAGAATACGCCTACTGGAGGGAGTGCCGCGCCTGGAAGAGTTGGTCCATGGTAAGAAATGCCTGCTCCCATAGGCCGAAGTGGAGAGATAAGGTCCGCTCAATGCAGAATGACCAGAGAGGATGGGCACAGGCCTGGAGGAAATGGGATGTGAGCCAAGAAGAACCTCACCAAATGAAAGACGGAGCATTGATGCAAGACCCTGAGGAATAAGTGAGACGGTGTCAGTTGCCCTCAGGAAGACGTCTGCATTAACCTGGTGTGTGAAATCGACTCAGGTGGAGCTGTTATGTGACATAGAAGCTGAAGACGATTTCAATTCCAGAGAAGAAGCGGAGGTAGGACTCACACCTAATGCACAGTCAGGTTTTGGAGACGAGACGCTGATGCAGCTGAAGGAGGTATAGCATACGTTGGTGTTACCCCATGTGAGACTCTAGAGGACAGCAGCCAAGGCACTATGGCTCCAACTGGAAGAATACAGATTTGATCTACTGCCCATAACTGAACCCATGGAGGCGTTAGGAGAACCCAGTATGAGGGGTTGACACACTCAACTGATTTCCCAGGTAGTCATAGGAACCGTTCTGGTACAAGATCACCTGCTGGTTTATTGAGGATATCATAAACCTTGGCAGGGTTCAGCAAAATAAACAGTGCCTTGCTGACATAATGATAAAATAAACAAAACACAGTCCATAAAGGTACCGTCACACTAGACGATATCGCTAGCGATCCGTGACGTTGCAGCGTCCTGGCTAGCGATATCGTCCAGTGTGACAGGCAGCAGCGATCAGGCCCCTGCTGTGATGTCGCTGGTCGGGGAAGAAAGTCCAGAACTTTATTTCGTCGCTGGCTCTCCCGTAGACATCACTGAATCGGCGTGTGTGACACCGATTCAGCGATGTCTTCACTGGTAACCAGGGTAAACATCGGGTAACTAAGCGCAGGGCCGTGCTTAGTAACCCGATGTTTACCCTGGTTACCATCGTTAAAGTAAAAAAACAAACAGTACATACTTACCTACCGCTGTCTGTCCCCGGCGCTGTGCTCTGCTCTCCTCCTGCACTGGCTGTGAGCGTCGGTCAGCCGGAAAGCAGAGCGGTGACGTCACCGCTCTGCTTTCCGGCCACTGTGCTCACACAGACAGTACAGGAGGAGTGCAGAGCACAGCGCCGGGGACAGACAGCGGTAGGTAAGTATGTAGTGTTTGTTTTTTTTACTTTTAGGATGGTAACCAGGGTAAACATCGGGTTACTAAGCGCGGCCCTGCGTTTAGTTACCTGATGTTTACCCTGGTTACCGGCATCGTTGGTCGCTGGAGAGCTGTCGGTGTGACAGCTCTCCAGCGATCAAACAGCGACGCTGCAGCGATCCGGATCGTTGTCGGTATCGCTGCAGCGTCGCTAAGTGTGACGGTACCTTAAGAGTCTATTCCCTGCAGGTTTCACCTGCATTTAAAGCCCCCGTCACACACAGCGAGATCGCTAGCGAGATCGCTGCTGAGTCACAAGTTTTGTGACGCAACAGCGATCTCAGTAGCGATCTCGCTATGTGTGACACATAGCAGCGATCAGGCCCCTGCTGTGAGATCGCTGGTCGTGTCGGAATGGCCTGGGCCATTTTTTGATCGTTGAGGTCCCGCTGGGTAACATACATCGCTGTGTTTGACACCTTACCAACGACCTCGCTGACAGGACGTCCCATTGAATCATCATGAAATAGTATCGTTCTACAGGTCGCTACAGGTCGCTACAGTTCGCCGCATCGCTGCTGCGTCGTTGGGGAGATCGCACTGTGTGACATCTCACCAGCGACCACATAGCAACGCTTGAGCGATCCCTGACAGGTCGTATCGTTGTCGGAATCGCTCAAGCGTCGCTATGTGTGACGGGGCCTTAAGCCCCACAGTCCTTAACTCCTCCGGGAGCTATGTGAGAGTTCCTGCTCTCTCAAGACACAACACCCACTGACTCTCATGGTCAGGTATTTAACACCCCATGTGAATAGCTCAAAATTCCCACAGACACACTACACAATCTTGTAGAATGACTTCCCAGAAGAGTGGAAACTGTTATAGCTACAAAAAGGAAACCGACTCCATATCAATACCTATGGACTGAGATGTCATAAAAGCTCCTATATGTGTAATGTGGAGTTGATTAATTATAGAAGCTGAAAGTTTACTCGTCTCATTTGTTCACTCTGACAATAGAAATATTCATCTAATCGTTAATAAATATTGAAGGTAATTTTTCTTTGAGAAATTGGAATTTTAATATATTATTTTGAAGAAACACCTGCAACTTTCCCAGAGGCACACAACTGCTAATCAGTCCTTTAATCTTATTGTACAAGTCTCCACAAGCTACAGGTTGACTGTAATCTGATGTTTCCATTCTCCAAGACTGTAAGAAGTGATAGCAGTGTCCTGCTTGGCCATGTCTGGCTATGTATGTTATTACAGTTCAGAAGCATTCAGATAAAGATATCTACAATATAATAATGGTAATAGTTCAAATGCTTAAGGGTAATAATATGTGAAGAACAGGTCTGCTCATCTGCATGAGGATGAGTTGCAGTCGCCACACAGCACTATATCTAAGGAAGCAGACATTTTTTGTAATCTCATATAACCCTTTAGAAACTTGGAAAATGGATTGTAAAGAGTAGCAGGTAATGATGATCGAACGTGCTCTGATAAGGTGTTATCCGTGCATGCTCAGGTGCTATCCGAGTATCTTTGGCGTGCTCGAAGAAAATGTTCAAGACTTTGTGGCTGCATGTCTCGCGGCTGTTTGACAGCCAAAACACATGCAGGAATTACCTAACAAACAGGCAATTCCTGCATGTGTTGGGGCTGGCGAACAGTTGCGAGACATGAAGCCATGGAGTCTCAACCATATTTTTCGAGCAAGCCCAAGATACTCGATTAACACCTGAGCATGCTCGGATAACACCTTATCAGAGCACGTTCGCTCATCACTAGTAGCAGGGAATTTCATTAGTGTTAAAAGACAACCCATGCTTCATGTTAGATACCAGAGCTGGTTGAGGCAAGGCAGGAATTTGACTATACACTATTGTGTAAGGCTAGGTTCACACTAGCGTTGCGCCGCCCTGCGTCGGCGACGCAACGCGCGACGCACGTAAAAACGCGCGCAAACGCGCGCAAAAACGCGCGCGTTTTGCGACGCGTGCGTCGTTTTTGACGAAAATCGGACGCACAGAAAATGCTACAATGTAGCGTTTTCTTGCGTCCGACGCTAGCGTCGGAAACGACGCACGTGGCAAAAACGCCACCAAAACAACGCACGCGTCCCCTATGTTAAACATAGGGGCGCGTCGCCGCTGCGTCGCCGCTGCGTCGCCGCTGCGTCGCCGGCGCAACAGCGACGCACATTGGCGGAACGCCAATGTGAACGTAGCCTAACATACCTACATACTATTTTGAGGTTCTAGCCACCTCATTTCAAATAGGGAGGACATAATGGTTGGGTAGCAGGACATGAGCTTTTTTGCTACATACAGTGATCAATTTAGATCTTATATATCTTATTTTACTGCGAGGAATGGGTTGTCATTTAGAGATCTACATCTGCCAGAAACAGATTTAATGAACCCAAAGGTGTGTTGCATTTAAAAATAATATTGTGTCACTGCAAGACATCCACCAGGATAAGTGTACAAAACATGGCACATTGTCCCAGGGTTAGAACCCTAGGTGTGACATTAGGGGTGCTGTCTCAAAAAGAGAAAACCTACTCTGGAACACTGTCCATTCCTAAGATTTCACCTGACTAAGGCCGGAGTCACACTAAACGAATGAAAAATCGGTCCAAGTCTCCCTGCTGAGAGTCGCACGAGTGTAATGCGAGTGTCATGTGAGTACAATGCGGTTTTTCACACCTAGCATCTGATTTACATCCGAATGCAGTGTGATTGCTATCCAATTGCAATGCGATTTTAACATGAGCTTTTACAAGTAGAAGAATGTAAGTCCGCAAGGACAGGGTCCTCTCCCCTCCGCACCAGTCTGTCATTGTAAATTTGTTTACTGTTAACAATATCTATAACTCTATATGTAATCCCTTTTCTCATGTACAGCACCATGGAATTAATGGTGCTACATAAATAAACTAGATGGTGGCCCGATTCTAACGCATCGGGTATTCTAGAATATGTATGTAGTTTATTTATGAAGTTTTCAAAATAATGCAATTTATACACAGGATTCGGCCAGCCGCGACAAATTAGCGAAGCGTGGTTCAAATTCCGCGCAAATTCGCGGGCGGACTGTAACTGTCGCCGATTGTTCGCGGCCGGGCATGACCAATCAGTGAAGCCAGGGCCGGATCCAGGTTTTTGAGGGCCCCGGGCGAAAGAGTCTCAGTGGGACCCCCTCTTTAACACATACCACGATTCATGATGCACAGATACAGCAGAGAAATATAGCACAGCTAAGTAGCATATAACAAAGCCCACATAGTATATAACACAGCCATGTAGTATATAGCACAGCCAAGTAGCATATGCAGCGCCCCAGGGTCCTGGTCGTTGCAGTAATGTCATTTTCCTCTAGGGGGAGTGATGCTACGTTTGGAGGCAATAAAGGAGATCTCTTTACCAGGTACCACAAACATACAACACATTTCATACTCCAGTCCACCAGGGGGAGCTATGCTCCTATTTATTAGGGCACTTTTCACACTTAGGTAAAACTGGTTGCCTGGATAGGAAGTAAGACAGTTGCTGTCTGAGCTTTGCTCAGGTAGTTGGACCTGACAGGGGTGGGAGCCTGTCAGAGGCCTAGACAGATGGTCACTGAGCTGCGGCTGTCCTAATTGCGGCAGTTCCTAAGAAAGGACATGACAAGAGAACTGTATTGTAGAAAGTGAGAAGAAGTCATAGCAAAGGAGGGAATACCAGAAGGAGTTCTACCCTGTACAGGCTGCCTCCTTCTGAGGCGCAGGATCCCGGTAGCCAGAACACCGAGGGAGCAACAGTCCTTTATGCCTTGCTCCAGAGACTGGTAGGACAGCTAATTGCAAGTTACTGATCCGCCCCTACACCCAGGAGGCAAGGTGGCACTCACGAGAGGCCGGGGCATGATAGAGTCCCTGTAAAAAGCCTCAAGCCACCGGTCATACGGGATTGTCCTATCCATCTGAGGGACAGAGAGAGAGATAACATCGATAACATCTACAACATCTGTGAGGACCTTATGAGAGGCTTAGCAGTAAGGTACTACAACACCAAGGCGCTAGAGGAAGGCTACTGATTTCTACCTGGATAAGGGGACTCTGGACTTGCCTCCAAACCGGCCGGACTCTTCCTGCCCTGTGATCTGGTGCTCTGGACTGAGGATGCTGAAGCCTTCAGTAAAAGGGAAAGAGAATGCAACCTTGTGTTCTCGTTCTTCACTGCGCCTCACACTATCTACTATCTACACACTGGGAAGCCCTGGGGACATACTTCGCCTGTGGGAAGGTATACGATCTAGCTGCCATAGCATCACCCCAGCGGACCCCTAAGCAGCGTCGGTCACCCTGACCGAATACCACAGGTGGCGTCACGAACATATCCGTTTAAAGACCTTTCCTCTTTTAAATAAGGACGTCCCGAGGGCCACGGACTGGGTCAGCCACCGTGAAATCCCCCTTGAGAACTGAAGGACCTGGTACCGAGTACCCCACTGCCCACGGGGGCGCTCCACATATAACACAGCCCACGTAGTATATAACCCAGCCACGTAGTATATAGCACAGCTACGTTGTATATTGCCCAGCCACATAGTATATAGCACAGCCCACGTAGTAAATAGCACAGACACGTAGTATATTACCCAGCCACGTAGTATATAGCACAGCCACGTAGTATATAGCACAGACACATAGTATATAGCACAGACACGTAGTATATAGCACAGACATGTAGTATATTGCCCAGCCACGTAGAATATTGCCCAGCCATGTAGTATATAGCACAGACACGTAGTATATAGCACAGACACGTAGTATATAGCACAGACATGTAGTATATTGCCCAGCCACATAGTATATTGCCCAGCCACATAGTATATTGCCCAGCCACGTAGTATATAGCACAGACACGTAGTGTATTGCCCTCAATCGACCCCAGATCATGAAAAATGGAGACGCTACAGGGATCGGAAATTTTTTTTTTTTTTGTAGCAAAGTTTGGATTTTTTTTTCACCACTTAGATAAAAGACAACCTAGACATGTTTGATGTCTATGAACTCATAATGACCTGGAGAATCATAATGGCAGGTCAATTTTAGCATTTAGTGAACCTAGTAAAAAAGCTAAACAAAAAACAAGTGTGGGATTGCACTTTTTTTGCAATTTCACCACACTTGGAATTTTTTTTCCCATTTTCTAGTACATGACATGCTAAAACCAATCGTTCAACAGTACAACTAAAATGACACCCCTGATGAAGCCACTGCTGTGGCGACACGCGTAGGGTATTCGCTTTCTCATTGTGCCTGTAGGTGTTATCTTAGGGCTATTTGCCTGGAGGTGTTATGGTTTTTTTTTGCTTATAATGCGTACATAGGTACATGGTTTACTGATAGTACTATACTGCTACTTGCTTAATTTTTGGTGTGCATTACTGAGTACCATGGGATATAGGGCTCCTATGCTTGTTCTACTTCATACACCCTTTATGCATAGTTGGATTCATTCTCCTGTTTGAACTTAGGTACTGTTACCTGTGTGTGCGTACTGCATTATGTGCCATATATTTATAGGGCCTTACCACTGAGTTCAGGATCCCATGTTGGCACTCTGTATGCCTTCAGCACATTTTGTATATCTTAGCAGTTTATATACTCAGATAGTGTTGCTTATTTATGTGTACTGCGTTACGTGCCATCTATCTATGGGGCCTTAGGATCCCATGTTTAGTACTGTCATATGTTGCATATTTTTAGCACATTTCTTGTACCACAGCATATTTTTTCATGTGCAGCTTTATTAGCCATTTAGGCCTTATTTGTGTCATCATGTTTTTTGTACTTTATTAATATGCTGTCCATATAGGTCACTGAGATATATATCTGTATGTGTTCCTTTTTTTTTCCCCCTTTCACCTTGTGTACAGGCACTTGCCATATTATAGGCATTGTTCTAAGTGTTTTTAGATGTTTTTAAAATGATCTGTCCTGTATTTGCACCTTAATAAAGCTGTGTTGTTTTTTGTACAAATCCATGCTGTTTGGTGATCCCCTTTTTGTATGGCCTCTGCTTTTTCTTGTTTTTGTGGCTGGGCAATATACTACGTCACTGGGCAATATACTACGTGGCTGGGCAATATACTACGTCACTGGGCAATATACTATGTGGCTGGACAATATACTAGTTCACAGGGCAATATACTGCGTCACTGGACAATATACTACGTGGCTGGGCAATATACTACGTGGCTGGGCAATATACTACGTGGCTGGGCAATATACTACGTTAATGGGCAATATACTACGTGACTGGGCAATATACTATGTCACTGGGCAATATACTACGTGGCTGGGCAATATACTACGTCACTGGGCAATATACTATGTGGCTGGACAATATACTAGTTCACTGGGCAATATACTACGTCACTGGACAATATACTACGTGGCTGGGCAATATACTACGTGGCTGGGCAATATACTACGTGGCTGGGCAATATACTACGTCATTGGGCAATATACTACGTGGCTGGGTAATATATTACGTCACTGGGCAATATACTACGTTAATGGGCAATATACTACGTGACTGGGCAATATACTGCGTGGCTGGGCAATATACTACGTGGCTGGGCAATATACTACATGGCTGTGTGCTGTATACTACGTCACTGGGCAATATACTACGTAATTGGGCAATATACTACGTGGCTGTGTGCTGTATACTACGTCACTGGGCAATATACTACGTAACTGGGCAATATACTACGTGGCTGTGTGCTGTATACTACGTCATTGGGCAATATACTACATGACTGGGCAATATACTACGTGGCTGAGCAATATACTACGTGACTGGGCAATATACTACGTGACTGGGCAATATACTACGTGACTGGGCAATATACTACGTGGACATGCATATTCTAGAATACCCGATGCGTTAGAATCGGGCCACCATCTAGTCTAATATATATATATATACACTGTATACAGTGGGGCAAAAAAGTATTTAGTCAGTCAGCAATAGTGCAAGTTCCACCACTTAAAAAGATGAGAGGCGTCTGTAATTTACATCATAGGTAGACCTCAACTATGGGAGACAAACTGAGAAAAAAAAATCCAGAAAATCACATTGTCTGTTTTTTTAACATTTTATTTGCATATTATGGTGGAAAATAAGTATTTGGTCAGAAACAAACAATCAAGATTTCTGGCTCTCACAGACCTGTAACTTCTTCTTTAAGAGTCTCCTCTTTCCTCCACTCATTACCTGTAGTAATGGCACCTGTTTAAACTTGTTATCAGTATAAAAAGACACCTGTGCACACCCTCAAACAGTCTGACTCCAAACTCCACTATGGTGAAGACCAAAGAGCTGTCAAAGGACACCAGAAACAAAATTGTAGCGTCACTGGACAATGCTGGGAAGACTGAATCTGCAATAGCCAACCAGCTTGGAGTGAAGAAATCAACAGTGGGAGCAATAATTAGAAAATGGAAGACATACAAGACCACTGATAATCTCCCTCGATCTGGGGCTCCACGCAAAATCACACCCCGTGGGGTCAGAATGATCACAAGAACGGTGAGCAAAAATCCCAGAACCACGCGGGGGGACCTAGTGAATGAACTGCAGAGAGTTGGGACCAATGTAACAAGGTCTACCATAAGTAACACACTACGCCACCATGGACTCGGATCCTGCAGTGCCAGACGTGTCCCACTGCTTAAGCCAGTACATGTCCGGGCCCGTCTGAAGTTTGCTAGAGAGCATTTGGATGATCCAGAGGAGTTTTGGGAGAATGTCCTATGGTCTGATGAAACCAAACTGGAACTGTTTGGTAGAAACACAACTTGTCGTGTTTGGAGGAAAAAGAATACTGAGTTGCATCCATCAAACACCATACCTACTGTAAAGCATGGTGGTGGAAACATCATGCTTTGGGGCTGTTTCTCTGCAAAGGGGCCAGGACGACTGATCCGGGTACATGAAAGAATGAATGGGGCCATGTATCGTGAGATTTTGAGTGCAAACCTCCTTCCATCAGCAAGGGCATTGAAGATGAAACGTGGCTGGGTCTTTCAACATGACAATGATCCAAAGCACACCGCCAGGGCAACGAAGGAGTGGCTTCGTAAGAAGCATTTCAAGGTCCTGGAGTGGCCGAGCCAGCCTCCAGATCTCAACCCTATAGAAAACCTTTGGAGGGAGTTGAAAGTCCGTGTTGCCAAGCGAAAAGCCAAAAACATCACTGCTCTAGAGGAGATCTGCATGGAGGAATGGGCCAACATACCAACAACAGTGTGTGGCAACCTTGTGAAGACTTACAGAAAACGTTTGACCTCTGTCATTGCCAACAAAGGATATATTACAAAGTATTGAGATGAAATTTTGTTTCTGACCAAATACTTATTTTCCACCATAATATGCAAATAAATTGTTAAAAAAACAGACAATGTGATTTTCTGGATTTTTTTTTCTCAGTTTGTCTCCCATAGTTGAGGTCTACCTATGATGTAAATTACAGACGCCCCTCATCTTTTTAAGTGGTGGAACTTGCACTATTGCTGACTGACTAAATACTTTTTTGCCCCACTGTATATGTGTCCCTGACATCTATATATCTATGTACTCTATGTGTACAGTGTATATATCTATTCTATCTGTTCTATTCTAACCTGTCAGTGTGATTTTACTGTATGAGTCACATGAATTGCCGGCTTTTCAAAGGACAGTGGTGCGTAAAAACTGGACAGCGCTCGCATGGTAAGGCTAGGTTTACACTTGCATTGTGCAGTCCGTTCAACAAATCCGTTAAACGGACTGCACTAACACAAGTGCCGACTTTGGCACTGCGCTAGCACAGATGGAGCATCTGCTCGCTCCATCTGCGCTAGCAGTGACGGACCCAGAAACACTGCAGCCCGTGTCTCGGGTCCGTCACTTAATGATGGCACATTGCTAGCGCACGCCCATTGTGGGCGTGCGCTAGCTATGCGTTCGCCATTGCAAGTAACGTTATGCCGTGGTGTAACGTAGTCCGTTAAACGGGTTCACACAATGCAATGTGAACCCAGCCTTAGAGTGCTGCACGATTTTTTTTTTTCTCGCACCCATTGGTTTGCATTGGTGAGTCTCGGTGACAATCGCAGCATACTGCGATTTTACACGCCCACTGAATACACCCAAGAAAATAAATGGTGATGTGAGCTGCCCTACAGATTAAGGCTGCCGTCACACTAGCAGTATTTGGTCAGTATTTTACCTCAGTATTTCTAAGCCAAAACCAGCAGTGGAACAAATAGAGGAAAAGTATAATAGAAACATATGCACCACTTCTGTATTTATCACCCACTCCTGGTTTTGGCTTACACATACTGAGGTAAAATACTGACCAAATACTGATAGTGTGACGGCAGCCTAACACTGGGCCGAGTGCTATGTGATGTTTTCGCCCATAGCACTCACCCGTATTCTACTGTAGTGTGATGCCGGCCTAATAATATTGGTTCCAGCAGTTTAATATTATGGTAAGCCATAATGGTTAGACCATAAATGCGCTTCAGGTTGCTGTAGAAGTAGTGACATTTCTTTTTTTTTTTCGAAGACTAGTCAAATTTATGACGCTTTGTAACTATTTAGTTCTGGTTGTAGAATAAGTGAGCCATTTGTTCCAGTATGTTCTTACCATGATTTGTTTCATGCTCATCTCAATTTTTTCCCTCATATTACTGTTCTGTTTGGTTACGCTGGTTAGCTTAAATGCTTACCTAAATTTTAAGGGAAAAAAAACTCGTCGTGGGTCACACACCAGTCAGTTGCTTCAGGAATTTATTGAATTGAAGTTAGATATGAAGAAATATGTAGACGTGGAAAAACAATAGAAAAAGCTGAGGACCCTTAATAGCAATAGAAAAAGATAGCTGTACTACTGCGGTTTCTTTTGTTCTACTTGTTGCTACTCATTTTATTTGACTGGTTCTTCAATCTCTTCAATTTTTGAGTCCACTATGTTGCCATCAACGTAGGTTTCGGTTTTCACCACTGTCTTCCTAGTTTTCACTATAAGTGTAAAGAGCAAAGAAAAGGAGTTAGAAATCATACTAGTACTACTACTACTACTAATAATAATAATATCACTACCACTAATAATACAATCAATGATGAACTAATGGTAACACCACTACAGCTACTACCACCACTATTACTACCACCCCTACATCTAGTGTATGACAACTACAACTGCTATGACTAAAACTACCATGGATACTACTACAAGAGCCACCACTACAAGTGCTACTAATGCAACACTTACCAGGGCTACCACTACATCTACTACCATGTTACCACTTAAACTACAACTAGTTCCATGAAAACTAGTATCAATAGTCTTAGTACCACCACTACAACTACTACAGCTACTACAACCACCACTTTAGACTGTAAGCTTGCGAGCAGGGACCTCACCCCTAATGTCACTGTTTAAATTGTCTTAAATTGTATTGAATTTATTGTCTGTACATGTCCCCGCTTATTGTAAAGTGCTGCGGAATTTGTTGGCGCTATATAAATAAAAATTATTATTATTATTATTATATCTTGTGTACTACCAAAAGTACTGCAGCTACTACTACTACTACTACCAATGCCAGGACTACTAACACAACATGTACATGTTGTTATGATGTCCAGGTTGATAACACTATAACATTATGAAACGTATCCAGTAGTAGTATACTTTCACATGTTCCATGATATGACATCAATACAAGCTAATCAGACTTTAAAGGGGTTATCCATTACTAGGCAATCACAGCCTAATCAATTCAGGACTCTAGTTAAAATAAAAACAATATATGCTCACCTCCCACAGTGGCAAGTGACATAGCCGTGTTGTGTCACATGCAGACTGCAGCCAAAGAGTGTAAAAGTGTATGCTTATCAGCTGAGGCCTTGACTATTTTGTTAAAGTGGATTTCCGCCCTTATGGAATATTAATGAGCTGCAGCCACAGTGTCCACTCATTAGCTGCAGCTTGCATGTAACACAACAATACGATGCCACTCTTCTGAAATGGCGCCACTGTGGGAGGTGAGTATAGATTGTTTTTATGCTAATTGATTCATCAAGGGTTGTCCAGTAGTAGTTCACCTTTATGAGCATTATAATTGCCATAATTACCATCTGAGCTTTGACTTCCAGATCCAACAGTGGCTGATGAACTTTGACCACCCGATCTTGCACCTGCAGTGCTAGAAGAGGCTGCTGCAGTGGAGCTTTGGCCAGCAGAACCTGCACTTCCAGAGCCTGAGGGGCTGACTTGACCTCTAGATGCAGGAGATGATGTTGTGCTAGAGGTCTGACTAGAAGTGCGTGAGCCACCAGAACCTCTGCTTGAAGTATCTAAAGCGCTAGAGCCTCCACTTCCAGAAACTGCACTTCCTGGTCTTGTAGTTTGGGAAGTTGAAGTTGAAGAACTTGAGCTTTGAGTTGTAGAAGCTCTGGAAGACTGAGCTGATGTGCCTCCAGCTTGGGAACCTTGAGTAGTAGTTGTGGCTCCACTTCCTTGTGTTGTACCTTGTGTTGTACCTTGCCCTGTCTCAGCATCTCTGAATAACAAAATATAAAGAAAATTGACAATTACCAATGCATTATATTAGAAAATTGGTGCAAACAATAATTTTCTTATTTACCCTTCTTCCAAAAGCTTTTGATAGGTCGCAATTTCCTGTTCAAGATGGACTTTAATATCCAAGAGTTCTTCATAGTCAGACTTTTGGCATTGTGTATCATTCTTTATTTGTTCCAGCTGCTCCTCCACACTGCTGATTGCCGCCTGGATTTGTGATAATTGTGAACAGTAGCTTCCTTCTGTTTCTGCCAGTGAACTTTCCAAAGATTGTTTCTAATTTGAAATATGAGGAAGTTAATTAACTTCTCGTTCACACACTCCAATTTCTCAATTTATCTAGTTAGCTGCATTTATGTGTTCATAAGGACAGGGTTGTGTGGAAGATGTCAGCATGTAGGCACATATGCACAGGGGTAACGTGATTCTGAGACCCAATGCAAATTTTGTAAGGGGGTCTCCCACCTACGATAGGCCATTTGTAATACTGTTTTTTTATGTGACAAGGCAACCTTATACGTATGCCCTCATAAACTTCTATCAGAGGTATTACGGTTATGTACAACTCATAATAATGATTAAATATAACCTCCTTCGTATATCTCTGACCTAATCTCCTGATATCTTCCAACATGTGACCTCCAGTCCTCCCAAGACCTCCTTCTCTCCTCCACACTCATATGCTCAACCAATTGCTTCTAAGACTTCTCCTAATTGTCCCCCATACTTGGGAATTCCATGCCACAACACATCTGATTATCCGTCACACTCAAGACTTTCAGACGGAACCTGAAAACCCAACTCTTCAAGAAAGCTTGCAGCTTTCAGTGTGACCCCCTGCCATTTCCCCACCCGGCAAGCTGCCGCAGCCTCCTAATCAACCGTCTCCTTCCCCATTATTGTGTAGAATGTAACCCTGCAAGGGCAGGGTCCTCTTCCCTCAGTACCTATCTGTTTGTCTCTATTAGTTTGTTCACTGTAATTTATATTTGTGTTTTGTATGTAACCCCTCCTCATGTAGAGCACCATGGAATCAATGGTTCTTTAAAAATAAATAATAATAATAACATAAACATTTATTGGGACTTTCCTACTTACAAGAATTTTCTTCCTTAAACTGGCACCGTTATTGATCAACTGATTAACTTGCAACAATGCACCAAAACTGGCAAAGCACAGATCATTGGGTAGGGGCCCTGAACAGTACTAAAACTCTCACCCATTGACTTGAGCTGCACTGCAATTCATGGTCACTACTTAATATACGGAGCTGGTGGTGTACAGCAGCACCTTCAATCCCTGGACTGGTGTGGGTGGAAAGAGACAGACCATAGATTACTAGTATTAAAGTCCTCAGAAGATCCTTTATCCCTCAATTTTAAATAATGGTGAATCTGATGTTTGGTTACCACAATAAGGCTACATTTCTAAATGCAAAGGAGCCACTTACAAGAACCAATAATACATTACGGATGTTGGGAATTTACCATGGCGGACTGAGATTGTAGCTCCATTTGCAGAGTTTGAAGAGTCTGCCTCAGTTGAGTAATCTCAGTCTTGTTTGTCTGCTCTTGTTGGACTCCTACAGTGATCTCCTTCTGTATTTGACCACTCTGGAAAGATAATGGGAACAGAACTTAAAATACCAGATTATGACAAGTTTCTGACCAGTAGGGGCACAATCTAGACATTTACCTTTTGGTTAAACCAGGCCTCAGCATCCTTTCGGTTCTTCTCTGCCAGTGCTTCGTATTCGGTCCTCATGTCGTTGAGGATCTTTGTCAGATCTTTTCCTGGTGCTGCATCCATCTCCACATTGACTTGCCCAACAGTGGTTCCCTGGTTAGACTGTACATCCTAACGGTAGAAGGAGAAACTTAGCTTCTTCTGAGCAATAAAATAGGCGGAAAATCAATTTAGTGTTTCTACAAAAATGTATTTTACAGTAGTAGACCTTTTCCAGCTTGATTTTTTAATTTACATTTTTTTTCTGTAAACTTTGTTCTACTTTTGCGTGATTTTTATTAAAGGGAGTATGTGACCAGGTTTTTGGTACCTCATTTGAAAGCAGCATGATGTAGGCGCACAGATCCTGATTCCAATAATGTGTCACTTACTGGGTTGCTTGCTGTCATTTTGGTAAAATTATTGATTTATCTATTACAGAACTAGCAGTTCTCTGAATGCTGAGCTCTGTTTAACCCCACCCACACCACTGATTGGTAGCTTTCTGCCCATATACAGTGTACAAAGAAAGCTGCCAATCAGTGGTGGGGGTGTGTTTGGACTACTTGGCAGCAGACTTACTATTCCTTTAATGATAATCTCCTGTTGATAAAAACAGTGATTTTAACAAAACTACAGCAAACAGCCCAGTAAGTGACACATTGCTGGAATCAGGATCTGTGCCCCTATATTATGCTGCTCTTGGATTACATAGCAGGAATCTGCTGACAGATTCCCTCTTATTATATCTTTGAACCGTCATGCAACTTTGATAAGGCTAGAGAATAAATAACATGAAAACTAGCTAGAGCATTTAATATTGAATATTAGATGAGATAGAACGTAAAGTTACCGGGCCCCAATACAATCTGTACTATGGCGACCTAACTGTCAATAACAAGTACATGTCCACACATTATGGTGCGACGGTATTCATTTTCCACTCACGGGCATTAGTTTTAATATATTGACATTCATTTACAAGCTAATTGAGATTCTGTAAATTTACTTCTAAAAACATTTTGTATACCTCCTCATGGTTCTTCTTAAGATTGGTCAGCTCCTCTGTCAGGCTTTCAACTTGCATCTCTAAGTCAGATTTACTCATGGTCAGATCGTCCATAACCTTTCGGAGGCCATTAGTATCTGCCTCAACGCTTTGGCGTAGGTGAAGTTCACTTTCATACCTGGTGGTGAAGAATATTGATATCAAATCATTTTGACTCATATATCACTCAGAAATCTAAAGTTATCAATACAGGGCAGCACGGTGGCTCAGTGGATAGCATTGCAGCCCTGGAGTACTGAGATCCAACCCCACCAAGGACAACATCTGCAAGGAGTTTGTATGTTCTCCCCGTGTTTGCGTGGGTTTCCTCCTGGTTCTCCGGTTTCCTCCCACATTCCAAAAACATACTGATAGGGAAGTTAGAATGTGAGCCCCATTGAGGACAATGATAACTTTTGATCTGTCGTGAGAATGGACCAAGATAATTAATAGTCCCTAGGTATTAAGTTTCAGGGGGTCCTTATACCACGATAAATAAATATCAGTCCCTGCAAACTTATTGCTCAAAATAATAAAGAGTTGTTGGCTCTTCACACCATGGGCCCTCAGGGATCTGTTTGAGCAATCTGTTCCTGGCTGAGTTTACAGAATTAAAAAAAAAATCGAAATGTCTAATCATAAGTATATAAAATCATCCAAACAATACTGACAAAAGATATAGTAAGAGCAAAAAAATTGGTTTCTTGAAGTATACAATGCTATAAGTAGAAAATAATTTGTTTTATGCAAATATATATTGCAATAACAATAATGTATATTATAACATAATATTATTATTTAGAAATCAAGTAAATATTACAATGGGAATAATAAGCTAATAGATATTCAATAGTAAATTTAAGTTTATAAATATTGGGTAGCTTTATGGTACCTTTCAAGAATTAGGTAAGGGTTAGAAAGAACTTTAAACAGAAACATATTTCTTTACTTACTTCATCCTGAAGTCATCTGCTGCAAGTCGGGCGTTGTCAATTGACAACATGATGCTGGCATTTTCCGTAGCTGCATTTTGTATCTGCACATTAAAAAAAAAATTGCGTTGTAGGATGTGTGCACACATTGCAGATTTGGTGCGTTTTTTTTAACCTGAAGTGTCATGCACACATTGCTTATTTTTGACTTGCAGATTTGGTGCAGAAAATAATCTGAGGCATGTCAATTCTTTTTGCCCGGCATTTTTCACCATTGACTTCGCTCAAATCAGTCAAAAACGCAGGGGAAAAAAAAACACAAGCAAAAACGTGATAAAAACAGGTTTTTTTCATCTGTGTTTTTCCTGCCAAGAGATGCAGAAACGGTGCAGAAATTTTACTCAACTTGTGCACATAGCCTTGGAACAATTATTGACTTACTTTACCCCAAATATTACACTCATATACAAAATCAAGGCTGTATATATTATAGACTACTAGTGGTTCCTGGAAATAGGGGCTCATTCTAGGTAGGTAGGATGGTGAGAACCAGTACAAGTATGTGGTCTCCACAGGTGGTGGAATATTAGCAAACAAGGAAGGTGCCAATTTACTCAAGGTATGAAATAGAATTGGCACCCCAAAGGTTTGATATTTGACTTCCCCATAGAGCCCTCATGTTTTATATATGACACAGACCAAGACGTAATGTAAAAAACAAATAACCGTCACATTCTTAAAAAAGTTTAAGTGAAAAAAACTCAGAAATACTAGCACTGATTTCAATTCTTGCAGAGTAATTTTACAGTACAGATTATTTTTTTCCTCACCTGAGTTTTCAGATCTTCAATTGTTTTAAAATATTGGCTGTAGTCTTTGGATCCTGTACTGGTGGAGCCTTGCTGATTCTTATCATACCAGTCCTTGATTTTTGCCTCAAGGTCTGCATTTGCCTCTTCCAAAGCATGGACTTTATCCAAATAAGCGGCCAGGCGGTCGTTTAGGTTTTGCATTGTTTGCTTTTCACTTCCAGAGAGTAAGCCATCGTTTCCACTAAACCCACCACCGGTAACACCTCCCCCAAAGCTACCACCAGCATTGCCGCCTCCAAAGCCACCAGATCCAGAACCTGCCCCAGAGCCACCAGATCCGAAACCTCCACCAAAGCCACCAGATCCAAAACCTCCTCCAGATCCACCACCGAAACCACCTCCTGAGCTGCCACCAAAACTACCACCTGACACAGCACCACCAAATTGTCCTCCTGATCCTCCATTGTAACCATCGGTAAAACATGCAGCTCCCTGGCCACTACCAAAGCCTAAACCACCACCACGTTGCTGTCTATAAGATGAACTGCTGACGCTGACATTATAACTAGAAGCAGAAGTTGAACCGTAACCCCTGTTAACCCCTCCACTACTTCTATATTGATTTGCCATAGTTCCTAAAGCACAATGATACCTTCCACAGCCTACGAAAGTGATGGTACGAGAAGGAACATAATATTATGGAGTGTTGTCATTTTATACAGAAGTATTGTAGGTGTGCCATATTGATGTATTGCGTTGTGAGTCTTGTGACAGCAAACTATTAGTCCAAACCCAATTTTTAGCCTGTATTCGATAAAAGTACTATTTATCATTAGGAAGGGAGACATCAACAATGACAAAACCCTTTAATTAAATTGTTTAGTAAGGTAAATACACTATGAAGCAACTTCTACATTTTCCCAATGTGTTCTCTTTGGTGATGCTAGCTAATTTATAGGTTAAGTAGTATCAGTCTATTGCAATCTGAGATAGTCTGGTATTGTGCAGAAAACACAAGTATGACACAAGATACAACATCCACTCATATTTACCATCATAGTGGTCATCATTCCACACAAAAAAATGGTACTCTATGGAAGAAACGTCCTTCTGAAAATTGTTTAAAAATTATTTTGTATGCATAAAGTTTTTTTGATGAGTTTAGAATCATCATCATCATAAATTTTGTCTTGGATTATAATGTTAGGACTGGCGGGCGTAGTGACCTCAATAAAAGTGAGGCAGTGGCCACGAAAAAAAATAAGAGAAGAATAGGTCACACAGCTGTGCAGCTCTCTTATGTATAGACTAAGGAAATACAGTAGCAAAAAGGAAATTAAAAGGAATTCCAACAGATATTTATTACCACAAAACATGCCATATATCTCTTATAGGTAGGACTCTCCTCTCTAGGACATCCACATTTTACCAGAATGGGTCTTGTGACCTCAATTACGGTAATTCCAGGCTGTGACCATTATAAGAAAGAGGGGAACTTTGGATCAACCAAACACTTCAAAGATTGTGATTTTCCCCAAATTTCATTTGAGGATTAATATTTTAGGATAACCCATAAATGTTCAAAAGGCAAGGCTATTATAGATGGGATCTCCATCTTTCTTGATGGACATAATCTACATAGAAGATGGTCAATGGCCACCACCTTGGAGAGATGAAACGGAGAAGAGCCGGCCTTAATTGTCTAGAGCTCTTTCTGGTATAGTCTGTAGGAGTTATGAAAGCCATAAATCTAACCTCCCAAGAATTACCCTAAAAGGGTATCCCAACTGCAAACGTGCGGCACGTAAAAAGTATATGCATAATTGAAATGTAAGGGGCTAGCTCTAGAAAAAGCTGGTGGAACCATCACAAAATGAAGGAGAATATTTTGCTAAGTTCTTGTAAAGTGGATAAGTACTTAAGCATATTTCCAGCAGTGAATCTATTTCTATTTTAGGCCATATGACTTATGAATCAGATGTCAAGTTTATAATGTAGGTGGAGCAGTGCTTATAATTACTTTGCATTACATAATTCCATTAAGTCTAAATTACATTAAATTATATGTCAGAATAGAATAATTAAATGGTTTAGTAATATTTGTCATTACTTTGGCCTATGAGTAGAATTGTGCGCTGCCAAATATGATTTTATTGCAGTGTAGATTACTACTCCTTCTGCTATTATTATCTGTATACATTTCACCACTTGATGATAACATCTTCATCGGCAGCATCTCTAAAAGGGGGAACATTTGCCAGTACCGTGCAGCTTATAGGACATCTATAAGACTAGGGGCAGACACTAGCGCTTTGTCTGTCCCAACATAGGACCATCCACCTGTAGATTGAATTATTAGGAAAGTATCATATCTGCTGAGCATAGACTAAGGGAGCATTTACGCAGGACGATTATGGCTGTTCAATGACCACTGATTGGCAACGCATAAGCTGCTCGACAGTCATTCAGTAGCCTGTTTATGCAGGCCAACCTCACTTCCATGCACAGAGTATAATCATTAAAGGGGTTGTCCACAACTCAGAAAACCCCTTCTCAATCCCTATGATTCCCTGTTGTAATATAATAACACCTATACTCACCTCTGATGTCGGCACTGTTCCAGCGGTGTCGGAACAGACCCTCCTGGGGATCCATGCAGCCAGTCAGCACTGACATCACTCTCCCTGTCTTCGGACAAATCACATACATCCGGAGGTAGTTAGACAGCAGCAGGTGAATACTAGCTTTGTTATATTACAAGGTTGAAATATAGGAATTCAGAACGGGTTAACTGAGTAGGTGACAATCCCTTTAACCCCTTAGTGACAGAGCCAATTTGGTACTTAATGACCGAGCCAATTTTTGCAATTCTGTCCACTGTCACTTTATGAGGTTATAACTCTGAAACGCTTCAACGGATCCCGCTGATTCTGAGATTGTTTTTTCGTGATATATTGTACTTCATGTTAGTGGTAACATTTCTTCGATATTACTTGCGATTATTTATGAAAAAAATGGAAAAAAATTTTTTTTAAATTTTGCAATTTTCAAATTTTGTATTTTTATGCCCTTAAATCAGAGAGATATGTCATGAAAAATAGTTAATAAATAACATTTGCCACATGTCTACTTTACATCAGCACAATTTTGGAAACAAAATTTTTTTTTGTTAGGGAGTTATAAGGGTTAAAAGTTGACCAGCAATTTCTCATTTTTACAACACCATTTTTTTTTAGGGACCACATCACATTTGAAGTCATTTTGAGGGGTCTATATGATAGAAAATAATGAAGTGTGACACCATTCTAAAAACTACACCCCTCAAGGTTCTCAAAACCACATTCAAGAAGTTTATTAACCCTTTACGTGCTTCACAGGAACTGAAACAATGTGGAAGGAAAAAATGAGCA
Organism: Ranitomeya imitator; assembly: GCF_032444005.1. Lineage (NCBI taxonomy): Eukaryota > Metazoa > Chordata > Amphibia > Anura > Dendrobatidae > Ranitomeya > Ranitomeya imitator. The sequence goes on along the minus strand of NC_091283.1, from coordinate 501,808,839 downwards.
TTTAACTTTTTTTTGCAAACATCTTAATTCAGAACCATTTTTTTATTTTCACAAGTGTAAAAACAGAAATGTAACCATAATTTTTTTTATGCAATTTCTCCTGAATACGCCAATACCCCATATGTGGGGGTAAACCACTTTTTGGGCGCACCGCAGAACATAGAAGTGAAGGAGTGCCATTTTACTTTTTCAATGTAGAATTGGCTGGAATTGAGATTGGACGCCATGTCGCGTTTGGAGAGCCCCTGATGTGCCTTAACAGTGGAAACCCCCCACAAGTGACACCATTTTGGAAACTAGACCCCTTAAGGAACTTATCTAGATGTGTGGTGGGCACTTTAAACCCCCATGTGCTTCACAGAAGTTTATAACGTAGAGCCGTGAAAAAAAAAAAATCGCATTTTTTCTACAAAAATGATCTTTTTGCCCACAAATTTTTATTTTCACAAGGGTAACAGGAGAAATTAGACCACTAAAGTTGTTGTGCAATTTCTCCTGAGTACGTCGATACCCAATATGTGGGGGTAAACCACTGTTTGGGCGCACCGCAGAGCTTGGAAGAGAAAGAGTGCCGTTTTACTTTTTCAGTGTAGAATTGGCTGGAATTGAGATCGGACGCCATGTCGCGTTTGGAGAGCCCCTGATGTGCCTAACCAGTAGAAACCCTCCACAAGTGACCCCATTTTGGAAACTAGACCCCCCAAGGAACTTATCTAGATGTGTGGTGAGAACTTTGAATGCCCAAGTGCTTCACAGAAGTTTAGAATGCAGAGTCGTGAAAATAAAAAATATTTATTTTTCCACAAAAAAGATATTGTAGCCCCCAAGTTTTTATTTTCACAAGGGTAACAGGAGAAATTGGACTGCAATAGTTGTTGTCCAATTTATCCCGAGTACGCTGATGTGCCATATGTGGGGGTAAACCACTGTTTGGGCGCACGGCAGAGCTCGGAAGGGAAGGAGCGCCTTTTTGGAATGCAGACTTTGATAGAATGGTCTGTGGGCATTATGTTGCGATTGCAGAGCCCCTGATGTACCTAAACTGTAGTAACCCCCCACAAGTGACCCCATTTTGGAAACTAGACCCCCCAAGGAACTTATCTAGATGTGTGGTGAGAACTTTGAATGCCCAAGTGCTTCACAGAAGTTTAGAATGCAGAGTCATGAAAATAAAAAATATTTTTTTTTTCACAAAAAAGATATTGTAGCCCCCAAGTTTTTATTTTCACAAGGGTAACAGGATAAATTGGACCACTAAAGTTGTTGTCCAATTTATCCTGAGTATGCTGATGCCCCATATGTGGGGGTAAACCACTGTTTGGGCGCACGGCAGAGCTCGGAAGGGAAGGAGCGCCGTTTTGGAATGCAGACTTAGATAGAATGGTCTGTGGGCGTTATGTTGCGTTTGCATGGCCCCTGATGTACCTAAACAGTAGTAACCCCCCACAAGTGACCCCGTTTTGGAAACTAGACCCCCCAAGGAACTTATATAGATGTGTGGTGAGAACTTTGAATGCCCAAGTGCTTCACAGAAGTTTATAATGCAGAGTCATAAAAAAATATATATAAATATTTTTCCACAAAAAGGATTTTGTAGCCCCCAAGTTTTTATTTTCACAAGGGTAACAAGAGAAATTGGACCACAGAAGTTGTTGTCCAATTTATCCCGAGTATTCTGATGCCCCATATGGGGGTAACCCACTGTTTGGGCGCACGGCAGAGCTCAGAAGGGAGGGAGCACCATTTGACTTTTTGAGCGCAAAATTGGCTATCGTGTTTGGAGACCCCCTGATGTACCTAAACAGTGGAAACCCCCCAATTCTAGCTCCAACCCTAACCCCAACACACCCCTAACCCTAATCCCAACCTGATCCATAATCCTAATCACTAACCCTAACCATAATCACAACCCTTACCCCAAAACAACCCTAATGCCAACCCTAACCATAACCCTAATCAAATCCCTAAATCCAACACACCCCTAATCCTAATCTCAACCCTAATCTCAAACCTAACCCTAATCCCAATACACCCCTAATCACAACCCTAACCTTAACCCTAATCCCAAACCTAACCCTAATCCCAAGCGTAACCCTAATGCCAACCCTAACCCTAATACCAACCCTAATCCAAACCCTAACCCTAATCCAAACTCTAACCCTAACTTTAGCCCCAACCCTAGCCCTAACTTTAGCCCCAACCCTAACCCTAGCACTAAGGCTACTTTCACACTTGCGTTGTTTGGCATCCGTCGCATTCCGTCGTTTTGGACAAGAAACGGATCCTGCAAATGTGCCCGCAGGATGCGTTTTTTGCCCATAGACTTGTATTGCCGACGGATCGTGACGGATGGCCACACGTCGCGTCTGTCGTGCACTGGATCAGTGTTTTGGCGGACCGTCAGCACAAAAAAACGTTCAATGTAACTTTTTTTGTACGTCGCATCCGCCATTTCTGACCGCGCATGCGTGGCCGTAACTCCGCCCCCTCCTCCCCAGGACATAGATTGGGCAGCGGATGCGTTGAAAAACTACATCCGCTGCCCACGTTGTGCACAATTTTCACAACGTGTGTCGGTATGTCGGGCCGATGCATTGCGACGGCCCCGTACCGACGTAAGTGTGAAAGAAGCCTAACCCTAAATTTAGCCCCAACCCTAACTCTAAATTTAGCCCCAACCCTAACCCTAAATTTAGCCCCAACCCTAACCCTAAATTTAGCCCTAACCCTAAACCTAGCCCTAACCCTACCCCTAACCCTACCCCTAACCCTAGCCCTAACCCTACCCCTAGCCCTAACCCTAGCCCTAACCCTAGCCCTAACCCTACCCCTAGCCCTAACCCTACCCCTAACCCTACCCCTAACCCTACCCCTAACCCTAACCCTACCCCTAACCCTACCCCTAACCCTACCCCTGACCATACCCCTAACCCTAACCTTACCCCTAACCCTAACCCTACCCCTAACCCTAACCCTAACCCTACCCCTAACCCTAACCCTACCCCTAACCCTAACCCTACCCCTAACCCTAATTTTAGCCCCAACTGCTCTTCTCCTGCCGGCCGGCAGATGGAGACAGATGGCGGTTGCACTGCGCATGCGCCCGCCATTTTCTTTTGCCGGCGGCCAGGAGGAGCAGCAGGAGGACCCAGGGACACAGATGAGTATGGCAGGTTCCCCGAATCCCCCTATTTCTCTGTCCTCTGATGTGCGATCACATCAGAGGACAGAGAATTACACTTTGACTTTTTTTTTTTTTTTGCGGTCGCCGGTAAACAGTTAATTACCGGCGATCGCAAAACAAGGGTCGGTAAAACCGACCCCGATCATGCTCTTTGGGGTCTCGGCTACCCCCGGCAGCCGAGACCCCAAAGATTCTCGCGGGGGCGGCCGGCGGGCACACTGCGCATGCGCCCGCCATTTTGAAGATGGCGGCGCCCACTGGGAGCCACGAGGAGCATCGGGGGAGATAGGTAAGTATTGGGGGGCTATCTGGGACCCCTTTTCTCTATCCTCCGATGTGCGATCACATCGGAGGACAGAGAAATTAAAAAGAGATCGCGTTTTTTTTTTTGCGATCGCCGGTAAACGGTTAATTACCGGCGATCGCAAATGCGGGGTGGGTTAAAAAACCCCCGAATCATGTTCTCTGGGGTCTCGGCTACCCCCGGCAGCCGAGACCCCAGAGAAAATCTGACTCTGGGGGGCACTATTTACTTTTTCCACAGCGCCGTTAATTAACGGCGCTGTGGTTTAAGTACCCTTAGCGGCCGCCGTTAAAAGGCGTATCGGCGGTCGCTAAGGGGTTAATACAATCGTTTTCTATACATAGAATTGTTCTCGGTAGCACATGTCCTGCTTACACGAGCATATTGGTGCATTTGTTGGGTGATTGACAGCCTGTTTAAACAGGCTGATAATTAGACACACCTAAATACATCCACTATTTCTCTTGCTGTCTTTTGTTCCGGATTTTTAATTGGTCTTTTTTGTTTTTATTTCTTACGTATGTTTTGTTTGTTTTATTAAGGTTTCATAGTTTGGTACTTTGGGGCCTGTATTGGACTTGTGGATATTGGAATGGAGTTTTGTTCTTTTCATCATATCAACAGTTCTCTTTGGTTACATCAACGGATCGTCTTACTACTTGGATTTATGTTTATTGTGTCAGAGTCGCGTGTTTGTGTGTCCATGTACTTGTTGTGCATCGTTTTTATATACATTTTATCCTTAATTATCTTTATTGTGGGCATATATCTTTAAATTAAATTCGTCTCACACTAAATATTGTTTTATTGATCACTGTCTGTTATAGATATATATAGTGTTATTTTCCACTATTATACATTATATTATATGTATATATCCATATACTAGTTACCAAATTTCTTAAATGTTATATGTCTTAATGCTGTTTTTATCCACAGCTGTCATCGTTTTTGTCTTCACAAATTTTTCGGGCTCACTGCGCACTTACGCACTGATCACATTTTGTTTGTTTTTGTTTTTAGTCCACGGAATACTCTTACGTTGGTTTCCATAGCGATAGACTCTTGTTGCCAGATGTTACGTCCAGCACCTTCCGGACATGCGCATTGTGCGCTCCCTCCATGTAGTTTTTTGTTTAATTCCTACCGGATGTCCTCGGCGATTATCTGGGTTACCGTGACCTAGCTTGCCAGAAGTTACGTCATGAGCGTCTAAACTAGTCGCCAAGGACACGGCTACTGCGGTCTTATGGGGTATGATGCGCATGCGCTGTTGCAGTGGTCGCTCCACTTCCGGGGTATTGGTACGTACTTGCGTGTCAGTGCGCGTTACATTTGTTATATCCAAACCGTAGACTCCTACACAGGAGCTTTCTATCCATTTGATTGCCGCATATTTCCATTGGCCCTTTCGTATATACAGTGGGGCAAAAAAGTATTTAGTCAGTCAGCAATAGTGCAAGTTCCACCACTTAAAAAGATGAGAGGCGTCTGTAATTTACATCATAGGTAGACCTCAACTATGGGAGACAAACTGAGAAAAAAAAATCCAGAAAATCACATTGTCTGTTTTTTTAACATTTTATTTGCATATTATGGTGGAAAATAAGTATTTGGTCAGAAACAAAATTTCATCTCAATACTTTGTAATATATCCTTTGTTGGCAATGACAGAGGTCAAACGTTTTCTGTAAGTCTTCACAAGGTTGCCACACACTGTTGATGGTATGTTGGCCCATTCCTCCATGCAGATCTCCTCTAGAGCAGTGATGTTTTTGGCTTTTCGCTTGGCAACACAGACTTTCAACTCCCTCCAAAGGTTTTCTATAGGGTTGAGATCTGGAGACTGGCTAGGCAACTCCAGGACCTTGAAATGCTTCTTACGAAGCCACTCCTTCGTTGCCCTGGCGGTGTGCTTTGGATCATTGTCATGTTGAAAGACCCAGCCACGTTTCATCTTCAATGCCCTTGCTGATGGAAGGAGGTTTGCACTCAAAATCTCACGATACATGGCCCCATTCATTCTTTCATGTACCCGGATCAGTCGTCCTGGCCCCTTTGCAGAGAAACAGCTCCAAAGCATGATGTTTCCACCACCATGCTTTACAGTAGGTATGGTGTTTGATGGATGCAACTCAGTATTCTTTTTCCTCCAAACACGACAAGTTGTGTTTCTACCAAACAGTTCCAGTTTGGTTTCATCAGACCATAGGACATTCTCCCAAAACTCCTCTGGATCATCCAAATGCTCTCTAGCAAACTTCAGACGGGCCCGGACATGTACTGGCTTAAGCAGTGGGACACGTCTGGCACTGCAGGATCTGAGTCCATGGTGGCGTAGTGTGTTACTTATGGTAGGCCTTGTTACATTGGTCCCAGCTCTCTGCAGTTCATTCACTAGGTCCCCCCGCGTGGTTCTGGGATTTTTGCTCACCGTTCTTGTGATCATTCTGACCCCACGGGGTGGGATTTTGCGTGGAGCCCCAGATCGAGGGAGATTATTAGTGGTCTTGTATGTCTTCCATTTTCTAATTATTGCTCCCACTGTTGATTTCTTCACTCCAAGCTGGTTGGCTATTGCAGATTCAGTCTTCCCAGCCTGGTGCAGGGCTACAATTTTGTTTCTGGTGTCCTTTGACAGCTCTTTGGTCTTCACCATAGTGGAGTTTGGAGTCAGACTGTTTGAGGGTGTGCACAGGTGTATTTTTATACTGATAACAAGTTTAAACAGGTGCCATTACTACAGGTAATGAGTGGAGGAAAGAGGAGACTCTTAAAGAAGAAGTTAAAGGTCTGTGAGAGCCAGAAATCTTGATTGTTTGTTTCTGACCAAATACTTATTTTCCACCATAATATGCAAATAAATTGTTAAAAAAACAGACAGTGTGATTTTCTGGATTTTTTTTTCTCAGTTTGTCTCCCATAGTTGAGGTCTATCTATGATGTAAATTACAGACGCCTCTCATCTTTTTAAGTGGTGGAACTTGCACTATTGCTGACTGACTAAATACTTTTTTGCCCCACTGTATATACCTTACTGGCCAGTACCCAACCACCCCTGGACGAAGCATTTCAGTACGAAACGCGCGTCGGGTGTGGTGGGTCCCCAGGAGTACTCCATTGGTAACTATACCTATGCTCATTATGTTATAACTTGTGCAATTTTCCACTGTTATATGTATATTTATTGAGAGCTGTAACCTATTGTTTACATGGTACTACTTGTTTGGAGGTATAACCTGGGCTACCCACCTGTTTTTTTTTGCCTGTGCTTGTGGCAAGGTACCTAGCCTTTTATAGTTTTTATGGTGTTTAATAAAGTTTATGTATATTTTACTGGCTCAGTGTGGTGTTTTTTTCGGTTTGTGAGGCTGATAATTAGGAAACAATCATTAATGGGAACATTCAATCATAATTCTCGCTGCACATCCTACTGTTTCTGGACATTCAAAAATTAACCAGACATTTTAAAAGCCATGGAGATCTGACTTTTTGTTATCTTTTCACAGAATCAATATGCACATATTTAAACAGAACCTTAAAGGGGTTTTTCTCATGAACACAGTTAATTTTATTCAACATTTTAATCAATTAATCTTTGAATAATAATAAGCTCCACAAATTGGATGTGTTTAAAAATTATGTTCCTGTGCTGAGATAATCTTATAAATGTTGCCCTGCTGTGTACTGTGTAATGGCTGTGTCTTACCATACAGGAACATGGTCTGATCATACCACAGCTCCTGGGCAAGTTGGGAGGTCAAAAGAGAGTATACAGACATTGCAGCATGGGATCGCAACTGTTTCTTTCTTTGAGGTAGAACATTGCTTAAAAACAGGCTAGTGAAATCAGCTGCGATCCCGTGCTGTAATGTCTGTATACTTTCTTTTGCTTCACCCCTGTGGTATGATCAGACCATGTTCCTGTACAGTCAGACACGGCCATTACACAGTACACAGCAGGGGACATTTATAAGATTATCTCCGCATGGGAACATTTTTTTAAACACATCCAATTGTGAAACTTATTATTACTCCAAGGTTTATTGATTAAAATGTACTTTGTTCGTGGGAAAACCCCTTTAACCTTCGCCTCTCGTCTGTCAATGTCTAGTATGAAGTTGTGTTCCTCATATAGAAAGTGATGTAATATGACAATATTCACAATCCTCAGGCTGAAGGGGTAGTTATTGCCTCTTCTTTGTGGGTAGCCTGAAGCAGGGCTTGGACTGGCAAACAGGAGAACAGGAGAATCATCTGATGGGCCTCTGTGCAAGAGCCACCCTCTTATATGAGCAGTACTTGGCACTATATACATGAATCACTATGTACAGATAAAGGCGGTGTTAGGTGTTAGGGCTAGCAGAACGCACCAAATAATTATAAGGATGGTATAAGGTGCGTTCGCAGCCCATCGACCACCGTGCAGAGATGGAACCTGCTGCTGAGTATGAAGGAAAGAGGAGGGAGGGTTTTGGGAACCACAGAAAACGGCCACAAGATCCAAGGTATAAATATAATAAAATATTTCTTTATTTATAAATAGACAAAAATTGGGATTTCATGGGAAAAGTGTGCAAAACAGAGCAAAAAGTGTAGTCACACAAAGAGGCGTCCTGGCCTGAACCCACCACAACACGTATGCATGCATGACATATGTGACAGAGTATACCAAAACACAATGATGTTATAATCAATATATGAGGTCACAGCATCTAGTAACAAAAGACATATAGCTCTATGAAATGCACCTATGTAAAAGTGCTAATGGGTATATTGATTATGTTTTTAGCCTACAATTGGGTTTAATAGAACTCACACCCAAATCAAGACAACTAATGCCTAAAGGTCATAGCCTCACTGCTGACGCTATTGTGTACATAGACTTCTATCCTAGTGGGAAGCACATAGCGATGTTTTACCTCAAAAGTCAGCAGCACCACGTGTAGGAAGTGAACCCTGTTGCGTCACAGGGCCGCGGTACCGCACAAATAGCGCAAGCAGAGAGTCACAGAACTCTGTCCCAAGACTCAGGGAAAGAGTTCCTCCAGACCTCTTGCGCTCGACACCGCTACTGGGGTTTCAGAGATTAATAGAATAAATTACTGCACAAGAGTGCGTGCAGTGCTGCTCTGGCGGACGCCACTAGCCACCCAGACTTGGGCCAGGAAAGCGCTCTATTAGCGCACGGCGCCGCACTGGCGATCACTGCTATTAGACGCTGTATCGTGTGGTAGCTGTGCAGGATCGCACTGTCAGGCGCTAGGTAGCTTCCACCATTCGCGAACAGTCAACAACACTAGGGATTGGAATGATTCGGAGCTTTCATCTATCGACAGGCATACATCCACACACACACGATAATAAGTTTACACTAGCGCATGGCCGTGCGGCCATGCAAACCTTTTATAGCGGAAGCTCTCCGGGACCTTCCTAGTGGTCGAATAAAGCTGCTACAAAACCTGAGCATGTGACCCCGACCTCCAATCAGAGGTCGTCCTTTGGGCATGCTCAGAAGAAGAAAAGCAGGACTGCTGCTCACCACTGATCAATACTGGTTACAATGGTTGAGCCTGGAAGGACAACAGTAACCAGCCGCACAGTATCAGCTTGAGCCAGATGCTGGGACTGACGTCTTTGCTGAGCTGGCTCCACTGCAGCTGGAGGAGAATGGGAGACCTCAGCGGAGAGGGTTCAAGATTCTCCCTGTGCAGCGGCGGGAATTCGACACTTAACATTACCCCCCCTCCTAGGGCCCCCCTCCTTGGGCCTCGCTATGCTCAAAGGCAGCAATGAGCTGCGGAACCCAAATGTGTTCAATAGGCTCCCAGGACCTGTCCTTTGGACCATGACCCTTCCAATCCACCAAATAGATTTTTTGCCACGTACCACCTTACACCCCATGATGGCATTCACCTTGTAATCGTCCGTGGAGGAGCCCGATGTCCCGGCAGTTGACTCATAAAATTGGGACTTTAGGAGGGACACATGAAAGGTGTCGGTGATGCCTAGGCGTGAAGGAAGGGCCAGACAGTAGACCACAGAATTAGCCTGTTCCAGGACCTTGAAGGGGCCTAGGTAGTGAGGCGCAAACTTAGTGGACTCAACTCGCAGCCTGATGTTACGGGCGGAGAGCCACACTAAATCGCCAGGAGCCAAGGTCGGAGCGGGGCGCCGATGTGCATCAGCGGAGGCCCTCAGTCTCTCCTTGGAGGACCGAATAGCATCCTGTGTGCAATCCCAAATGTCACGTGCCTCCACAGCCAAGTCTGCCACCCTGGAGTCGGCGTAAGACACGGGCATGGGTACAGGAACCCGCAGATGCTGGCCATAGTTAAGGAGGAATGGGTCTGCCCAGTGGAGTCGGCTACGGCGTTGTTCAGTGCAAACTCCGCCCACAGTAGCAAGGATGCCCAGTCATCCTGCCTGGTTGAGACAAAATGTCGCAGGTATGTGACCAGGGTCTGGTTGCCCTCTCTACCAACCTATTCATCTTGGGATGGTATGCTGAAGAGAGATTCAGCTCGATGCTGAGAAGACAACAAACTTCTCTTCAGAACCGAGATGCAAACTGACCCCGGTCAATGACAATTTTGTCTGGCATACCCTGTAGGCGGAAAAGGTGCTTAATTAACAATGCCGCCAAGACCCATGCAGAAGCTAGCCGTGGAAGAGGCACCAAGTGCACCATTTTGGAAAAATGGTCGGCGACTACCCAAATAATGGTGCAGCTATGGGACTTGGGTAAGCCAACCACAAAGTCTATCCTGACCATTTCACAGGGCATGTCAACCACTGGCAGGGGATAAAGTAGCCCAGCAGGCCTTTGTCGAGGAGACTTATTCTTGGTGCAGGAGACACACACCCGAATATAGTCTCCGACGTCACGGGCCATATGCGGCCACCAGTACGTCCTTGCCAGAAGCTCAGATGTCCTCTTGTTCCCAAAATGTCCACCCACCCTGGACGAGTGAGCTCAAGAAAGAACCTCCGGTTGCAAATTAGATGGCACAAAAGTCTTGCCCGGGGAAGAGACTCAAGCAAAACCGGGGCCACGTGTTATGATCAGGCGGCCTTGGAACAACATGAAAAAACCTTCGCTGGAGTAGTGGTAACTATACAGACCGCTAACCCTGAACTTATCACAGACACTAGATGTAGCCGTGGGGTGTACCTATCCAGACCTAGACACCTCGACACAGCCGGAGGACTAATTATCCCTAAAGATGGAAAATAGGAAAACTGACTTGCCTCAGAGTAGACCCCCAAAGTATAGGCAGCCCCCCACAAATAATGATGGTGAGTAGGAGAGGAAAAGACACACGCAGGCGGAAAACAGATTTAGCAAAGGAGGCCACTTCTACCTAGATAGGGAAGTATAGTACAGGATACTGAGCGGTCAGCACAAAATCTACAAAATATCCACAGCAGAAAAATACAAAAACTCCACCACCTAACTAAAGGTGTGGAGAGTATATCTGCATCTCCAGCGAAACCAAACAACTGAGAAAACAACAGGACAGTCGAAGCTGGAACAAAATAGAAACTAAGAACAGCACGAAAAAATAGACACACAGCCTGTGAGCCTAAGAAAAAGAATCAGACACTTATCTTTAGCTGAAATGGCAGCAGGCAGGAGAGGCCAGGCAGAGAACCATTACTGGCAATAGAACATTGACAACTGGAGGGACTAATGAGTCCTGCAAAGCTAAATACCCCAGTCAGCTTTGCAATTAGCAGATACACCTGTCCAATCCTGCAGTCCAGGCCCAACTGCATTACCATCTACAACCACCGGAGGGAGCCCAAAAGCAGAATTCACAACAGTACCCCCCCTTGAGGAAGGGTCACCGAACCCTCACCAGAGCCCCCAGGCCGATCAGGATGAACCCGATGAAAGGTACGAACCAAATCAGCGGCATGGACATCAGAGGCAGAAACCCAAGAATTATCCTCCTGGCCATAACCCTTCCATTTGACAAGGTATTGAAGCTTCCGCCTTGAAAAACGAGAATCCAAAATCTTCTCAACAACATATTCCAACTCCCCATCGACCAACACAGTGGCAGGAGAATCAACAGAGGGAACAACGGGCTCCACATATTTCCGCAACAAAGATCTATGGAAGACATTATGAATAGCAAAAGAGGCCAGAAGTGCCAGGCGAAAGGACACCGGATTAATAATCTCAGAAATCCTATAAGGACCAATAAACCGAGGCTTAAACTTAGGGGAAGAAACCTTCATAGGAACATGACGGGAAGATAACCAAACCAGATCCCCAACCCGAAGCTGGGAACCAACACACTGACGACGGTTAGCAAAACGTTGAGCCTCCTCCTGAGACAGTACCAAATTGTCCACCACATGAGCCCAAATCTGCTGCAACCTGTCGACCACAGAATCCACACCAGGAAGGTCAGAAGGCTCAAGCTGCCCAGAAGAAAAACGAGGATGAAAACCAAAATTACAAAAAAATGGCGAAACCAAAGTAGCCGAACTAGCCCAATTATTAAGGACAAACTCGGCCAATGGCAAAAAAGCCACCCAATCATCCTGATCAGCAGACACAAAGCATCTCAAATAGGTCTCCAAGGTCTGATTAGTTTGCTCAGTCTGGCCATTTGTCTGAGGATGAAATGCAGAAGAAAAAGACAAATCAATGCCCAGCTTGGCACAAAAGGCCCGCCAAAACCTAGAAACAAACTGGGAACCTCTGTCGGACACAATATTCTCCGGAATACCATGTAAACGGACCACATGCTGAAAAAACAACGGAACCAAATCAGAAGAAGAAGGCAATTTAGGCAAAGGCATCAAAAGAACCATCTTAGAGAATCGGTCACAAACAACCCAGATAACCGACATCCTTTGGGAAACAGGAAGACCGGAAATAAAATCCATAGAAATATGCGTCCAGGGCCTCTCAGGGACTGACAAAGGCAAAAGCAACCCACTAGCACGGGAGCAACAAGGCTTGGCCCGCGCACAAGTCCCACAGGACTGCACAAAAGACCGCACATCATGCGACAAAGAAGGCCACCAAAAGGACCTACCAACCAAGTCTCTGGTACCAAAAATACCAGGATGACCAGCCAACACAGAACAGTGAACCTCAGAAATCACTCTACTAGTCCATCTGTCAGGAACAAACAGTTTCCCCACAGGACAACGGTCAGGTTTGTCAGCCTGAAATTTCTGAAGAACCCGTCGTAAATCAGGAGAAATGGCAGAAAGGACCACCCCTTCCTTCAAAATACCGACTGGTTCCAAGACCTCAGAAGAATCAGGCAAAAAACTCCTAGAGAGGGCATCAGCCTTAACATTCTTAGTACCAGGAAGGTACGAGACCACAAAATCAAACGAGAAAAAAACAAGGACCATCGAGCCTGTCTAGGATTCAACCGTTTGGCAGACTCGAGGTAAATCAAATTCTTATGGTCGGTAAAGACCACAATACGGTGCTTAGCTCCCTCAAGCCAATGTCGCCACTCCTCAAACGCCCACTTCATAGCCAACAACTCCCGATTGCCGACGTCATAATTGCGTTCCGCAGGCGAAAATTTACGGGAAAAGAAGGCACACGGTTTTATCAAGGAACCAACAGGATCCCTCTGAGACAAAACGGCCCCTGCCCCAATCTCAGAAGCGTCAACCTCAACCTGAAATGGAAGAGAAACATCCGGCTGGCGCAACACTGGAGCAGAAGAAAAATGACGTTTAAGCTCCTGAAAGGCATAGACAGCTGCAGAGGACCAATTCGCCACATCAGCGCCCTTCTGAGTCAAATCAGTCAAGGGTTTAACCACGCTGGAAAAATTAGCAATGAAACGGCGATAAAAATTAGCGAAACCCAAAAATTTCTGAAGGCTCTTCACGGATGTAGGCTGAATCCAATCATGAATGGCCTGAACCTTAACCGGATCCATCTCTATAGATGAGGGAGAAAAAATAAAGCCCAAAAAGGAAACCTTCTGCACCCCAAAAAGACACTTAGACCCTTTCACAAACAAGGCATTGTCACGAAGGATCTGAAATACCATCCTGACCTGCTGCACATGAGACTCCCAATCATTGGAAAAAATCAAAATATCGTCCAAGTATATGATCAAGAATTTATCCAGATAACTCCGGAAGATATCATGCATGAAGGACTGAAAAACAGATGGAGCATTAGAGAGTCCGAATGGCATCACAAGGTATTCAAAATGGCCTTCGGGCGTGTTAAACGCAGTTTTCCATTCATCACCCTGCTTTATACGAACAAGATCATAAAACCCCGAAGGTCAATCTTAGTAAACCAACTAGCTCCCTTAATCCTAGCAAACAAATCAGAACGCAAAGGCAAGGGGTATTGAAACTTGACCGTGATCTTATTTAAGAGGCGATAATCAATACAGGGTCTCAAAGAACCATCTTTTTTAGCAACAAAAAAGAACCCCACTCCCAACGGTGATGAAGATGGACGAATATGCCCCTTCTCCAAAGACTCCTTAATATAACTCCGCGTTGCGGTATGTTCAGGTACAGAAAGGTTGAAAAGTCGACCCTTAGGAAACTTACAGCCTGTAATCAAATCAATAGCACAATCGCAGTCCCTATGCGGAGGAAGGAAACTGGATTTAGGCTCATCGAATACATCCTGAAAATCAGACAAAAACTCCGGAATTTCAGAAGAGGGAGAAGGGGAGATTCTCATCAGAGGAACATCATTATGAACCCCCTGACAACCCCAACTAGTCACAGACATGGACTTCCAATCAAAAACAGGATTATGTACCTGCAACCACGGGAAACCCAGCACGACAGCATCATGCAAATTATGCAACACTAGAAATCGACACTCTTCCTGGTGGGCTGGCGCCATGCGCATGGTCACCTGTATCCAAAACTGGGGCTTATTTTTAGCCAAGGGTGTAGCATCAATGCCCCTTAAAGGAATAGGATTCTGCAAAGGCTGCAAGGGAAAACCACAACGTCTAGCAAAGTCAAAGTCCATCAAATTCAAGGCGGCGCCTGAATCCACAAATGCCATGACAGAAAATGACGACAATGAGCAGATCAAGGACACAGATAACAGAAATTTAGGTTGTACAGTACTGATGGTAAATGTACTGGCGATCCTTTTTGTCCGCTTAGGGCAGACAGAAATGACATGAGAAGCGTCGCCACAGTAAAAACACAACCTGTTGAGACGTCTGAAACCTTGTAGTTCCGTTTTAGACAGAATCCTATCACACTGCATAGGCTCAGGAATTTGCTCTGAGGATAACGCCATAGCGCGCACAGTTCTGCGCTCCCGCAAGCACCGGTCAATCTGAATGGCCAGAGACATAGAATCACTCAGATTGGAGGGTGTGGGAAACCCCACCATAACATGCTTAACGGATTCAGAAAGACCCTTTCTGAAAATTGCCGCCAAAGCATCATCATTCCATTTAGTCAGCATAGACCATTTTCTGAATTTCTGACAATACAATTCAGCCGCCTCTTGCCCCTGAGATAGGGCCAACAAGGTCTTCTCAGCTTGATCCACAGAATTAGGCTCATCATACAATAACCCCAATGCTTGAAAGAAAGAATCAACATTAAGCAAAGCAGGATTGCCAGATTCCAGGGAAAATGCCCAATCCTGTGGGTCACCACGCAGCAGGGATATGATGATTTTAACCTGCTGAATGGGATCACCAGAGGACCGGGGTCTCAATGCAAAAAACAGTTTACAGTTATTTTTGAAACTCAAAAGTTTGGATCTGTCACCAAAAAATAAATCAGGAGTGGGAATCTTAGGTTCTAAAGCAGGAGTCTGAACAATATAATCTGAAATACCCTGTACCCTAGCAGCAAGCTGATCCACACGAGAAGCTAATTCCTGAACATTCATGTTAGTACTAGGTTCCTCAGCCACCCAGAGATTAAGAGGGAGGAGAAGACAAAACAGGCTGAGGAAAAAAAATGGCTCAAAACCTTTCCTCCCTTCTTCTGAGATGCAATTAACTCATTTTTGGCCAGTTGTACTGTTATGATCAGGCGGCCTTGGAACAACATGAAAAAACCTTCGCTGGAGTAGTGGTAACTATACAGACCGCTAACCCTGAACTTATCACAGACACTAGATGTAGCCGTGGGGTGTACCTATCCAGACCTAGACACCTCGACACAGCCGGAGGACTAATTATCCCTAAAGATGGAAAATAGGAAAACTGACTTGCCTGAGAGTAGACCCCCAAAGTATAGGCAGCCCCCCACAATTAATGATGGTGAGTAGGAGAGGAAAAGACACACGCAGGCGGAAAACAGATTTAGCAAAGGAGGCCACTTCTACCTAGATAGGGAAGTATAGTACAGGATACTGAGCGGTCAGCACAAAATCTACAAAATATCCACAGCAGAAAAATACAAAAACTCCACCACCTAACTAAAGGTGTGGAGAGTATATCTGCATCTCCAGCGAAACCAACCAGACTGAGAAAACAACATGACAGTCGAAGCTGGAACAAAATAGAAACTAAGAACAGCACGAAAAAATAGACACACAGCCTGTGAGCCTAAGAAAAAGAATCAGACACTTATCTTTAGCTGAAATGGCAGCAGGCAGGAGAGGCCAGGCAGAGAACCATTACTGGCAATAGAACATTGAAAACTGGCAGGGACTAATAAGTCCTGCAAAGCTAACTACCCCAGTCAGCTTTGCAATTAGCAGATACACCTGTCCAATCCTGCAGTCCAGGCCCAACTGCATTACCATCTACAACCGCCGGAGGGAGCCCAAAAGCAGAATTCACAACAGCCACGGTCCTCAGGCTCTCTGAAGGGACAATTAGCCGAGGCTCCTCCTCCTCCTCTACTGATCACACTACAGAGCGGGAGAGAGCATCGGCATGGATGCTCTTCTCCCCGGAAAGATAGTGGAGGGTGAAGTGGAAGCGGGAGAAGAACAAGGACCATCTAGCCTGGCGAGAGATTAGACGCTGTGCTGTCTGTAATAAACCAAATTTTTGTGGTCGGTATACACTTGGAAAGGAAAACGATCCCCCTCCAGGAGGTGTCTCCACTCTGAGAAGGCCAACTTCATAGCTAGCAAATCCCTGTTCCCGATGGAATAATTCCTCTCAACTGGTGTGAAGGTCTTGGAGAAAAAGAAGCAAGGATGCTTCTGACCTTGAGCATCCTTTTGGAAGAGGACTGCTCCAGCACCGATGGATGAGGCATCCACCTCCATAATAAATGGTTTATCTACATTGGGCTGATGTAGGATAGGAGCGCTAGCAAAATGAGACTTAATAGAGAGAAAAGCCTTGGAGACCTCCTCCAACCACAATTTGGGATTAGCTTACTTCTTGGTGAGGGCAACCAGGGGAGCTACCAAGGATGAGCAGTGGGGAATGAACTGGCGATAATAGTTAATGAACCCCATAAAGCGCTGCACCACCTTGAGAGAATGAGGTCCTGCCAGTCCATCGCAGCCTGTAGCTTGACAGGATCCATAGCCAATTCCTGGGCGGAGATGATATAGCCAAGGAAAGGCAAGGACTCCTGCTCAAACACACACTTCTCCAACTTGGCATAGAGGGAGTTTGCCTGTAGGAGGTCGAAGACTTTGCAAGCATGTCTCCGGTAGGAACCTAAATCTGGAGAGTAGATGAGAATATCATCCAGATAGACTACAACCGAATTGATGAGCATATCCCAGAAGATATTGTTCACAAAGTCTTGGAAAAGGGCAGGAGCATTACAGAGCCTGAAGGGCATCACCAGGTATTCATAGTGCCCGTCCCTGGTGTTAAATGCCCTCTTCCATCTGTCCCCCTCACGGATGCGAATCAAGCTGTAAGCACGCCGCAGATCAAGCTTAGTAAATACCCTTGCTCCCTGCAACCTATCGAATTACTCAGATATCAGCAGAGGGTACTTGTTCTTAACGGTGATGGCGTTAAGACCCCTGTAATCTATGCATGGACTTAATTCTTTGTTTTTCTTCTGCACGAAGAAGAACCCCCCCCCCCCCCTCCCGCAGGTGACACTGACTTCCTAATGAATCCTCTTGCCAGATCCTCCTGAATGTATTGGGTCATCGCCTCCGTCTCCGGGAGAGACAGGGGATAGACTCGACCCCGGGGAGGCTCTGCACCAGGCAAGAGGTCAATAGGACAGTTATAGGGGCGGTGGGGCGGAAGGGTCTCTGCTAGTGTTGAGCGATACCGTCCGATACTTGAAAGTATCGGTATCGGATAGTATCGGCCGATACCCGAAAAGTATCGGATATCGCCGATACCGATACCCGATACCAATACAAGTCAATGGGACACCAAGTATCGGAAGGTATCCTGATGGTTCCCAGGGTCTGAAGGAGAGGAAACTCTCCTTCAGGCCCTGGGATCCATATTAATGTGTAAAATAAAGAATTAAAATAAAAAATATTGATATAATTACCTCTCCAGAGGCCCCTGGACATCACCGCTGGTAACCGGCAGCCTTCTTTGCTTAAAATGAGCGCGTTTAGGACCTGAGAATGACGTCGCGGCTTCTGATTGGTCGCGTGCCGCTCATGTGACTGCCACGCGACCAATCAGAAGCCGCGACGTCATTCTCAGGTCCTAAATTCCTAGAATGAGGAGTTTAGGACCTGAGAATGACGTCGCGGCTTCTGATTGGTCGCGTGGTGGTCACATGAGCGGCACGCGACCAATCAGAAGCCGTGACATCATGGAAGTCCCTAAACGCGCTCATTTTAAACAAAGAAGGCTGCCGGTTACCAGCGGTGATGTCCAGGGGCCTCCGGAGAGGTGAGTATATCAATATTTTTTATTTTAATTCTTTATTTTACACATTAATATGGATCCGATTCCGATTCCCGATACCACAAAAGTATCGGAACTCGGTATCGGAATTCCGATACCGCAAGTATCGACCGATACCCGATACTTGTGGTATCGGAATGCTCAACACTAGTCTCTGCAGCTCTTGGAGAACATGTCCGCATAGGGCCAATAACCCTTGGGGAGAGAGGAAAGATTTGCGGGTACTTCAGTAGTAGCAACCTGAATGCACTCCCTCAGACATCTACCCTCACAAGATTCACTCCATCCTAGAATTCTCCCTGAGGACCACTCAATATGAGGAGAGTGGTAGCATAGCCATGGTATCCCTAACAGGACCTCATCAATTCCCTCAGGAATGACTAGCAGGGAGATAATCTCCTGATGGGGTGGAGATATGGATAAAGTAAATGGGATGGTCTAGTGTGTTATCTGTGAGGGCAGTGTTGACCCATTTACCACTCGTACGGTAACAGGTTTGGCAAGCATCACCAGGGGTATTGCGTGCCGTTGGGCAAAGGCAGATGACATAAAATTGCCCTTCGCTCCGGAATCCACGTAAAGCTCTACCATAAGAGTGGATGGCCTATGGTAATTGCACCCTTGAAGGACAGTTTGGAGGAAAAGGTCGCTGTGTCTAGTGTACCTCCTCCTGCAACCGCTAGACGATGATGTTTTCCCGACCGTTGGGAACATCAGGAGGCAAGATGTCCTGACTGCCAGCAGACATGACAGACCTCCAATCTCCAATGTGACCCCCGTCCTCCAATGAGAGGTCATACCTTGGGCATGCTCAGAAGAAGAAAAGCAGGACTTAGTCCCAGGGATGCCTACTTGCTGCTGATCAGTATTGGTTACAATGGCTGAGCCTGGAAGAACAGTAGTAACCAGCTGCACAATATCAGCTTGAGCCAGGCGCTGGGACCAACTTCTCTGCTGAGCATGCTCCCCTGTGGCTGGAGGAGAATGGGAGACTGAAGCAGAGATGGTTTGATATTCCCTCTGTGCAGCGGTGGGAACTTGACACCTAACAGGCAGCATCTTATTCATGTAACAATCTACCTAGTTCATCATTGTATAAATTTGTAATTGAGGGTAAAGTCACATTTTGCGTGTAGCTGAAAAGTGGGGACTTGGATACTGGTGGGCCTTTGGCACCCCAATCTGACACAGGCCAAAGCAAAAATCTAAAAGATTACTGTATCCTTAATTCTCAGGTTCAGGTGGGCTCAAACACTTGACTGCCGTAATACAGTATGTTATGTCTTATTCCAATGACACTAAAAGATGAGAATGCCTTTTTATTGCTGATGTACAATATTAAAATCCAGGTAACACTTACATAGAGTATATACAGTATGTGTTTGGTGTTGAGTTCACGCCTCTGCACAGGGGGAATCTCGCACCATCTCCACTGCGGTCTCCCATTCTTCTCCAGCCGCAGTGGAGACTGCTCAGCAGAGACGCGAGTCCCAGCATCTAGCTAAGGCTGATACTGGATGACTGGTTACTACTCCCCTTCCAGGCTCTATCCTTGTAGCCAGCAATGTTCAACAGCAAGCAGGTCTTTCTGGGACTAAGTCGTGCTTTTCCCATACTGAGCATGCCCAGAGGACGACCTCCCATTGGAGGTCGGGGGTCACATGCTCAGGTCCTGTTGCCACTCCTATTGGTCCATCTGGAAGGTCTTGTACCACTTCCGCTATAAAAGGTTCGCATGGCCACTCGGCCATGTGCTAGTGTACATTTGAAAACGTGTGTGTGTTGATGAGTGCAAGTCGTTCTTTAAACATCCCCTCCCTTGTGTATGACTGCTCGCGTAAGGTGGAAGTCTGCTATCTAGCGCCCGGCTGAGCTATCAGCATTAAACACACAAAACAGCGTCTAACCGCTGTGACCGCCAGTGCGGCGCCGTGCGCTATTAGAGCGCTTTCCTATCCCAAGTCTGGGTGGTTAATAGTGTCTGGCAGAGCGGCACAGCTCGCACTCTTGCGCTTTAAGTAATATTTTCTGTTACTTTGACACGCCAGTTGCGGTGTCGAGCGCAAGTGGTCTGTATGTACTATAATTCTGTGTCTTGGGATAGAGTCCTGAGACTCCTTACTTGCGCTCTAGGTGCGGTCCCGCGGCCCTGTGACGCAACAGGGTTTGCTTCCTTCACACTGGGTGAAGTTAACCCGCGTGGGTATCCACATTGTACCGCCATATAGTCCGTCATTACTCAGCAGCAGGTTCCATCTCTGCACGGTGGACCCCGGGCTGCGAACGCACCTATACCATTTCTCTTATAATTTGGTTCGTTCCGCCAGCCCTAACAGTATGTTTCTACCATATTAGTCTGCTATATAGAAGTTATCACTCATTGTCTCAATTTTCTGTATGTTTATGGAGTGTGGGTAAAGCCAGAAGAGACCAATAGAAGCACATGAATAACATACAAGCTCCATTCAGATGTTGACCTCAGTTGGACTCAAACCCAGTGCTCCAGTATCAGAGCCTGCATATTATATTTTCAGAATAGACACATTAACCAGTTTTTTATTAATATAAGATTTGCGCCTGTATATCTCAATCTTGTATTCCGGGGGCTCTCTTGCTCCAGGGCTAGATAAAGAATTAATGAAGGATTATATTAGATTCTTTGTATGAGCATGCATAATCCATGACCCAACCATAATGTTCTTGTGTCTTGTGACTAATCCCATTTTCTCCTGGATCCTCATATGTACGTGGGTGGTCGCCAGCAGGCATTATGGGAGTGGAACGTTAAACACGTTTGGGCACCAGATGACACTGCTAGTGGCATTATTTTCCAGTTGATTAAAAAAGTGAAACCCAATATGTATCAAGTCAAATACATAAATTATATTGTACATATATTCTAACGGTGAGAAGTTGGATATTAAATAGTTCAGATGCCACTAATTTATTCCAAAATAATCATACTTTAATCAGTTATTCCCAAAATGTTATGTTATCCTCTATCCATAGGAAAGGGGATATCACTGATCACAGGGAATCTGAGATCTGCCTAGATCCTGAGGTCAGGTCTCTGGAACCCAGGAACCGTTCTCTGCAGAGCCATATCCTGAATGGAGCGGATGTGTGTATGCGCGACCTCTGCTCTATGCATTGCAGGAGAAAGCTGAGCCCAACTAGGCAAATTAAACGTAAAATATGAAGCTTCGAGCTCTGTTTGGCCTCCTTTCTGGCAAGGGCCTTCTTTTTATCCAAAGGTAATGATAGACACCATCAAATAGGAGGCCAAAAGGAGTCAAACATTTCATATTTTGTAGTACGTTTATACAGTGGGTACGGAAAGTATTCCGAGCCCTTTAAAATTTTCACTCTTTGTTTCATTGCAGCGATTTGGTAAATTCAAAAAGTTCATTTTTCCTCATTAATGTACACTCTGCACCCCACCTTGACTGAAAAAAAACAGAAATGAAGAAATTTTTGCAAATTTATTGAAGAAGAAAAACTGAAATATCACATGGTCAGAAGTATTCAGACTCTTTGCTCAGTATTGAGTAGAAGCACCCTTTTGAGCTAGTACAACCATGAGTCTTCTTGGGAATGATGCAACACCTGGATTTGGGGATCCTCTGCCATTCTTCCTTGCAGATCCTCTCCAGTTCCGCCGGGTTGGATGGTGAACGTTGGTGGACAGCCATTTTCAGGTCTCTCCAGAGATGCTCAATTGGGTTTAGATCAGGGCTCTGCCTGGGCCAGTCAAGAATGGTCACTGAGTTGTTCTGAAGCCAGTCCTTTGTTATTTTAGCTGAGTGCTTAGGGTCATTGTCTTGTTGGACGGTTGACCTTAAGCCAAGTCAGGACATCTCTGTACTTGGCTGCTTTCATGTTTTCTTCATTGGCAACCAGTTGTTCTGTACCTGCAGCTGAAAAACACCCCCTTAGTATGATGCTGCCACCACCATGTTTCACTTTTGGCATTGTATTGGGCAGGTGATGAGCAGTGCCTGGTTTTCTCCACACATACCACTTAGAATTATCACCAAAAAGGTCTATATTCATCTCATCAGACCAGAGAATCTTATTTCTCATAGTCTGTGAGTCCTTCATGTGTTTTTTAGCAAACTCTATGCGGGATTTTATATGCCTTACACTGAGAGGCTTCCATTGGGCCACTCTGCCATAAGGGTCCAACTGGTGGAGGGCTGCAGTGATAATTGACTTTGTGGAACTTTCTCCCATCTCCCTACTGCATCTCTGGAATTCAGCCACAGTGATCTTGGGGTTCTTCTTTATCTCTCTCACCAAGGCTCTTCTCCCACGATTGCTCAGTTTGGCTGGATAGCCAGGTCTAGGAAGACTTCTGGTGGTTCCAAACTTCTTCCATTTAAGGATTATGGAGGCCACTCTGCTCTTAGAAACCTTGAGTGCTGCAGAAATTCTTTTGTAATCTTGGCCAGATCTGTGCCTTGCCACAATTCTGTATCTGAGCTTCTTGGCCAGTTCTTTTGACCTCATGATTCTCATTTGGTCTGACATGCGCTGTGAGCTGTGAGGCCTTATATAGACAGGTGTGTGCCTTTCCAAATCAAGTCCTATCAGTTTGATTAAACACAGCTGGACTCCAATGAAGGAGTAGAACCATCTCAAGGGGCATCACACGGAAATGGACAGCATGTGACTTAAATATGAGTGTCTGAGCAAAAGGTCTGAATACTTATGACCATGTGATATTTCAGTTTTTCTTTTTTAGTAAATTTGCAAACATTTCTACAGCCAAATGGCTGCAATGAAACAAAAAGTGAAAAATTTAAAGGGGTCTGAATACTTTCCGTACCCACTGTAGTTAGTGTCTCTTTGGGGGGCATGTATGAATTCTGTTTTTCAAGGATTCAGAACTAAACTTGCAATGGAGTCATGAATAAGTCTCATCACAGCTGAACTTCATCCAGTTGGCACAGGAGTTTTCTTAGACTTGTCTAGTACACATGCCAGCCCTAATAGCATAGGACCAGTTTCTGGACCCTATAATTACTATTATGATAAATTACGATAAATCTATGGATAGCTGAGGTGCTGCTACTAGTGTGTAAGATACTAAGTGCATAACTTTATTATCAGGGCAGAACACATTCACTACTGGCAGGAGTGGACACAGACAGAAGACGACCACTGTACAAGGACAGTATTTGGGCCCTTTGCAGACCAACAGTTTCTCATGATTCTTGAATTCACCTGCTTTGGAGCAGGACGTGTCCTTAGTACCTCTTTGGATTCTGTGTGGCTGCACCAATGGTATGTCCACCCTGCCTGCTGGCACTACTCTGTGAGTGATCTACTTTATGATGTCAAAAGGATAATAGTGAAACAATTAGGCTGCATACACCACTAGATGGTGCACATTTTAATTGGTTAGGACCTGGGATGGTTTTCCAAAATGATCAGCTAAAAACGATCACCACTGCATTTTAACTCACAAGGGTTGAGGTGTAACTTTCAAAGATGAGAAACCATTGAACAGCACAAAAACACAATTTATATCACAATCACTGAAATATAACCCCTAATCCTTCATAAACCATCTGAAATATTAATACAAAAAACTAGAGCAACTCACGGGTTATTGTAACTTCTAAACCGATGGGGTCTTTAGTTTACTTTAAAATATACTGACACATAGATCACCAGCATACAAAGTGCTTGTTAAAAAATGGGTGGACAAAGTGGATTTAACTCAAAACTACTTCTGCAAATGGCCTAGAAGCTGAAGAACTACAGGTTGGAGACCTGTGGGATATATGATACCAATCTTGAAGGTGTATTGGTTTCCTATGTATTTCTTTCATTCTTCGTGTATAATATTACTACACTGACTACTGCTTTGGGGTTGGATTCGTTTTTTTTTTTTTTTTTTTAAATATATGGTGTATCTGTACATTCACATTTGCACATAACTTGTTCCTCTCAAAAATATCAATTACAAGTCAATTAAGATGCTGAAAAGGTTTTATTGAATCACCAAGGAGAACAACCTAATGTAACATTAATTTCAAAGAGCAGAATTGCTGAAGAATCCCACAATCCAACACCACTCTCTTCTTTCCACAACTTGTTTTCTCCTTTTAGATCCTTAGTTCACCTTTTCTTCAACCTCTTCAACCCTGGATGAAACAACCTTCCCATCCACGACTTCTTCAACAATGGTCTTCACCTTTCTGGTTTTTGTTGGATCTAGAAGAAATTTTACATTATAAGTGGTGTAAGGGCTCCCTGGTATAAACAGTCATGGCAACCATATAATCCATTTGACCTTGGCTAACACAATGCCTTTAGCAGAATGTATCTAATTCTTATCTAGTAGTTGTAGGAATACCTCTGCGCTTCAGCCACACAGGTGCTCTAGGCCGTATGCTGGGTAAGGCCATTTGAGTGCTGCCCTCATGCCCAAATGCTTAGTTGATTTATAATGATTTCATTTTGGGGGGGATTATAAAGTCCTAACTAGATACAAGTCTTGGACCCTAGTTCTTCAAGGCAGCAAATCTAGCCCCCGAGCCACAGTGAGGACATTTATACATACATAAAACTTTCATGAATCATGACTTAGTTTTCTTTTTTTTCTATTTTTTGTAAAGATTTTATTTTAGTGTTGATTAGCAACTTGATCATTGTATTTGGACCAGCAACTTACCTTTTTTGGAGTCTACAGAAGATGTCTGTGACTTTGAAACCTGTGAGCTTGAACCCTTTGACGCTGATGATGCTGATGCGGATGCTGAGGATGAGGATGAGGAAGACTTGCCCCCTGAAGACTTGCTCCCTGAAGACTGGGAGAATTGACTGTGGGATGAAACATTTATAATTAAGACCTTTTAATTCTTGAAAAAACATGAAATCCATTATGCAATCAAAGATTCAATGGCAGGTCTTTGAAGATGAGTTAATACTGTAGTTGACTAATAAGTATAATATTAGACCATTTTTATCCTAGTGTTCTACTTCTAAATAAACACATAAGGTCTGCCATCATGCCTTTTCACAGTTTTTGCATCACTTGTGCGTACCCCAGTTCGCCATCCAGCAGGCGTCGATATGTTTCAATTTCCATTTCCAATCTGGTCTTGATATCAAGAAGTTCTCTATACTCTTGGCTCTGTCTTTCCATGTCTGCTCTGATCTGAAGCAACTGGTCCTCAATTCCGCTAATAACAAGCTGGATCTGTTGCAGTTGTGCTCCATAGCGGCCTTCAGTCTCAGCCAGGGTGTCTTCAAGGGATTTTTTCTACAATTGACACATTACACATTTTACATGAAATAGCGATAAGCCAAAAATTAACAGATTCTTAACCACATTAACTGGTTTTGTTAATGTCATGTTCAAAATTATAATTTAGATTTTATTAAACATATTGGAGATAACCTTCAAAATTGCATTAGAATTGGTTCCATAAGGGGTTGGTTTTCTCAAAAAAGTAGTCTTTTGGAGAAGTAATCATACAAAGAATCATACAAAGTAATCATACAAAGAATAATCATACAATTATTAGGTTCTGTAGAAGGACGTAGATCTGGGGATTTATTATGATGGAATATAGGCTGAACTGGATGGACAAATGTCTTTTTTCGGCCTCACTAACTATGTTACTATGTTTAATTTTAATAGATGTTATTATATTGTTATTAGTATATGTTGCATTTTATACTAAGTATATTGACTTACCATTGCCAACTGTGACTGGAGTTCAATCTCCAGGCCTTGAAGAGTACGCCTGAGATCGGAAATTTCTGACTTGCTTGTCTGCACCTGTTCCACACCAGCTGAAATTTCCTTCTTTAGTTCATTGCTCTGGAATAGGTCAATATGTTTTATATTAGTTTGCTAGAAAGGGCAACTTAACATTAATGACAAATGCCTGAATCATTCTCACCTTTGAGTTGAACCATGCCTCTGCATCTCTGCGGTTCTTATCTGCCAATGTTTCATAGTCTGCCCTCATGTCATTCAGAAGCTTAGTGAGATCCACACCTGGGGCAGCATCCATTTCCACGTTCACTGTTCCAGCAGCGCTGCTCTTTGCAATCTGCATTTCCTATTCATTAAAATATAAGAAGTCAGAACAGGGTCCTGCTCTGCCCCTATTTTGAGATCTGCTGACACATAGCAATAGTGACTGCAAAAGTTAGGATCCATCCTCATTGGGTACATCTTGTCGTGTTGGGATGATTTTCATGCTCTTTTGATCAAAATAGCATCAACTAAGTACTTAATGTTATTTACATGTATTATTTTTAATACCTATATTTTTTATTTAGTCACTTACTACAGGGTATTTGCTCATTTTGTTTATATGCTAGATTTTGTTGTTTTTTTTTTAATGTGCTAAATACATGCAATGTATTTTTAGCCTGGTCTTTTAGACAGATATGTAACTATGCGATGTACCGAGATATCAATCAGACCAAGACCTTGGTGCCAGAGAAGCACCAGAAGCCAACCAGGTAAGTAAGAAGTCTAGTTGTAGGTTTGAAATCGTGGTTAGTAGGGAAGCTCAAAAAATGCTTCTGTTTATAGGTTGGAGAGGATCATTTTTCAAGAAGTCATATGTTGAATTTTGGAGATAAAGAGAATGAAATCTATAGTTCGATTTGGGACAGAATACATTTGTACAATATTTTCCATAATATCACGATTGATCACATTATCAGTATGATGCTTATATTCCAATCTGTGTATTTGCTTATTCCCAATTAAAGGTATATATGATCTGAAGTAAGGCCTACCTCTTCATGGTTCTTCTTCAGGTAGGCCAGCTCTTCAGACAGGCTCTCAATCTGGATCTCCAAATCTCCTCTGGACAGGGTCAATTCATCCAAGACTCTGCGGAGTCCATTGATGTCAGCCTCCACACTCTGGCGTAGAGCCAGCTCATTCTCATACCTTTCATAAAGTAACAAGACAATCAATATATGCAATAAAAAAGAGCATGTAGCAAACAGTGCAGTGCCATGCACAAGCCTTACAACCACTATAGATTGCAGTAACCAGAGGTAGTAGTCAGACATCTTTGATATTAAAAAAACAAGTTTTTCCACAATGGGTTTGCCCCTAAACAGAACTTTTCTAATAATTAAAGTGTATTGATAAATTACTATATGGCCACATGGTTGTACATGTGCCAAATTGTAGAGGAAGGTTACACTATATCTACATAGCTAATCTTGAATCCTGTGCTTTGTTCTGGCTGCCATTTTACTAGGGGGTCATGTGTTATAAGGTAATATGGAGCCACCAGTCTTTGTAGGAGCTCCAACTCCAGATCTCCATGACAGGAGATCCAACATTGTTACCCATTTCTTATGCCTTTCTATATTAAACAATGGCTTGAAGATATTAAAGCCACTGCACTGCTTGACATGAGCATGGTTCATAAATTATTTATTGGGAGAAGCCAAAAGATTCTTTAACACCATATATTATCGAAAAAGGTGTCAGAAATTAGATTAAGTTGATACTTGATCTTACTTCAGTCTGAAGTCATCAGCAGCCAGTCTTGCATTGTCGATTTGGAGGACAACACGGGAGTTATCAATGGTGGCAGCCAAGATCTAGAGGAAAAAAAAGAACATACATTACAATTGATCTAGGATTACTGGATAACAATGTAAGGATTGTTTATGCAGGTGGGAAATTTTCTGCAATACTTGACGGGTGCACCAAACTGATGAGTCAGTGAAACAGACTGTTTATGTATAGACAACATTTACAAAAGAAATATGCCAGCATGGCTTTCATCTCAGAACACAGAAAGGTGAAGTGAAGTTAATCTTGTGGTTAGTTATAGTACAGCAATAACTTAATCTGCTAAGGTTTTAGGGTTTATTATTTCTAACATTAATTAATGGCAGATTGATAGTATAGGCTCATTATGTAAACACAAAATATTATGGGAAATCAGTAATGTTCTGAAATATTTACAACACTTTGATAGACCATATCTCAGAAAAACAATTAACAGTACCTTGCTCCTCAAGTCATTGATGGTTTCATAGTTCTTGCTGTAGTCTTTGCCGGATACACCTACTCCAGAGCTAAGTTGTTTCTCATACCAGTCTCGGATCTTCACTTCCAGCTCACCATTGGCAGCCTCAAGTGCTCTAACTTTATCCAAGTATGAAGCCAGGCGGTCATTGAGATTTTGCATGGTCTGTTTCTCACCTCCACCAAAGGAACCAAAGCCCCCAGATGCTCCTCCACCAAAGCCGCCAGATCCTCCTCCACCAAAGCCACCAGCAGAGAATCCGCCAGCAGAAAACCCACCAGCAGAAAACCCACCAGCAGAGAACCCACCACCGGATCCAACAGCAGAGCCCAAGGAGAATGCTCCACTGGATCCACTACCATAGCCTCCACCAAAGCCTCCTCCATAGCTGCCACCACCATAGCCACCTCCATAGCCCCCAGAACTTGAAACTTGATAAGATGATGCGGAGCTTCCACGATAAGAGGACATGGTGGCTGAATTGCTGTTACAGCTAACCTGGTCAATGTGTATAAAAAAAGGTGTGGATACAGACTGTGGTCTTCACACTCTATTTATACTGCTTGTCAGGGGTGTTTCAGTTTTAAAAGGATCATCCTCTTAGAGAAAAAAAGCCACATTTTGCATGGTCAACACCTGTTTAACAACTTTCCTGGTAGATTCAGACCATTCTTTTAGAATGTATGAAGCCCTTGGGCTGTTTGTTATATGTTGGGCTAGAAACAGGGAGAGGCAAATTCCTCTTTGCTTCAAAAGGTAATGTAGTCACTTTCTTTCACCTTGCCCTCGGCTTCATCATATCAAATTTACAATCGATCAGCTATGGGCAATTTCAGATCTTAAGTTTGAAGGCCCTTCAAGTAAATCTTTAGGACGTCTTCCTAGCAAATGCAAGCATGTCTTCTTTTCTCATAAGTTTAGCTAAAAACCTTTCATAGCACACATTTTAGTGTAGAAACAGAAAGTTACTTAGTGCATTGTACTATTTGTAGAGCACTTTTGAGACTGTGGTAAGGTTAAATAAATTATTGGAATGAGCATTATTTATTACTTATTCTTTCTATAGTGAGCCACCATATTAAGGGGCGCTGCAATCATGCTTGCTCTTAAAGGGACACTGTCACCCCCTCCAGCCGTTATAAACTAAAAGAGCCACCTTGTGCAGCAGTAATGCTGCATTCTAACAAGGTGGCTCTTTTAGTTTTTGGTGCATTTATTCCCAAAATAAAGCGTATTATAACTTCTCCAAAATACCTGTCTTTAGCCAGGGAGGCAGTTCCTCACCCCCTGCTTGAAACGCCACACTGCCGTCACTCAAATCTTCAGGGGCGCCGGGCCCCGCCCCCTCCGAGCTGTTTTCACATGAAATCCGGCGCCTGCGCTGTGTAGTACTGTCTGGTGTGGCCAGCCACCTTGGGAATCCCAGCCCCGCAGTGTGTTATGCATTATGCACAGTGCAGGGCTGGGATTCATAGGCAGGGCGGTCGCACAGGCACAGTCTGCAAGCCTGGCTGTGACGTCAGACGGCTAGAGCTCAATGCGCCTGCACCAGACAGTACTAGACAGTGCAGGCGCCAGATTTCATGCAAAAACAGCATGGAGGGGGCGGGGCCCAGAGCCCCAGAAGATCTGAGTGACGGCAGTGTGGCGTTTCAAGCAGGGGGGTGAGGACCTGCCTCCCTGGCTAAAGACAGGTATTTTGGAGAAGTTATAAAACGCTTTATTTTGGGAATACATGCACCAAAAACTAAAAGAGCCACCTTGTTAGAATGCAGCATTACTGCTGCACAAGGTGGCTCTTTTAGTTTATAACGGCTGGAGGGGGTGACAGTGGCCCTTTAAGCAAACTGAAGTTCACATCTAGATTATTTTATTTAATTTCCCACATTTAAGGCCAAGCATTATATACAGCCAAGCTAAAGTTTTTGAAAGGTATAAAGAACAAAGAGTAACAGGAGGAAACCTTTATAAACACAGGAGGAACATGCAAACTCCATTTACGGTAGATGAATTTGCTTCTGAGGCCACTGTGCTATCCATTATCTCAGCCGTATAATGGAGCCATATGATATGGTTTCACAATGTGAATATGCATTCACCTGATATTTTTGATGTCTGAGACCCTGATTATACATTGTGTCTCAGGGCTACAAGTTGCTCCTGTGGGTGCACCATTCAAATAGTGAGGTAAGAACTATGGCCACAATTCATCAAAGCTTTAATGCTAGCGGCCACAATTCATCAAAGCTTTAGCACTAAAAAACTGGTGTAAAAATTTGCAACATTTTGAGACCATTGGCATTTTTATGCTAATTTCTCACAGCTCTACCAAAATGGGCGGAACTAGGGCAGGATGAGGGCACTACACCACCGCTCATCTAATCCATGATAACCTGTGGTGTTCTTAAAGCCAGAAATCTTTGTCTAGCCTCTGACTGGAGCAAGATTTGTGATAAGGTGGACACCACTTGTCAGGTGCTCCTGATTCATGAAGTGCCACTAAATGAATCAGGAGTGTTTGACTACACCACGAACCCATATCAAGGCCAGCATGAAAATCGCCAGTCTTAATAAATCGGGGCCACTCAGATGGTGAGATATTTATAAGTGCATTTTTCACAGTTTACAATATTACTTTTTGGGTGAGTCACAGAATTGCCATTTTCTTATTTTGTTCATGTTTGGCCACAACCCTGTGTTAGAATGAATGAGGGTATTTTCTTTTACAAAAAAAGTATTTAGTTTATCATAATATTCAGCAATAGCACATTTGGTGTGATTATGGTCTTCCAGGCAAAGCTTTGAAGAGGTTGTCCATTGATGATAAATTATCATCTATCTAAAGGACAGATGATAACCTTATACATCGTTGGCGGTCAAGACAGCTGGAACCCGCTCCTTACCGCTGCTCCATTCATTCTTCATGGGACAGACTGAATTAACCGAGCAAAGCGTTTTGCAGCCCAAAAGGGATTGAATTGAGTATCGGTCATGCATGTGGACTGATTCTATTTTAACAGGGGTGAAAGTCCCCCTTCAGCTGATTGGTGCCGATCCTAGGGATAGGATAGGCGATAACATGTTTTCATGATAAACCTTTTCGCGCTCGACCAGGGGCATCTCCTCTTCATACAGTAAATGTATGTGGAAGAATTATTTTGTCTGTTTTATATGATGGGCTGTCAGACCATTTATGAATGCCTTTTTAATTTATAATATTAAATATCAAAATTTTTATATTTTTAGCCCTTACATTCTACTAGGCTTTTTATTAAACAGGTCATTTGATATAATAATAATAATAACAATAATAATAATAATAATAATAATAAAATGACCTGCTGTTATTATTATTAAGGCTTTTCCTACAAAAACAGAACCTACACTTCTCTATTTGTCTTGTTTGGTATTGAAGCTCAGCTCTATTGAAATGACTATGCCTGAAGGAGTGATGCTCTTTTTGGGGAAAGTGGCCATATTTTTCAAGTCCTGTGCAATCCTTTCGAATTTGGACATAGACAGCTAAAATTTCTGCCGTCTAAAGGAAAGTGTCAGTTATCATGAAATGTAGCAAGCACAGGTGCGGCGCACTATCCGCTGAGGACCTGGAGGAGATTTTCATTCATATATAGAGAATTTAAAAATATGGTTATCTATAGACATCTTCCCCTGCTTAGACCCATCTTTATTTCATCAGTGCAGTAAATCCCTCAATGGGTACAGTAATTTATTTTTCGATAAGAGCTCATGAACATTGGCTCAACCATTGGGTACAGTCATTTCTTTTTCGATAAGAGCTCATGAACATTGGCTCAACCATTGGGTATAGTCATTTATTTTTCGATAAAAGCTCATGAGCATTGGCTCAAAGCCTGGATGACAATGCACAGATATCACTCAGCTTCTTAGTACAGAGCCAGGATCTGAGGTATGGCGTATAGCTTTTTTGAAATCACATTCATACTTTGGTGCTGCCAAGGCCACATGCACTGCCAATGGAGCCCTGTTACAGCTTAATAATATGGACATGTGATGAACCCTAGGGAAAAATAATAATACCTGACAACTCTCCAGTGACATCTGGGAAGCTCTCAGAAAAAGGGAAGACTTCATGGACTCTTAGAGGAGTTGGTAAATCTCATGGGTGCCTGCAAAACTTTACAAAAACCTTGCTGGAAGAAGTTTATGTGGAAGATGTCTTATGCGTGACTAATGTGTTGTGAATTCTGTGGCAGAGCTCCCTCCTGTGGTCACAAGTGGTACTGCGGCTTCTGAGTTTCCTTCCTCAGGTGATGTGGTGAAGTCGTTAGGTGCTGCTCTATTTAACTCCACCTAGTGCTTTGCTCCTGGCCTCCAGTCAATGTTCTAGTATTGGTCTTGTTTCCTCCTGGATCGTTCCTGTGGCCTGTCTTCCTGCATAAGCTAAGTTTTGCTTGTGTTATTTTTGTTTGCTATTTTTTCTGTCCAGCTTGCTTAATTGGTTATTCTTGCTTGCTGGAAGCTCTGGGACGCAGAGGGAGCACCTCCGTACCGTTAGTCGGTGCGGAGGGTCTTTTTGCCCCCTTTGCGTGGTTGCTTGTAGGGTTTTGTGTTGACCGCAAAGCAATCTTTTCTATCCTCGGTCTGTTCAGTAAGTTGGGCCTCACTTTGCTAAATCTATTACATCTCTGCGTTTGTATTTTCATCTCAACTCACAGTCATTATATGTGGGGGGCTGCCTTTTCCTTTGGGGTATTTCTCTGAGGCAAGGTAGGCTTATTTTTCCTTCTTAGGCCTAGCTAGTTTCTCAGGCTGTGCCGAGTTGCATAGGGAGCGTTAGGCGCAATCCATGGCTGCCTCTAGTGTGGTTGGATAGGATTAGGGATTGCGGTCAGCAGAGTTACCACGTCTCAGAGCTCGTCCTATGTCTTTTGGTTATTGTCAGGTCACTTTGTGTGCTCTGAACTTCAAGGTCCATTGTGGTTCTGAATTACCTATTCATAACAGTACTGGAGGCTCAAAGTACTAATGCTTCTCAATAGAGGGAAAAAAGAAGTTCTGAGACCATTTTTTTTTCTTTGCACTGTGTTTTGCCTTTTTTTTCCCCTAGACATTTGGGTGGTTCAGGACACAGGTGTAGTGATGGACATTAAAGGTCTGTCTTCTTGTGTGGATAATCTCACTGCAAGAGTACAAAATATTCAGGACATTATGGTTCAGAAATCTATGTTAGAACCTAGAATTCCTATTCCTGATTTGTTTTCTGGAGATAGAACTAAGTTTCTCAATTTCAAAAATAATTGCAAACTGTTTCTGGCTTTGAAACCTCGCTTCTCTGGTGACCCAGTTCAACAAGTTAGGATTGTTATTTCTTTATTACGTGGCGACCCTCAAGACTGGGCACTTTCCCTTGCACCAGGAGATCCTGCATTATGTAATATTGATGCATTTTTCCTGGCGCTCGGATTGCTGTACGATGAACCTAATTCGGTGGATCAGGCAGAGAAAAATTTGCTGGCTCTGTGTCAGGGTCAGGATGAGATAGAGATTTATTGTCAGAAGTTTAGAAAGTGGTCCGTGCTCACTCAATGGAATGAAGGCGCGCTGGCAGCTATTTTCAGAAAGGGTCTCTCTGAAGCCCTTAAGGATGTCATGGTGGGATTTCCTATGCCTGCTGGTCTGAATGAGTCTATGTCTTTGGCCATTCAGATCGGTCGACGCTTTGCGTGAGCGTAAATCTGTGCACCATTTGGCGGTATTATCCGAGCATAAACCTGAGCCTATGCAGTGCGATAGGACTTTGACCAGAGTTGAACGGCAAGAAAACAGACGTCAGAATGGGCTGTGTTTCTACTGTGGTGATTCCACTCATGCTATCTCCGATTGTCCTAAGCGCACTAAGCGGTTCGCTAGGTCTGCCACCATTAGTACGGTACAGTCAAAATTTCTTTTGTCCGTTACTTTGATCTGCTCTTTGTCATCTTATTCTGTCATGGCATTTGTGGATTCAGGCGCTGCCCTGAATTTGATGGACTTGGAGTATGCTAGGCGTTGTGGGTTTTTCTTGGAGCCCTTGCAATGTCCTATTCCATTGAGAGGAATTGATGCTACGCCTTTGGCCAAGAATAAGCCTCAGTACTGGACCCAGCTGACGATGTGCATGGCTCCTGCACATCAGGAGGATATTCGCTTTCTGGTGTTGCATAATCTGCTTGATGAGGTCGTGTTAGGGTTGCCATGGCTACAAGTCCATAACCCAGTATTAGATTGGAAATCCATGTCTGTGTCCAGCTGGGGTTGTCAGGGGGTACATGGTGATGTCCCATTTCTGTCTATTTCGTCATCCACCCCTTCTGAGGTCCCAGAGTTCTTGTCTGATTACCGGGATGTATTTGATGAGCCCAAGTCCAATGCCCATACCTCCGCATAGGGATTGTGATTGTGCTATCGATTTGATTCCTGGTAGTAAGTTTCCTAAAGGTCGACTGTTTAATTTATCTATGCCTGAGCACGCCGCTATGCGGAGTTACGTGAAGGAGTCCTTGGAGAAGGGTCATATTCGCCCGTCATCGTCGCCATTGGGAGCGGGGTTCTTTTTTGTGGCCAAGAAGGATGGTTCGCTGAGACCTTGTATAGATTACCGCCTTCTAAATAAAATCACGGTCAAATTTCAGTACCCCTTGCCGCTGTTATCTGATTTGTTTGCTCTGAT
The DNA here is from genome assembly GCF_032444005.1 of Ranitomeya imitator. Classification (NCBI taxonomy): domain Eukaryota; kingdom Metazoa; phylum Chordata; class Amphibia; order Anura; family Dendrobatidae; genus Ranitomeya; species Ranitomeya imitator. The sequence continues at coordinate 501,773,828 of NC_091283.1, read as the reverse complement.
CAAGGGGGCCAGTTGGTTCACCAAGATAGATCTTCGTGGTGCGTATAATCTTGTGCGTATTAAGCGGGGCGATGAATGGAAAACTGCATTTAATACGCCCGAGGGCCATTTTGAGTACCTAGTTATGCCATTCGGACTTGCCAATGCTCCATCGGTGTTTCAGTCCTTTATGCATGACATCTTCCGAGAGTACCTGGATAAATTCCTGATTGTATACTTGGATGATATTTTGGTCTTCTCGGATGATTGGGAGTCTCATATGAAGCAGGTCAGAATGGTGTTCCAGGTCCTGCGTGCTAATTCTTTGTTTGTGAAGGGATCAAAGTGTCTCTTTGGTGTTCAGAAGGTTTCATTTTTGGGGTTCATTTTTTCCCCTTCTACTATCGAGATGGACCCTGTTAAGGTCCAGGCCATCTATGATTGGACTCAGCCGACATCTCTGAAGAGTCTGCAAAAGTTCCTGGGCTTTGCTAATTTTTATCGTCGTTTCATCTGTAATTTTTCTAGTATTGCTAAACCATTGACCGATTTGACCAAGAAGGGTGCTGATGTGGTCAATTGGTCTTGTGCTGCTGTGGAAGCTTTTCAAGAGTTAAAGCGTCGTTTTTCTTCTGCCCTTGTGTTGTGTCAACCAGATGTTTCGCTTCCGTTCCAGGTCGAGGTTGATGCTTCTGAAATTGGAGCGGGGGCTGTTTTGTCGCAAAGAGGTTCTGATTGCTCGGTGATGAAACCATGCGCCTTCTTTTCCAGGAAGTTTTCGCCTGCTGAGCGAAATTATGATGTTGGCAATCGAGAGTTGCTGGCCATGAAGTGGGCATTCGAGGAGTGGCGTCATTGGCTTGAAGGAGCTAAGCATCGCGTGGTGGTCTTGACTGATCACAAGAATTTAACTTATCTCGAGTCTGCCAAACGGTTGAATCCTAGACAGGCTCGTTGGTCGCTGTTTTTCTCCCGTTTTGACTTTGTGGTTTCGTACCTTCCGGGCTCTAAAAATGTGAAGGCGGATGCCCTGTCTAGGAGTTTTGTGCCCGACTCTCCAGGTTTGTCTGAGCCGGCGAGTATTCTCAAAGAGTGAGTAATTTTGTCTGCCATCTCCCTTGATTTGCGGCGGGTGCTGCAAAAATTTCAGGCTAATAAACCTGATCGTTGCCCAGCGGAGAAACTGTTTGTCCCTGATAGGTGGACGAATAAAGTTATCTCTGAGGTTCATTGTTCGGTGTTGGCTCGTCATCCTGGAATCTTTGGTACCAGAGAGTTAGTGGCTAGATCCTTTTGGTGGCCATCTCTGTCGCGGGATGTGCGTTCATTTGTGCAGTCCTGTGGGATTTGTGCTCGGGCTAAGCCCTGCTGTTCTCGTGCCAGTGGGTTGCTTTTGCCCTTGCCGGTCCCGAAGAGGCCTTGGACACATATCTCTATGGATTTTATTTCGGATCTCCCCGTTTCTCAAAAAATGTCGGTCATTTGGGTGGTTTGTGATCGCTTCTCTAAGATGGTCCATTTGGTACCCTTGTCTAAATTACCTTCCTCCTCTGATTTGGTGCCATTGTTCTTCCAGCATGTGGTTCGTTTACATGGCATTCCAGAGAACATCGTTTCTGACAGAGGTTCCCAGTTTGTTTTGAGGTTTTGGCGAGCCTTTTGTGCTAGGATGGGCATTGATTTGTCTTTTTCCTCGGCTTTCCATCCTCAGACAAATGGCCAGACTGAACGAACCAATCAGACCTTGGAAACATATCTGAGATGCTTTGTTTCTGCTGATCAGGATGATTGGGTGTCCTTCTTGCCTTTGGCAGAGTTCGCCCTTAATAATCGGGCCAGCTCGGCTACCTTGGTTTCGCCATTTTTCTGCAACTCTGGGTTCCATCCTCGTTTCTCTTCAGGGCAGGTTGAGTCTTCGGACTGTCCTGGTGTGGATACTGTGGTGGACAGGTTACAGCAGATTTGGACTCATGTAGTGGACAATTTGACCTTGTCCCAGGAGAAGGCTCAACGTTTCGCTAATCGCAGACGCTGTGTGGGTCCCCGACTTCGTGTTGGGGATTTGGTTTGGTTGTCATCTCGTCATATTCCTATGAAGGTTTCCTCTCCTAAGTTTAAGCCTCGTTGCATTGGTCCTTATAGGATTTCTGAAGTTCTTAATCCTGTGTCTTTTCGTTTGACCCTTCCAGATTCTTTTTCCATCCATAACGTATTCCATAGGTCATTGTTGCGGAGATACGTGGCACCTATGGTTCCATCTGTTGATCCTCCTGCCCCGGTTTTGGTGGAGGGGGAGTTGGAGTATATTGTAGAGAAGATTTTGGATTCTCGTGTTTCGAGACGGAAACTCCAGTATCTGGTTAAGTGGAAGGGTTATGGTCAGGAGGATAATTCCTGGGTCTTTGCCTCTGATGTTCATGCTGCCGATCTTGTTCGTGCCTTTCATATGGCTCATCCTGGTCGGCCTGGGGGCTCTGGTGAGGGTTTGGTGACCCCTCCTCAAGGGGGGGGTACTGTTGTGAATTCTGTGGCAGAGCTCCCTCCTGTGGTCACAAGTGGTACTGCGGCTTCTGAGTTTCCTTCCTCAGGTAATGTGGTGAAGTCGTTAGGTGCTGTTCTATTTAACTCCACCTAGTGCTTTGCTCCTGGCCTCCAGTCAATGTTCTATTATTGGTCTTGTTTCCTCCTGGATCGTTCCTGTGGCCTGTCTTCCTGCATAAGCTAAGTTTTGCTTGTGTTATTTTTGTTTGCTATTTTTTCTGTCCAGCTTGCTTAATTGGTTATTCTTGCTTGCTGGAAGCTCTGGGACGCAGAGGGAGCACCTCCGTACCGTTAGTCGGTGCGGAGGGTCTTTTTGCCCCCTTTGCATGGTTGCTTGTACGGTTTTGTGTTGACCGCAAAGCAATCTTTTCTATCCTCGGTCTGTTCAGTAAGTTGGGCCTCACTTTGCTAAATCTATTTCATCTCTGCGTTTGTATTTTCATCTCAACTCACAGTCATTATATGTGGGGGGCTGCCTTTTCCTTTGGGGTATTTCTCTGAGGCAAGGTAGGCTTATTTTTCCTTCTTAGGCCTAGCTAGTTTCTCAGGCTGTGCCGAGTTGCATAGGGAGCGTTAGGCGCAATCCACGGCTGCCTCTAGTGTGGTTGGATAGGATTAGGGATTGCGGTCAGCAGAGTTACCACGTCTCAGAGCTCGTCCTATGCCTTTTGGTTATTGTCAGGTCACTTTGTGTGCTCTGAACTTCAAGGTCCATTGTGGTTCTGAATTACTTATTCATAACACTCATGGTTGCCTTAGCAAGGAGCCCTGACGTCCAGTCGCACATTAACGTGGGATGGAAAAGACATGGCCCAGTCTCAAAAGTTGGCAAGTATGTATTATTCGCAAAAACATTTTCCACCTTCTCTGTGTCTCTAAAGTTTTCGATCTGGGCTTAGAAAAATTTGAAACCAGCTGTTTTGCCATTGAGAAGGTTGGCACGATAATTTGAAAAGAACTTTCTCTGTATTTCTGGTGATTCACTTTGGCCTTCCTTGTGTGTTTACCTGTATGTGGCTTAGGCTAGGTTCACATTTATACAGTGCATTGTGATGGAATTAAAAAAAACTGTACTCAGATGTATGTTGCAGTATATCCATAGAATGAAATGAGTAAGTTGCAGTCAAAGCAATGTTCTTTTGATTATGGTTTACGCTGTATTGCATATAAATAAAAGTAGATGACCACTTTTTTGGTCCCCCCAAAAACGTATGATAGACATATATATATTTTTTCTCTATTATGCTCAATGGGTGCCATATTGAAGTGTATAGCAGTGTGTTTCAATATGTCTAAAAGGTATACGTTTTCCTGTCTTTACCATTAAAAGTGAGTAGAGAAAACAATAAAAAAAAGTATGATGATTATCTTTTGTGCTGCATCAAATATCATTTCACTCGACTAACGAGCGTTTTGTTTGTTTCATGGGTGATCGGCAGCCTCTTTAGACTGCAAGATTATCTTTCTTGATAATCGTGCAGTGTAAATGGACCTTTAGCCTGTTAGCCTTGTCTGTGTGATGAGCCTATAGACCTACATTGTAGTTTCTTCATCCATTCTTCTTTATAATCTGTGTGTCAATTATCTCTCTTGTTTGAGCTACGCTGCCTCCTTTTTTATCACTATTATTAAATCACTAATTAGCTACACATATATTAATGCCTCTGTGTTACCTGTGTGCTTTCATATTATATTGATTGACCTGCTTGACTGAAAACCAGGACCTTCAAAAAAATTTTCTATAAACTTCCACTATTGAGCATTGGTACATAGCGCTAACTCTGATACCTGGGAGGCCCAAAGTCCCCTCAACCATGTAAGAGATTACACCTCTGATTGAGATCATACAAGTGACTGCCTATCACAGACGCAAAACTTGTTACTACTCACTTCATCCTACAAGCACTTTTACTTATGCTGAACCCCAGTAACCTAGAATAAAATCCATGGCACCACATTCTGGCAGGATGACAGTATATTCTGTATAAATTACTTTAGTAAAAGATAACTTGACTAAACTAATTTATTTCAACCAAAATTCAAAGAAGTTTCCCAGTACTATGATATTGATTGATAAGTCATCAATAGCAGATCGATGGCGGTCCAATACAGGGCACACCCAATGAATAGGTGTTATTAACTCCGGCAGTAATGTAACCTGTGACAATGCAGTGGTGATCCTGTAACTATACTGTATACAGTTGTCAAAATTGGTAAAAGCCTATCTGTTGGAATGCTGAGTGCTAGACCCCCATAAATCTAATATTATTTACTTAAACTAAAGAAAGGTCTCGAATTTCATACTAGTGAATAATACCTTTAAAAAGTTATTTCCAAAAAGCAAGTTATCCTCTATTAAGAAGCGTAGCTAGGGGTTCACCTCAAGGAAGGCAAAATATCTGAGTGGGCCGCTAACCCTTTATTACATCTGTGGTCGCACACTTTAATCATGGGTATAGGGGAACCTCAGCAGATGATCCTGCTGTATTGAAAATAAACCTGTACACAAAGACCAGCCCTACCGCCATATGGTGATCATATCTACCAGTCCTGCAGAACATATAAGAGATTACAGTACAGTTATAGATGATGAATTACAGATGACGTTCCTTCTTATTGAGTCATTCACTTTCCAAATATTATCAACCTTGCTCAGACGGACATGACGACTTCTCCAGCCTGGAGGCATCTGCAGAGATTACAACAAAGACACATTTAAATTCTCACTAGAGATGGGCAAACTCGAACACTAAAGGTACAGTCACACTCAGCGACGCTGCAGCGATATAGACAACGAGCCGATCGCTGGAGCGTCGCTGTTTAGGTCGCTGTAGAGACGTCAAACACAGCAACTCCAGAACGATGCAGGAGCGATCCTGTGACATAACGGCGACTCACTTATCGTTGTAGCTTGTTGTTAGCTCCATGTAAAACATTGCTGGCATCGTTGCTTTTGCTGTCAAACACGATGATACACGCCGACCTGATGACCAAATAAAGTTCTGGACTTCTAGCTCCGACCAGCGATATCACAGCGGGATCCAGATCGCTGCTGCGTGTCAAACACAATGAGATCGCTATCCCGGACGCTGCAACATCATGGATCGTTGTCGTTCTCGTTGTAAAGTTGCTGAGTGTGAAGGTACCTTTAAGTTTGGCGTCTGTATCGAACACGGACTTCACCAAGAAGTCCGTGATACCGTTCGGGTATGGCACCCCGAACACCAGATGTTTGTCGCACTGTCATATGCAAATCTGCTTCTGATTGCTACTAAAATCGTCACTGCTGGTCAGACAGTTCAAAAGACAGCTGTGATCGGAAGTATAAAGTTTATCTCTGGTCACTGGTGTCAGCTGATTGGACTACTGCTCCCATCAGCCAACACCTGCTGCCGCTAATAACAGAGAGAAGAGGAGTGACTGACTATTATTATTCATTTTTATAGCGCCATTTATTACATGGCGCTTTACATGTGAAAAAAGGGGCATACATAGACAAGTACAATCAACATGAGCAATACAATGCACACACAAGTACAGAAGGAGAGAGGACCCTGCCCGATAGGGCTCACAGTGTACAGGGGATGGGTGAGATTACACTAGGAGAGGGTAGAGTTGGTTATGCGGCGGTTCAGTAGATTGAGGATCACTGCAGGTTGTAGGCTTGTCAGAAGAGGTAGGTCTTCAAGTTTCTTTTGAAAGTTTCCATGTTAGACGAAAGTCTGATGTGTTGTGGTAGAGAGTTCCAGAGTATGTGGGAAGCACGGGAGAAGTCTTGTGTGCGGCTGTGGGAAGAAGAGATTAAAGGGGAGCAGAGAAGGAGATCTTGAGAGGATCAAAGGTAGCGTGTAGGTAAGTACAGGGTGACCATGTCACAGATGTATGAAGGAGACAGGTTGTGGATGGGAGTATTCATCAGCCAGCACGCGCGCTGTAAATAAATAATTGGAAAAAAAACTACATGGTTTCCCCTGTATTTTTATCATGAATAGAAAGATCCCCACTCTGATTTTTTTATTATTTAAATAAATAATTTAAAAAAATGGTGTGGGGGTCCCATCCATTTTTGACAACCAGCCAAGCTAAAACAAACAGCTGGGGGCTGGTAATTTCAGGCTGGTAAAGGACCATGGATATTGGACCCCCAGCCTAAAAATAGCAGCCCGCAGCTGCCCAGAAGATTCTGGTACCTTGCATGGCTATACCCACTTGCCCTTGGGGTTCATATTTGTGGGGTTTATGTCACCTTTGTATTTTGCGGTGACATCAAGCCCAGGGATTAGTAATGGAGAGACGTCTATAAGACACCTATCCATAGTTGTATGGTAAACTTAGACACAGCAAGAATAAAGTCCTTTATTTGAAATAAAACAAAACACACTTTTACTTTTTTCTTTAAAAATAACAAACACAGTTATACTCACCTAACGCCCATTCCATTGAAACCCTCGTCTCCTGTAATAGAACAAAAATAAAAAACAACAAAATCCCTCACCTGTCCATTTTTCCGTCCAATGCTATAATCCGTATATGGGGTTTAACCCCTTAGCGACCGCCGATACGCCTTTTAACGGCGGCCGCTAAGGGTACTTAAACCACAGCGCCGTTAATTAACGGCGCTGTGGAAAAAGTGTATAGCGCCCCCCACAGGCCGATTTTCTCCGGGGTCTCGGCTGCCGAGGGTAGCCGAGACCCCAGAGAACATGATTCGGGGGGTTTTTAACCCTCCCCGCATTTGCGATCGCCGGTAATTAACCGTTTACCGGCGATCGCAAAAAAAAAAAAAAAAAGCGATCTCTTTTTAATTTCTCTGTCCTCCGATGTGATCGCACATCGGAGGACAGAGAAAAGGGGTCCCAGGTGGCCCCCCAATACTCACCTAGCTCCCCCGATGCTCCTCGTGTCTCCCGGTGGGCGCCGCCATCTTCAAAATGGCGGGCGCATGCGCAGTGCGCCCGCCGGCCGGCACCGGGAGAATCTTTGGGGTCTCGGCTGCCTGGGGTAGCCGAGACCCCAAAGAGCATGATCGGGGGTCGGTTTTAGCGACCCCTGTTTTGCGATCGCCGGTAATTAACTGTTTACCGGCGACCGCAAAAAAAAAAAAAAAAAGTAAAGTGTAATTCTCTGTCCTCTGATGTGATCGCACATCAGAGGACAGAGAAATAGGGGGATTCGGGGACCCTAGCATACTCACCTAGGTCCCTGGATCCTCTTGCTGCTCCTCCTGGCCGCCGGCAGAAGAACATGGCGGACGCATGCCCAGTGCGCCCGCCATCTGTCTCCATCTGCCGGCCGGCAGGAGAACAGCGGTTAGGGCTAAAATTAGAATTAGGGTTAGGGGTAGGGTTAGGGTTAGGGGTAGGGTTAGGGGTAGGGTAGGGTTAGGGTTAGGGGTAGGGTTAGGGGTAGGGTTAGGGTTAGGGGTAGGGTTAGGGGTAGGGGTAGGGTAGGGTTAGGGTTAGGTTAGGGGTAGGGTTAGGGGTAGGGGTAGGGTTAGGGGTAGGGTTAGGGTAGGGGTAGGGTTAGGGCTAGGGTTAGGTTAGGGGTAGGGTTACGGCTAGGGTTAGGTTAGGGGTAGGGTTAGGTTAGGGGTAGGGTTACGGCTAGGGTTAGGTTAGGGGTAGGGTTAGGTTAGGGTTAGGGGTAGGGTTAGGTTAGGGGTAGGGTTGGGGCTAAATTTAGGGTTAGGGTTGGGGCTAAATTTAGGGTTAGGGTTGGGGCTAAATTTAGGGTTAGGCTTCTTTCACACTTACGTCGGTACGGGGCCGTCGCAATGCGTCGGCCCGACATACCGACGCACGTTGTGAAAATTGTGCACAACGTGGGCAGCAGCTGTAGTTTTTCAACGCATCCGCTGCCCAATCTATGTCCTGGGGAGGAGGGGGCGGAGTTACGGCCACGCATGCGCGGTCAGAAATGGCGGATGCGACGTACAAAAAAACGTTTCATTGAACGTTTTTTTGTGCCGACGCTCCGCCAAAACACAACTGATCCAGTGCACGACGGACGCGACGTGTGGCCATCCGTCACGATCCGTCGGCAATACTATGGGCAAAAAACGCATCCTGCGGGCACATTTGCAGGATCCGTTTCTTGTCCAAAACGACGGATTGCGACGGAATGCCAAACAACGCAAGTGTGAAAGTAGCCCTAGGGCTAGGGTTAGGGTTGGGGCTAAAGTTAGGGCTAGGGTTGGGGCTAAAGTTAGGGTTAGAGCTGGGATTAGGTTTAGGGTTTGGATTAGGGTTGGTATTAGGGTTAGGGTTGGCATTAGGGTTACGCTTGGGATTAGGGTTAGGTTTGGGATTAGGGTTAAGGTTAGGGTTGTGATTAGGGGTGTATTGGGATTAGGGTTAGGTTTGAGGTTAGGGTTGAGATTAGGATTAGGGGTGTGTTGGATTTAGGGTTTTGATTAGGGTTATGGTTAGGGTTGACATTAGGGTTGTTTTGGGGTAAGGGTTGTGATTATGGTTAGGGTTATTGATTAGGATTATGGATCAGGTTGGGATTAGGGTTAGGGGTTGGAGCTAGAATTGGGGGGTTTCCACTGTTTAGGTACATCAGGGGGTCTCCAAACACGACAGCCAATTTTGCGCTCAAAAAGTCAAATGGTGCTCCCTCCCTTCTGAGCTCTGCCGTGCGCCCAAACAGTGGGTTACCCCCACATATGGGGCATCAGCGTACTCGGGATAAATTGGACAACAACTTCTGGGGTCCAATTTCTCTTGTTACCCTTGTGAAAATAAAAACTTGGGGGCTACAAAATCTTTTTTGTGAAAAAAAAAAATATTTTTTATTTTCACGACTCTGCATTCTAAACTTCTGTGAAGCACTTGGGCATTCAAAGTTCTCACCACACATCTAGATAAGTTCCTTGGGGGGTCTAGTTTCCAAAATGGGGTCACTTGTGGGGGGTTACTACAGTTTAGGTATATCAGGGGCTCTGCAATCGCAACATAATGCCCACAGACCATTCTATCAAAGTCTGCATTCCAAAAAGGCGCTCCTTCCCTTCCGAGCTCTGCCGTGCGCCCAAACAGTGGTTTACCCCCACATATGGCACATCAGCGTACTCGGGATAAATTGGACAACAACTATTGCAGTCCAATTTCTCTTGTTACCCTTGTGAAAATAAAAACTTGGGGGCTACAAAATCTTTTTTGTGAAAAAAAAAATATTTTTTATTTTCACGACTCTGCATTCTAAACTTCTGTGAAGCACTTGGGCATTCAAAGTTCTCACCACACATCTAGATAAGTTCCTTCGGGGGTCTAGTTTCCAAAATGGGGTCACTTGTGGAGGGTTTCTACTGGTTAGGTACATCAGGGGCTCTGCAAATGCAACATAATACCCGCAGACCATTCTATCAAAGTCTGCATTCCAAAACGGCGCTCCTTCCTTCCGAGCTCTGCCGTGCGCCCAAACAGTGGTTTACCCCCACATATGGGGTACCAGCATACTCAAGACAAATTGGACAACAACTTTTGGGGTCCAATTTCTCTTGTTACCCTTGTAAAAATAAAAACTTGGGGGCTACAATATCTTTTTTGTGGAAAAAAAAAATATTTTTTATTTTCACGGCTCTGCATTATAAACTTCTGTGAAGCACTTGGGCATTCAAGGTTCTCACCACACATCTAGATAAGTTCCATGGGGGGTCTAGTTTCCAAAATGGGGTCACTTGTGGGGGATTTCTACTGTTTAGGCACATCAGGGGTTCTCTAAACGCGACATGGCGTCCGATCTCAATTCCAGCCAATTCTACATTGAAAAAGTAAAACGGCACTCCTTCTCTTCCAAGCTCTGCGGTGCGCCCTAACAGTGGTTTACCCCCACATATTGGGTATCAGCGTACTCAGGAGAAATTGCACAACAACTTTTGTGGTCTAATTTCTCCTGTTACCCTTGTGAAAATAAAAATTTGTGGGCAAAAAGATCATTTTTGTAGAAAAAATGCGATTTTTTTTTTTTCACGGCTCTACGTTATAAACTTCTGTGAAGCACATGGGGGTTCAAAGTGCTCGCCACACATCTAGATAAGTTCCTTAAGGGGTCTAGTTTCCAAAATGGTGTCACTTGTGGGGGGTTTCCACTGTTTAGGCACATCAGGGGCTCTCCAAACGCGACATGGCGTCCAATCTCAATTCCAGCCAATTCTACATTGAAAAAGTAAAACGGCGCTCCTTCACTTCCAAGCTCTGCGGTGCGCCCAAACAGTGGTTTACCCTCACATATGGGGTATCGACGTATTCAGGAGAAATCGCACAACAACTTTTGTGGTCTAATTTCTCCTGTTACCCTTGTGAAAATAAGAATTTGTGGGCAAAAAGATCATTTTTGTGTAAACAAAAGCGATTTTTTTATTTTCACGGCTCTACGTTATAAACTTCTGTGAAGCACTTGGGGGTTCAAAGTGCTCGCCACACATCTAGATAAGTTCCTTAAGGGGTCTAGTTTCCAAAATGGTGTCACTTGTGGGGGGTTTCCACTGTTTAGGCACATCAGGGCAGTGGCGTAGGAAGGGGGGTGCGGGGGGGGCGGTCCGCCCCGGGCGGCACAATGCTGGGGGCGGCCGGCGCTGCAGGAGAAGAAGATGAAAAAAAAAAAAAAAAAAAAGACGCCCCTTTAAATCTTCGGGCGGCGCCGTCCGCCGCCACGACCAGGGCCAGCTCCCCCCACCCCCGGGTCCCGCCCCCGCCCCCGCCCCCGCCCCTCGCTCTATACTCACCTCTTCTGGTTCCTGCGGCGCCGGCAGCTACAGCGCCCTCTGACTCTGCGACGTCTCAGAGCAGAGGGCGCGATGACGTCACTACTGTGCGCGCCGCTCTGCCTCTCTGTCCTGAGCGTCGCAGAGCCGGAGAGACGCTGACTGCACCGGACCTGCGCTGGGAACGGGAGAGGTGAGGATTTTACTTTTTTTTTTTTTTTCTTTATGTCTGACTGTCTGGGGCTGGGGCAATGCTGGACACACTGGGGCAATACTGGAGACCATGGGGCAGATTGCTGGACACACTGGGGCAATACTGGAGACCATGGGGCAGAATGCTGGACACACTGGGGCAATACTGGAGACCATGGGGCAGAATGCTGGACACACTGGGGCAATACTGGAGACCATGGGGCAGAATGCTGGACATACTGGGGCAATACTGGAGACCATGGGGCAGATTGCTGGACACACCGGGGCAATACTGGAGACCATGGGGCAGAATGCTGGACACACTGGGGCAATACTGGAGACCATGGGGCAGATTGCTGGACACACTGGGGCAATACTGGAGACCATGGGGCAGAATGCTGGACACACTGGGGCAATACTGGAGACCATGGGGCAGATTGCTGGACACACCGGGGCAATACTGGAGACCATGGGGCAGAATGCTGGACACACTGGGGCAATACAGGAGACCATGGGGCAGATTGCTGGACACACTGGGGCAATACTGGAGACCCTGGGGCAGATTGCTGGACACACTGGGGCAATACTGGAGACCCTGGGGCAGATTTCTGGACATACTGGGGCAATACTGGAGACCATGGGGCAGATTGCTGGACACACCGGGGCAATACTGGAGACCCTGGGGCAGATTGCTGGACATACTGGGGCAATACTGGAGACCATGGGGCAGATTGCTGGACACACCGGGGCAATACTGGAGACCATGGGGCAGAATGCTGGACACACTGGGGCAATACAGGAGACCATGGGGCAGATTGCTGGACACACTGGGGCAATACTGGAGACCCTGGGGCAGATTGCTGGACACACTGGGGCAATACTGGAGACCCTGGGGCAGATTTCTGGACATACTGGGGCAATACTGGAGACCATGGGGCAGATTGCTGGACACACCGGGGCAATACTGGAGACCATGGGGCAGAATGCTGGACACACTGGGGCAATACAGGAGACCATGGGGCAGATTGCTGGACACACTGGGGCAATACTGGAGACCCTGGGGCAGATTGCTGGACACACTGGGGCAATACTGGAGACCCTGGGGCAGATTTCTGGACACATTGAGGCAATGCTGGAGACCCTGGGGCAGACTTCTGGACACACTGGGGCAATGCTGGACACTGGGGCAGATTGCTGGACACACTGGGGGTAATATACTGGACACACTGGGGCAATGCTGGACACTGGGGGTAATATGCTGGACACACTGGGGCAGACTGCTGGACACACTGGGGAAAGGCTGGACACTGGGGCAGATTGCTGGACACACTGAGGGCAGATTGCTGGACACACTGGGGGTAATATGCTGGACATACTGGGGCAGATTGCTGGACACACTGGGGGTAATATGCTGGACACACTGGGGCAGATTGCTGGACAACATGGGGGTAATATGCTGGACACACTGGGGCAGATTGCTGGACAACATGGGGGTAATATGCTGGACACACTGGGGGCAGGACTTGAGGCATGGGCAGAATGTAGATACGGGGCATGATTGGAGACACGGGGCAGGATTGGATCATGGGGCAGGACGGATACGATGGAGGCTGGTGGGGCAGGATGGGGAGATCATATGGGGTAGAATGGATACTCATGAGGGCAGGATACGACAACATATGGCTGGAGCCAGGAATGAGATAAACGGGGCCAGGGTGGGGAATATTATTACCATAGGGGATAATTAAGGGATATTATTACTGCAGTGATGTATTTATTTTATTTTTTGAGTATACTGTTTTAAATGGGGGGGGCGGTCCTGTTACTGTGCAGAGTGACACTATATCACCTTTTTTTCTTCATGTGGTGTAATGTAGAAGTTGTGAAAAATTAAGTAATGTGTTCTGCAAGCGGAGCTCGAGATAACTGTGTTATTTCCTGCAGAAACGAGTCCTGGCTGGAAGGAATGATGGCGGTCTGTGCTGGATGAAAGATGAAGGACTTCACCTAGAGACGTCACTGGTGAGTCAGTGTTACCTATACACTGACACTATACACTGTATACTATATAGAGGTCCTGTGTATAATGTCACCAGTGATCTCTGTATTACCTCTACACAGACACTGCAGATCAGCCCCGGGCGGCAAAAGCTCTAGCTACGCCTCTGCATCAGGGGCTCTCTAAACGTGACATGGCGTCCGATCTCAATTCCAGCCAATTCTGCATTGAAAAAGTCAAACGGCGCTCCTTCACTTCTAAGTTCTGCGGTGCGCCCTAACAGTGGTTTACCCCCACATATGGGGTATTGGCGTATTCAGGAGAAATTGCATAACAAAATTTATGGTTACATTTCTGTTTTTACACTTGTGAAAATAAAAAAAATGGTTCTGAATTAAGATGTTTGCAAAAAAAAGTTAAATGTTCATTTTTTCCTTCCACATTGTTTCAGTTCCTGTGAAGCACGTAAAGGGTTAATAAACTTCTTGAATGTGGTTTTGAGAACCTTGAGGGGTGTAGTTTTTAGAATGGTGTCACACTTCATTATTTTCTATCATATAGACCCCTCAAAATGACTTCAAATGTGATGTGGTCCCTAAAAAAAAATGGTGTTGTAAAAATGAGAAATTGCTGGTCAACTTTTAACCCTTATAACTCCCTAACAAAAAAAAATTTTGTTTCCAAAATTGTGCTGATGTAAAGTAGACATGTGGGAAATGTTATTTATTAACTATTTTTCGTGACATATCTCTCTGATTTAAGGGCATAAAAATACAAAGTTTGAAAATTGCAAAATTTTAAAAATTTTCGCCATATTTCCGTTTTTTTCATAAATAATCGCAAGTAATATCGAAGAAATGTTACCACTAACATGAAGTACAATATGTCACGAAAAAACAATCTCAGAATCAGCGGGATCCGTTGAAGAGTTCCAGAGTTATAACCTCATAAAGTGACAGTGGTCAGAATTGCAAAAATTGGCTCGGTCATTAAGTACCAAATTGGCTCTGTCACTAAGGGGTTAAACAGTTTTCAACCTGGACAGTGCCAAGATGCGACTGTCCTGGCTGAGAACCACTGGGGAATGAGCTGCTGCGAGCGCCGCATCAGTAACTAGCATTGACTTCATCGAGGTTACTGCAGGTCACTGCAGTGACCTCGGTGAGATCAGCGCTAGCATTGTGCAGAGGCAAGTTCACAGCAGTTCACCAGGAGAATTTCACTGCGGTTAATTTGAACTGCCGGTGATGTTCAGGCCCCCCATTCAAGTGAATGGTCTTGGTACTATTCTGGTACCCACACGCAATTTTTTTCTGGCCGAAACTGCCACACCCAAACATCCAGGTGTCCGGCGTCCGCTCATCTCTACTTCTCACATAATTATGCTACCACTCTGCCACTTACATAGAAATATTGCCTCCTTTGTGCACTCATACACTTTAATGGTCCCCACAGTAGCTCCCACACTGTATAAAGGCCCCCATACTTTGACAGCCCCCCACAGTAGCTCTCACACTGGATGATGGCCTCCATAGTAGCCTCACATTAGCTATCATAACGTATATTGGCCCTCGCATCAGCTCCCATGCTATATAATGGCACTCGCATTAGCTCCCATGCTGTATAACTGCCCCCGCATTACCTCCCATGCTGTATTATGGCTCTCGCATTAACTCCCATGCTGTATAATGACCCTACAGTATATTAGCTTCAAGGCTGTATAATAGCTAATGCATTAGCTTCCAGGCTGTATAATGCCCCCCACATTAGTTTCCAGGCTGCATAATGGCCCCCGCTTTAGCTTACAGGCTGTATGATGACCCCTGCATTCGTTTCCAGGCTGTATGATGGCCTACGAATTAGCTTCCAGGCTGTACAATGGCCCCTGCATTTTCTCCAATGCGGTATACTGGCCCCCACATTAGAAAGAGTGCTGTAAAATGGCCCCCGCATTAACGCCAACACTGCATAGTGCTCCCCGCATTAGTTCCAACTCTGTTTAATGGCCCATGCTTTAGCTCCAACTCTGTATAATGGCCTCCATATTAGCTTCCATGCTGTAAAATGGACCCCAAATTAGTTCCCATGCTGTGTAATGGCACCCGCACTAACTCCCACACCTTGGATTCTGGTCTCTGTATGTTCCTATCTGTGGGTTGCAACTTGCAGAAAATAAAAACAGCCAGTAATAGAGTATTGAGGCCATGATATGGGCATAGGTCCCTGAGTGTATCCAGGTAACCCTAAAAGAAATACTCTTGTTTGGACAAGCCTTTAAGAGGGGAACAGAAAGAAAGAGGGAATCAGAAGGAAGAGGGGGAAGGTAAAATATTGCACATGTAAAGAAGAAAGTGCGCTCCCTTGTATGTCTTCTCTTCTCTTTTCATCTTTTCCCCCTTTTGGGGACATTTTGTCCAGACTGAGTACACAGTCATGGCCCTGCATCCATATGTGATTGTCTATATGCACCTACCGGCTGTTTCTATTTTTTGCTATTTGGCTCTTAATCATAGACATTTATTTTCAACTTTGTGGGGATTTTTTTTTTAAATACAAGGCTTTATAATTGGATTTTCATGTTTGTCACCTTGGATTTACTGATATGAGATGACACAGACACTGGACTGATAGGACCCTGACCCCGGTAACAGGACCACATTACAAGATATGTATGAAGATGGAAAGAGACATATCCTCATCTGTGGTGTCCTGCAGTCGGGGTCAGATACTGACCAGTCTTGTCTGCCCCACTACTTGAGGCACAATGAGATTTATGGCAGCTGCTTTGAAGTATTCAGAGATCGGGTGATGCTCGGGCAATATCCACTGACAGACACTGATCTGTTTAAAAGTTAAAGCGGCCGCCATAAATCTACTGTGCCTGAGAAAGCAAAATGGGAAACACCGGGTGACTCACTGTGGACTGTTCCCTTTCTCCCCGCATACTTCTGCCAAGCTTCATCAAGTGCTCTTCACTCTGCAACCCACATCCTGGACCCAGGACCCTGTGCAAGATATTGAGGACTCATCTTCACCGCCAGGAACCAGATCATCAATGCCTGCAGGACGACACCGGAATCATCACGTGCTGACCGCCAGGGGTGGGCTGGACCAGGTGGCAGCTGTTCAGGGCCGGCCGCCTGATGGCTACAGCCGCACAATAAATTGTGCGTGGCCGTGTCCGCTGTACTGTGACGCAGCTGGCAGCAGACACATCCACATCACAGTCAATCAGCGCACATGTCTCTGCCGGGGCCGGGAGCGGTGCACAGCCGTCACCTTGATGGCTGCGCAGCTCCCGCTCCATCCATATTCTCTGTACTTCTGGGTCAGGTGTCGGGCGTACGTGCCAACATGTCCCGGACGCTGGAAGCAGAGAGGCACAGCAGGGGAGCAACTGGTGAGGCAAGTATGAAAAACTTTTTTGTTTTCTTTATAAGATGAATTCAATGGTGGGTAACTGCAAGTGATGAAGTGGGGGTTGTAAGGAGGACTGCACATGATGGAGTTTGGGGGTTAATGGGAACTGCACATGATGGAGTGGGGGTAAGTGGGGCTGCACAAGATGAAGGGGGAGTAGGGCTGCAAATGATGGAGTTAGGGGGTTAAAGGAGACTGCACATGATGGAGCGGGGGGATAAGTGGGGCTGCACATAATGAAGGGGGAGTGGGGCTGCACATGACGGAGTTTGGGGGTTAAAGGAGACTGCACATGAAGAAGTGGGGGGTGTGGGGCCGCACATGATGACGTGTGGGTAAGGGCGATTGCACATGATGAGGGGGAGTGTGGCTGCACATGAAGTGGGGGGTAAGGGGGACTGCACATGATGAAAGGGGAGTGGGGCTGCATATGATGAAGTGGGGATAAGGGGACTGCACATGAAGTGGGGGTAAGGGGGACTGCACATGATGAATTGGGGGTCAAGGGGGACTGCACATGATGAATTGGGGGTCAAGGGGGACTGCATATGATGAATTGGGGATTAAGGGGGACTGCACATGATGAAGTGGGGGGAAGGGGACTGCACATGATGAAATGAAAGGGGATAGAGGGCTGCAAATGATGAATGGGCACTGCAGATGAAGTGAGGGGGTGATAGGGACTGCAATGGATGAAGTAAGGGGACTTCAAATTAAAGTGGCGTGACTGCAAATGATGAAGTGGGGAGAGCACCGGGAACTGCAAATGATGAATTCAGTGTGAGGGATGGGGACAGCATTTAATTGAAGGTGACAGGTGGGGAGAACAAATAATCAATTGAAGGGGGTGGGGAGAGCAAACGATGATCTCCAGGGAGAACAAATAATGAATTTTGAGGGTGGGGGAGTAAATGATGTATTGAATGTGGGGTAGAGCAGTTGATAATGAATAGAGGGTTGGAGAGAAAGACATGACAATGAATTGGGGCGGGAGGGGCATGTAAATATAATCGGGGTTAGGGTTAGAGCGAGAGGTACATAGTGGGGGTGTTGAGGATGAAGTGACTGGTAATGAATTGGGGGAAAGAGTACAGTTGCTAATTAATTTATATATTAAATAGGGAAAGTGGCTATTTATAGTTAGTGGGTGCACAGTGGTGGATTATAATTTATATTTGGAATGATGGGTTAATAATAATAATAATAATAATAATAATAATAATAATTTTATTTCTATAGCACCAACATATTCCGCAACACTTTACATTTTAGAGGGGACTTGTACAGACAATTGACATTAAGCATAACAATAAACACATAGATCAACAGACCCCAAAAGGAATGAGGGCCCTGCTCGTAAGCTTACAATCTGTGAGTTTGCATAATAACCAATTATACATTGATTGTGGGTGCACCTCTGTATTCAGATGTGTATTGTAGAAGAAAGGGAAAAGTGGGAAATGTGCTCTGGAAGCTGTGCTCTAGGTAACTGTGTTATTTTATGCAGAGACGAGACCTGGCTGGAAGAAGTGACGGCGGTCTGTGCTGCATGAAAAAAAAAGCAAAGATGAAGGACTTCAGCTAGAGACGTCACTGGTGAGTCAGTGTGTTGCTTGTACAATGACACTATACACTGTACACTATATACAGAGCTCCTGTGTATAATGTCACTGGCAGTGGTGATCACTGTATTACCTGTACACTGACACTTTATACAGAGCTCCTGTGTATAATGTCACTAGTGATCACTGTATTACCTGTACACTGACAGTAAATACAGAGTTCCTGTATTCAATGGCACTTAGTATTGTGTTTTTTTTTTCCAATGAATGATCAGTATTGTAGTATTCAGTGACTATGTGTTAGTAATATTTGGTCTGGTCATGGTGTGGCGATATTTGTTCCTTGTATGTGGTATTATTCAGTCACTCTGTGGTGGTAATATGTGGTCTGGGCATGGTGTGGCGGTATTTGTTCCCTGTATGTGGTATTATTCGGTCACTATGTGATGGTAATATGTGGTCTGGTCATGGTGTGATGATATTTGTCCCTTGTATGTGGTATTAATGGTTGTTTAAAAAAAGTAAATATGTTAGTCATTCCCTTAAAGAAAAATACATAAATCTATATTTAATTTAATAGTTTAGAGTAGAGTAGGGCCCGACCGAAAGAGTCTACCATGTCATGGAGTCAGCTTAAAAATTCTTTTGGCCAGAACAAAAGCTGCTGGTTATGAATGTGATCTGGTGTTTGATGGGAACTGTTAATATCTGACCGGTGAGGATGTGGTGGAGAAGTTGAGTATTTCCAAGAGTGGGCAGTGGGACAGTGGAGGCGGAGCTGGCGGTGAGCCTGGGCGGAGTCTCAAGGGAACCCGAAAATGTTGCCAGTATGGGGCCCCGAAATTCCTAATGGAAGCACTGATCTGTCTCATAAGCTGCAGACCGCAGCTTCCTGAGACCTCAGTGTGCTCAGGCAGGTGGCTCAATGACATTATTGCCTCATGCTGCTCTGTGGACCGGCAGAGAAAATGGAGGGTGCAGTGCCGGGAATCAGGATGAGGTGAGTATAATCTTCATTATTTTTTTATATGGAGAACCTAGGCCATCATTCTATATATATATCTATATATATATATATATATATATATACAGTGGGGCAAAAAAGTATTTAGTCAGTCAGCAATAGTGCAAGTTCCACCACTTAAAAAGATGAGAGGCGTCTGTAATTTACATCATAGGTAGACCTCAACTATGGAAGACAAACTGAGAAAAAAAAATCCAGAAAATCACATTGTCTGTTTTTTTAACATTTTATTTGCATATTATGGTGGAAAATAAGTATTTGGTCAGAAACAAAATTTCATCTCAATACTTTGTAATATATCCTTTGTTGGCAATGACAGAGGTCAAACTTTTTCTGTAAGTCTTCACAAGGTTGCCACACACTGTTGTTGGTATGTTGGCCCATTCCTCCATGCAGATCTCCTCTAGAGCAGTGATGTTGTTGGCTTTTCGCTTGGCAACACGGACTTTCAACTCCCTCCAAAGTTTTTCTATAGGGTTGAGATCTGGAGACTGGCTAGGCCACTCCAGGACCTTGAAATGCTTCTTACGAAGCCACTCCTTCGTTGCCCTGGCGGTGTGCTTTGGATCATTGTCATGTTGAAAGACCCAGCCACGTTTCGTCTTCAATGCCCTTGCTGATGGAAGGAGGTTTGCACTCAAAATCTCACGATACATGGCCCCATTCATTCTTTCATGTACCCGGATCAGTCGTCCTGGCCCCTCTGCAGAGAAACTGCCCCAAAGCATGATGTTTCCACCACCATGCTTTACAGTAGGTATGGTGTTTGATGGATGCAACTCAGTATTCTTTTTCTTCCAAACACGACAAGCTGTGTTTCTACCAAACAGTTCCAGTTTGGTTTCATCAGACCATAGGACATTCTCCCAAAACTCCTCTGGATCATCCAAATGCCCTCTAGCAAACTTCAGACGGGCCCGGACATGTACTGGCTTAAGCAGTGGGACACGTCTGGCACTGCAGGATCTGAGTCCATGGTGGCGTAGTGTGTTACTTATGGTAGGCCTTGTTACATTGGTCCCAGCTCTCTGCAGTTCATTCACTAGGTCCCCCCGCGTGGTTCTGGGATTATAGCAATGTGGGCACCATATCCCTGTTAAAAAAAGAATTAAAATAAAAATAGTTATATACTCACCCTCCATCGGGCCCCCGGATCCAGCCCAGGCGTTTACCGATGCTCCTCGCGACTCTCCGGTCCCAAGAGTGCATTGCGGTCTCACGAGATGATGACGTCGCAATGTATGGACCGTCACCGGAGCATCGCAAGGAGCGGGAAAGGCCTGCGCTGGATTCGGGGGGCCGACGGAGGGTGAGTATATAATGATTTTTAATTTTTTTTATTATTTTTAACATTAGATCTTTTTACAATTGATGCTGCATAGGCAGCATCAATAGTAAAAAGTTGGTCACACAGGGTTAATAGCAGCGTTAACGGAGTACAATACACCGTGGCATAACACAGTCCGTTAACGCTGCCATTAACCCTGTGTGATGGCTGACTAGAGGGGAGTATGGAGTGGGCACTGACTGCAGGGAAGTAGGGCAACGACCAATCGGCGACTTGGGATTTCTGTGACAGACGAAAGTGACCCTTAGACAATTATATAGTAGATTCAGTCATTATAGTAAATGGAGTATGGTGGTATCATTGGTCTTTGTACAGAATGTAGTTTCATGTAGAGCTAATGGTGATATTATAATATTATGCATTCGCTGTGTAGTGGTGATAGGCACTGTGTAGCCGTATTGTTGTATGTATGCTTGTGAGTAAGCTCCGTTATGGCACCATATCTAAGCAGTAAGCTTGGTTCTGGTACTGTATCAATGTAGTAATCTAGATTATGGTTCCGTATGTATGCCGTAATCTCGGTTCTGCTCCAGTTTCTATGTACAGTAGCAGGCTTGGTTCCATGTAGTAGACTTATTAAGCTTGGTTCTGCTCCCTTATCTCTGTAGTAAGCTCTTTTCTACTCCCATATCTCTGGAGTAAGCTCAGTTCTGCTCCCATATCTCTGTAGTAAGCTTGATTCTACTCCCATATCTCTGAAGAAAGCCTGGCTCTGCTCCCTTATCTCCGTAGTAAGTTTGGTTCTGCTCCCTTATCTCTGTAGTAAGCTCAGTTCTGCTCCCTTATCTCTGTAGTAAGCTCAGTTCTGCTCCCATATATCTGTAGTAACCTCAATTCCGCTCCCATATCTCTATAGAAAGCTCAGTTCTACTCCCATATATGTGGAGTAAGCTCTGTTCTGCTCTCTTATCTCTGTAGTAAGCTTGGTTCTGCTTCCATATCTCTGTAGTAAGCTCGAATCCGCTCCCATATCTCTATAGTAAGCTCGGTTCTACTCCCACATCTCTGGAGTAAGCTCTGTTCTGCTTCCATATCTCTGTAGTAAGCTCGATTCTGCTCCCATATCTCTATAGTAAGCTCGGTTCTACTCCCACATCTCTGTAGTAAGCTCTGTTCTGCTCCCATACCTCTGTAGTAAGCTCCCTCATCTCTGTAGTAAGCTCGGTTCTGCTTCCATATCTCTGTAGTAAGCTCGATTCCGCTCCCATATCTCTATAGTAAGCTCGGTTCTACTCCCACATCTCTGGAGTAAGCTGTGTTCTGCTCCATTATCTCTGTAGTAAGCTCGGTTCTGCTCCCATATCTCTATAGTAAGCTCAGGTCTACTCCCATATATGTGGAGTAAGCTCTGTTCTGCTCCCTTATCTCTGTAGTAAGCTCAGTTCTGCTTCTATATCTCTGTAGTAAGCTCGATTCCGCTCCTATATCTCTATAGTAAGCTCAGTTCTACTCCCACATCCCTGTAGTAAGCTCTGTTCTGCTCCCATACCTCTGTAGTAAGCTCTGTTCTGCTCCCATACCATATGTATGCAGCAAGCTCCGTTCTGTTCCCATATCTATGTACCAGCCTGTTTTTAAAGCCTGTTATCTCTGCTACTTTAATGCAGTGGCCAGGGATAAGCAGGGAAAAGGAGGGTCACCACAACTCGAGGGACACTGCCTTATGATTGCCCCCCAGGCTGAATAGTGCCAGCCAGCCCCTGCTGACCGTGTTGGCAGCACCGTAGGAACCTATGACTCTGCAGTTAGGAAGGCGTCAGACTAATAAGTTTACCCTAAATGAACAGTTGTTATACTTTTTGCCCTCATTACCTCCTTCAGCACACCTATTGTGCTCATATCACCTGCCATACCTCAGCCTCTACGTTCCCCTCCCTGCGTGGAGTATACCCCTGTTCCATTAAAATTAACTTTAACGCTTGCTCTGCCTCTGTCCGTTACTGCATCCTGCAACCTGCTCACAGCAGCATACAGGTACAGTGCCGACACTCAGCGTCCTAAGGGGCATATGCCCCTCTGCCCCCGTCCCTGCCTGCCCATGGATCTACAGAACAGACAGCGTTTGAGCAGGAAGATTGTGTCTCCCTGCTCTACTGTAAAGCTTAATTATATCGGCATGCACAGTACCCTCTGCCCCCCATAACTACACTACTGCCCCTATCTGTAAGATAGGGGATAAACTTGCTGAGGAATGGATTGGAGGTGCGAATGTACAGCCTTTGTGGTGCCCCAGGGTTCTGGTCGTCACAGTAGCATTGCTTTCCTCACGGGGAGAGTGATGTTATGCTTGAAGGCAAGAAGGGATAACTGTAACCAGGTAACACAAACATGCAACACATTCACACTCCAGGCCAACAGGGGGAGCTATTGATCCTATTTACTAGGTGACTCCCCATATATATATATATAATATATATATATACAGTACAGACCAAAAGTTTGGACCCACCGTCTCATTTAAAGATTTTTCTGTATTTTCATGACAATGAAAATTGTACATTCACACTGAAGGCATCAAAACTATGAATTAACACATGTGGAATTATATACTTAACAAAAAAGTGTGAAACAACTGAAAATATGTCTTATATTCTAGGTTCTTCAAAGTAGCTACCTTTTGCTTTGATGACTGTTTTGCACACTCTTGGCATTCTTCCAGATGTGCCCTTTCTGGGGTGACTGGGGGCAGATGTTTTTAGCCAGTGGGGGGCCAAAAACTGTGGACCCTCTCCAGGCTATTAATATCTGCCCTCAGTCACTGGCTTTACTACTCTGGCGGAGAAAATTGCGCGGGAACCCACGCCAATTTTTGCCGCCATTTAACCCTTTAATTTAATAGCTAGAGTGCCCAAATTTTGCACATACACACTACTAACATTAGTAGTGTGGATTATGGAAAAAAATTGGGATATGAGATGGTTTACTGTATGTAAACCATGTCTCATATCATGTCGGGTTTAGGAAGGAGATAGCAAAGCCGGCAATTGAATTACCGGCTTTTCTCCTATCTAGCGCTGGGTGAAATATTAATATATATATATATGTATGTGTCTCAATGACATATATATATATATACATATATATATATATATACCCCTATTCTATGTGTACACATTTATTCTACCTATTCTATTGTAAGCTGTCAGTGTGATTTTGCTGTACACCGCACTGAATTGCCGGCTTTTCTCTCTAACACCGCTGCGTATTTCTCGCAAGTCACACTGCTGCTCCATGTGTAAACCGTATTTTTCTCGCCCCCATAGACTTTCATTGGCGTATTTTTTGCGCAATACGGTGACAAACGCAGCATGCTGCGATTTTCTACGGCCGTAGAAGACTGTTTAATACGGATCAGTAAAATACGGCAGATAGGAGCTGGGGCATAGAGAAGCATTGTACCATATGCAATCCGTATTTTCTGCACTTCTCTTATGTCCGTAAAACACGGTAGTGTGACGCCGGCCTTATTGGCAAGCACAGCAGTCAGATGTTTTTTGTAGTTGATGATGAGGATTGAGCACATGTCAGGAAGAATTTTGGTCCACTCATCATTTCTAAATCATTAAGATTTTGAGGCTGTCGCTTGGCAACTCAGAGCTGCAACTCCCTCCATAAGTTTTCTATAGGATTAAGGTCTGGGGACTGGCTAGGCCACTCATGACCTCAATGTGCTTCTTTTTGAGCCACTCCTTTGTTGCTTTGGATGTATGTCTTGGGTCATTGTCTTGCTGGAAGACCCAGCCACGACCCATTTTTAAAGTCCTGGTTGAGGGAAGGAAGTTGTCACTCAGGATTTTGCAGTACATGGCTCCATCCATTCTCAAATTGATGTGGTGAAGTATTCCTGTGCCCTTAGCAGAGAAACACCCCCAAAACATAATATTTCCCCCTCCATGCTTGACAGTAGGGACCGTGTTCTTTGGGTCATAGGCAGCATTTCTTTTCCTCCAAACACGGCGAGTTGAGTTAATGCCAAAGAGATCAATTTTTGTCTCATCTGACCACAGCAACTTCTCCCAATCACTCACAGAATCATCCAGGTGTTCATTGGCAGACTTCAGATGTGCCTGCACATGTGCCTTCATGAGCAGGGAGAACTTGTGGGCACAGCAGGATTTTAAACATTTACGGCGTAATGTGTTACCAATGTTTTTTTTTTTTGGTCACAGCTGCCTTGAGATCATTAACAAGTTCCCCCCGTGTAGTTTTAGGCTGATCTCTCACCTTCCTCATGATCAAGGATACCTCATGAGGGAAAATGTTGTATGGTGCCCCAGATCAATGTCGATTGACAGTCATTTTGTATTTCTTCCATTTTCTTACTATTGCACCAACAGTTGTTTCCTTCTCACCCTGCATCTTGCTTATGGTTTTGTAGCCCATTCCAGCTTTCTGCAGGTCTATGATCTTGCCCTTGACATTCTTATAAAGCTCTTTGGTCTTGCCCATGTTGTAGAGGTTAGAGTCCGACTGATTAATTGAGTCTGTGGACAGGAGTCTTTTATAAATGTGACTATGTAAGACAGCTGTCTTTAATGCAGGTAATGAGTTGATTAGGAGTATCTAACTCGTCTGTAGGAGCCAGAATTCTTTGGTTAGTAGGGGATCAAATGCTTATTTCTCACTGCAAAATGCAAATAAATGTATATAATTTATACAATGTGATTTTCTGGATTTTATTTTTGATATTCTGTCTCTCAATGTTAAAATTAGTCTACCCTTAAAATTATATACTGTTCATGTCTTTGTCAGTGGGCAAACTTACAAAATCAGCACGGGATCAAATATTTATTTCCCCCACTGTATAGTGACACTGGTCAGATTTTAAAAAAATTGGCTCGGTCACTAAGTGGTTAAATTTGCAAGTCACAAATAAGTAACATGTGTATCAAACTTCAGGATTCTTATTCAAATCTGGGCTTGTGTGATCAGGTCCTAATAGTGAAGAAAATATGTAATGACATTAAACGATTAAAAAGGGTTGTCCACATTATCTTTATTTTAACAGATGTGTTGAGGACATGATTTTGTGGCCCTTACTAAGATATACGGAAGGTATTAAAGGGTTTTCCTACTAATCTTTTAGTGTATATTTCCTCAGACACTGCACAACTCTCCAGTACACAAAATATCCACAGCTAGAGGCGCATGTGATTAGACCTGTCCATCAGCCTTCTCCAAGTATGCACCAGACATATGCAAATATCAACAGATATTCAAGTCCCTTTGCAAATTAGGTTTATGCGCAAAATTTGCGAACTTTCTATTGTTTGCAAAAAAACAATCAAACAAGAACAAAGTAAGAATCTCAAACAACCAATGCCTTTCTCACACCATGTCTTACAGTTAGGTCCATATATATTTGGACAGAGACAGCATTTTTCTAATTTTGGTTATAGACATTACCCCAATGAATTTTAAACAAAACAATTCAGATGCAGTTGAAGTTCAGACTTTCAGCTTTCATTTGAGGGTATCCACATTAAAATTGGATGACGGGTTTAGGAGTTTCAGCTCCTTAACATGTGCCACCCTGTTTTTAAAGGGGCCAAAAGTAATTGGACAATTGACTCCAAGGCTATTTCATGGACAGATATGGGCAATCCCTTCGTTATGTCATTCTCAATTAAGCAGACAAAAGGCCTGGAGTTGATTTGAGGTGTGGTGCTTGCTTTTGGAAGGTTTTGCTGTGAAGTAAACATTTGGTCAAAGGAGCTCTCCATGCAGGGGAAACAAGCCATCCTTAAGCTGCGAAAACAGAAAAAACCCATCCAAGAAATTTCTAGAATATTAGGAGTGGAAAAATCTACAGATTGGTATATCCTGAGAAAGAAAGAAAGCACTGGTGAACTCATCAATGCAAAAAGACCTGGGCGCCCACGGAAGACAACAGTGGTGGATGATCGCAGAATAATCTCCATGGTGAAGAGAAACCCCTTCACAACAGCCAACCAAGTGAACAACACTCTCCAGGAGGTCGTCATATCAATATCCAAATCTACCATAAAGAGAAGACTGCATGAAAGTAAATACAGAGGGTTCACTGCACGGTGCAAGCCACTCATAAGCATCAAGAATAAAAAGGCTAGACTGGACTTTGCTAAAAAACATCTAAAAAAGCCAGCACAGTTCTGGAAGAACATTCTTTGGAGAGATGAAACCAAGATCAACCTCTACCAGAATGATGGAAAGAGAAAAGTATGGCGAAGGCGTGATACAGCTCATGATCCAAAGCATACCACATCATCTGTAAAACACGGCGGAGGCAGTGTGATGGCTTGGGCATGCATAGCTGCCAGTGGCACTGGGTCACTAGTGTTTATTGATGATGTGACACAGGGCAGAAGCAGCCGAATTTATTCTGAGGTATTCAGAGCCATATTGTGTGGTCAGATCCAGCCAAATGCAGCCAAACTGATTGGTCGTCGTTTCATACTACAGATGGACAATGACCTAAAACATAAAGCCAAAGCAATCCAGGAGATTATTAAAGCAAAGAAGTGGAATATTCTTGAATGGCCAAGTCAATCACCTGATCTCAACCCAATTGAGCATGCATTTCACTTGTTAAAGACTAAACTTCAGACAGAAAGGCCCACAAACAAACAGCAACTGAAAACCACCACAGGGAAGGCCTGGCAGAGCATCAAGAAGGAGGAAACACAGCGTCTGGTGATGTCCATGAGTTCCCGACTTCAGGCAGTCATTGCCAACAAAGGGTTTTCAACCAATTTTTAAAAATGAACATTTTATTTAAAATTATTGAATCTGTCCAATTACTTTTAGTCCCTTTAAAAACAGGGTGGCACATGTTAAGGAGCTGAAACTCCTAAACCCTTCATCCAATTTTAATGTGGATACCCTCAAATGAAAGCTGAAAGTCTGAACTTCAACTGCATCTGAATTGTTTTGTTTAAAATTCATTGTTGTAAAGTATATAACCAAAATTAGAAAAATGTTGCCTCTGTCCAAATATATATGGACCTAACTGTATATTATAAATTAAAAAGTTAATCTGATGCAAACGGATGTGTTTTACAGCAAGTATAGCCATTTTTGTTTAACATGTACTATACCTTGCACCCCATTTTAAATAAAAACATGCATCAGTTTTTTGATTTTTTTAAGACATAGGAAGGAGCGTCAAGAAATAATGTGTCTTGTTTTCTGAAGAAAATAATTAAAAAGGCAACTGAAAAATCTGTGTTCCATGGACTGCAACATTCTAAAAATACCTGTTTTTTTATCTATTTTTTGTGTTTTTGCATCCTATAATAAACCGATCAAAGTTTATATGCGCACAAACATGTCAAACTTGTACATATTTTAGATACATTTTTACCATTGTGTTTCATGTAAAAAATATATTCAGTTAAATGCTCTTTTTATCAGTATAAACAGTAAACTACAAAAATGTGGTTTCCCTGAATTCAACACTAACTCACACTTTTACTGACTGACTACTGCTACGTATGTCTCAGAATTATTCAAATGCTTCATAACAAGCATCTTTAGTACTTAATAATACCCCTTTGGCTGTTACGACCTGCTGCATACATGATAAATCCATGGCCAGACATTAGATTCCGGCAGAGGTCCTGAGAAATCTTAGCTAATTAACCATTGGCAATGGTCTCCAGAATAATATTCTTGAATTTTCTGCAACTTGCTTCTTCAAATCCCACCACAGATTTTCTCTGGGTCAAGTAAAGTGACTGAATCTTTCAGGACTTGACAGCAGACCTTGTTGGATTAGAGATATGGTTGAGATCATTGTTCTGATGGAAGTCCTAATGATGCCTCAGCTTTGTTTCCTTGCAAAAGACTTGAGGTTTTTGCTTAGCATTTCCTGATACTTAATTGAGTTCATCTTTCCTTCCAGAACCAAGGGAAGCTAAACAGCATTAAAGCATCATCGAGTCACTGCCATGATGCCCTGTAGACATCACTGAACCACCACCATGCTTCACTGTAGGCAGGGTGCTTTTTTCAGCATATGCTTCATTCTTCCACTTCCAGATATAACATTTATCCATAGGCCTGAAAATTTTTAGTTTTGTTTTATCTCTCCACAAAACTTATATGGTTATTTTATGTGGTTTTGAGCACATTGGAGCTGAGTTTTCTTGTGATTTTGGATCAGTAGAAGTGTACATCTTGGAATTCTGATATATTGTCATGTAAACAGGCTGACAATGACACAATGACCAGATGAATGAGTGAAACACTCTTTCATTGGGTGAAATGATTTTTTTGTGCAGCACAAAAGATCAGTCATCATTCTTGGTGGTGCAATGAGCGGTGTGAGTGGATGAGGTTCGCACTGCAATGAGCCATGGCAGCCAATGCGCACTGTTTATTTTGTGAAAACAGACTAATAAACAACCGCCAATAAAAGTTTACTGATTGTCTGTTGTATAATGCTGCAAATTGGCCTGTGGAAATGGTCCTTAAAACTCCTCAAGAATGCTGTCAGTGCTTATAGTTTGCAGGCAAAAAAGAAAGTACACCGCTGATCAAAAAAGCTTACAACTTACAGGTGAGAGAGAAGACCCTGCTGACCATAAGACCTTACACTCTATAGGAAAGAGAGGACCCCGCTGACCAAAAAAGCGTCCACTCTACAGGAGACAGAGGACCCTGCAGACGATAAAAGTTTACACTCTACAGGAGACAGAGGACCCTGCTGGCCATAAAAGCTTACACTCTACAGGAGACATAGGACCCTGCTGTCCATAAAGGCTTATACTCTACAGGAGACAGTGGACCCTGCTGACCATAAAACCTTACACTCTACTGGAGACAGAGGACCCTGCTGGCCATAAAAGTTTACACTCTACAGGAGACAGAGGACCCTGCTGACCATAAAAGCTTACACTCTACAGGAGACAGAGGACCCTGCTGAGCATAAAAGCTTATACTGTACAGGAGACAGAGGACCCTGCTGACCATAAAAGCTTATACTCTACAGGAGACAGAGGACCCTGCTAACCTTAAAAGCTTACACTCTACATGAGATCGAGGACCCTGCTGACCATAAAATCTTACACTCTACAGGAGACAGAGGACCCTACCTGCTATAAGAGCTTACACTCTACAGAAGAGAGAGGACCCTGCAGACCATAAGAGCTTACACTCTACAGGAAAGAGAGAACGCTGCTGACCATAAGAGATTATACTGTACAGAAGAGAATGAGGATCCCACTGACCATAAGAGCTTACACTCTTACCCAGTAACTCTGGAAATTGAAAATGCATTACAAACTGTGCTCCACTAGGAACTGCTGATCTGTGATGACTCAGGTACTGATCACCACTGTAAGGTTTTATCTGCATGGTGTCATAGCTGTAGGGCATTATAGGGAGACCCGAGTGGTAACAATGAAATTACATCAGCCTGCTCTCTGTTTCATCAGTGTGGGAAATCATGCCAGTCTTCTTCTTTTTGGAAATCATAAATCAAATCTCAAAATGCTCAAATGTGCATGAATTTCACGAAATTCGACTAGAACATCATTCTTACATGAATCCATCTGCTCATCTCTAGTTGCAGATCCTAATGTGACAGGCAAATGTATTCCAATAGTGTCTTGTGAAAGTATTTGGCCCCCTGGAACTTTTCAACCTTTTCCCACATATCATGCTCCAAACATAAAGATACCAAATGTAAATTTTTGGTGAAGAATTAACAACAAGTGGAAGACAATTGTGAAGTTGAACGAAATTTATTGGTTATTTTAAATTTTTGTGGAAATTCAAAAACTGAAAAGTGGGGCGTACAATATTATTCGGCCCCTTTGCTTTCAGTGCAGCAAACTCACTCCAGAAGTTCATTGTGGATCTCTGAATGATCCAATGTTGCCTGTTATGGCTGGCAATCAGGCAACACAGCGTGCAGTAATCAGCGCACATACAGAGATCTGGCAATAACCAAAAACAATAGGACGAGCTCTGAGACGTGGAATCTCTGTAGACTGCAGTACCTGATCTATCCTCACACAACTATAAGCAGCAGTGGATTGCGCCTAACACTACCTATGCAACTCGGCACTGCCTGAGGAGCTGACTAGCCTGAAGATAGAAATACAAGCCTGACTTACCTCAGAGAAATACCCCAAAGGAATAGGCAGCCCCCCACATATAATGACTGTTAGCAAGATGAAAAGACAAACGTAGGAATGAAATAGATTCAGCAAAGTGAGGCCCGATATTCTAGACAGAGCGAGGATAGCAAAGAGAACTATGCAGTCTACAAAAAACCCTAAAACGAAAACCACGCAAAGGGGCAAAAAGACCCACCGTGCCGAACTAACAGCACGGCGGTGCACCCCTTTGCTTCTCAGAGCTTCCAGCAAAAGTTAATAGCAAGCTGGACAGAAAAAACAGAAAACAAACTAGAAGCACTTATCTAGCAGAGCAGCAGGCCCAAGGAAAGATGCAGTAGCTCAGATCCAACACTGGAACATTGACAAGGAGCAAGGAAGACAGACTCAGGTGGAGCTAAATAGCAAGGCAGCCAACGAGCTCTCCAAAACACCTGAGGGAGGAAGCCCAGAGACTGCAATACCACTTGTGACCACAGTTGTGAACTCAGCCACAGAATTCACAACAGTACCCCCCCCTTGAGGAGGGGTCACCGAACCCTCACCAGAACCCCCAGGCCGACCAGGATGAGCCACATGAAAGGCACGAACAAGATCTGGGGCATGGACATCAGAGGCATAAACCCAGGAATTATCTTCCTGAGCATAACCCTTCCATTTGACCAGATACTGGAGTTTCCGTCTAGAGACACGAGAATCCAAAATCTTCTCCACAATATACTCCAATTCCCCCTCCACCAAAACAGGGGCAGGAGGCTCCACAGATGGAACCATAGGTGCCACGTATCTCCTCAACAACGACCTATGAAATACATTATGTATGGAAAAGGAGTCTGGGAGGGTCAGACGAAAAGACACCGGATTGAGAATCTCAGAAATCCTATACGGACCAATAAAACGAGGTTTAAATTTAGGAGAGGAAACCTTCATAGGAATATGACGAGAAGATAACCAAACCAGATCCCCAACACGAAGTCGGGGTCCCACACGGCGTCTACGATTAGCGAAAAGCTGAGCCTTCTCCTGGGACAAGGTCAAATTGTCCACTACCTGAGTCCAGATCTGCTGCAACCTGTCCACCACAGAATCCACACCAGGACAGTCCGAAGACTCAACCTGTCCTGAAGAGAAACGAGGATGGAACCCAGAATTGCAGAAAAATGGAGAGACCAAGGTAGCCGAGCTGGCCCGATTATTAAGGGCGAACTCAGCCAACGGCAAAAATGACACCCAATCATCCTGGTCAGCGGAAACAAAACATCTCAGATATGTTTCCAAGGTCTGATTGGTTCGTTCGGTCTGGCCATTAGTCTGAGGATGGAAGGCCGAGGAGAAAGATAGGTCAATGCCCATCCTACCACAAAAGGCTCGCCAGAACCTCGAGACAAACTGGGAACCTCTGTCAGAAACAATATTCTCAGGAATGCCATGTAAACGAACCACATGCTGGAAGAACAAAGGCACCAAATCAGAGGAGGAAGGCAATTTAACCAAGGGCACCAGATGGACCATTTTAGAAAAGCGATCACAGACCACCCAAATGACCGACATTTTTTGAGAAACGGGAAGGTCAGAAATGAAATCCATCGAAATATGTGTCCAAGGCCTCTTCGGGACCGGCAAGGGCAAAAGCAACCCACTGGCACGTGAACAGCAGGGCTTAGCCCTAGCACAAATTCCACAGGACTGCACAAAAGCACGCACATCCCGTGACAGAGATGGCCACCAGAAGGATCTAGCAACCAACTCCCTGGTACCAAAGATTCCTGGATGACCGGCCAGCACCGAACAATGAAGTTCAGAGATAACTTTACTAGTCCACCTATCAGGGACGAACAGTTTCTCGGCCGGACAACGATCAGGTTTATTAGCCTGAAATTTCTGCAACACTCTCCGCAAATCAGGGGAGATGGCAGACACAATGACTCCTTCCTTGAGGATACTCGCCGGCTCAGACAACCCCGGAGAGTCGGGCACAAAACTCCTAGACAGAGCATCCGCCTTCACATTTTTAGAGCCCGGAAGGTATGAAATCACAAAATCAAAACGAGCAAAAAATAACGACCAACGGGCCTGTCTAGGATTCAAGCGCTTGGCAGACTCAAGATAAGTAAGGTTCTTATGATCAGTCAAAACCACCACGCGATGCTTAGCACCCTCAAGCCAATGACGCCACTCCTCGAATGCCCACTTCATGGCCAGCAACTCTCGGTTGCCCACATCATAATTACGCTCAGCAGCAGAAAATTTCCTGGAAAAGAAAGCACATGGTTTGAACACTGAGCAACCAGAACCTCTCTGTGACAAAACCGCCCCTGCACCAATCTCAGAAGCATCAACCTCGACCTGGAACGGAAGAGAAACATCAGGTTGACACAACACAGGGGCACAGCAAAAACGACGCTTCAACTCCTGAAAAGCTTCCACGGCAGCAGAAGACCAATTAACCAAATCAGCACCCTTCTTGGTCAAATCGGTCAATGGTCTGGCAATGCTAGAAAAATTACAGATGAAGCGACGATAAAAATTAGCAAAGCCCAGGAATTTCTGCAGACTTTTTAGAGATGTCGGCTGAGTCCAATCCTGGATGGCCTGAACCTTAACCGGATCCATCTCGATAGTAGAAGGGGAAAAGATGAACCCCAAAAATGAAACTTTCTGCACACCGAAGAGACACTTTGATCCCTTCACGAACAAGGAATTAGCACGCAGTACCTGGAAAACCATTCTGACTTGCTTCACATGAGACTCCCAATCATCTGAGAAGATCAAA
This sequence comes from Ranitomeya imitator, assembly GCF_032444005.1. Classification (NCBI taxonomy): domain Eukaryota; kingdom Metazoa; phylum Chordata; class Amphibia; order Anura; family Dendrobatidae; genus Ranitomeya; species Ranitomeya imitator. Next base: position 501,740,180 of record NC_091283.1, on the reverse strand, counting down.
ATGTCATCCAAGTAAACAATCAAGAATTTATCCAGATACTCACGGAAAATGTCATGCATAAAAGACTGAAAAACAGATGGAGCATTGGCAAGTCCGAACGGCATCACCAGATACTCAAAATGACCCTCGGGCGTATTAAATGCCGTTTTCCATTCATCTCCCTGCCTGATTCTCACCAGATTATACGCACCACGAAGATCAATCTTAGTAAACCAACTAGCCCCCTTAATCCGAGCAAACAAGTCAGAAATCAATGGCAAGGGATACTGAAACTTAACAGTGATCTTATTAAGAAGGCGGTAATCAATACACGGTCTTAGCGAACCATCCTTCTTGGCTACAAAAAAGAACCCTGCTCCCAATGGTGACGACGATGGGCGAATATGTCCCTTCTCCAGGGACTCCTTCACATAACTGCGCATAGCGGTGTGTTCAGGTACGGACAAATTAAATAAACGACCCTTAGGGAATTTACTACCAGGAATCAAATCGATAGCACAATCACAATTCCTATGCGGAGGTAGGGCATCAGACTTGGACTCTTCAAATACATCCTGAAAGTCCGACAAGAACTCTGGGATGTCAGAAGGAATGGATGACGAAATAGACAAAAATGGAACATCACCATGTACTCCCTGACAACCCCAGCTGGTTACCGACATAGAGTTCCAATCCAATACTGGATTATGGGTTTGTAGCCATGGCAACCCCAACACGACCACATCATGCAAATTATGCAGTACCAGAAAGCGAATAACTTCCTGATGTGCAGGAGCCATGCACATGGTCAGCTGGGCCCAGTACTGAGGCTTATTCTTGGCCAAAGGTGTAGCATCAATTCCTCTCAACGGAATAGGACACCGCAAAGGCTCCAAGAAAAATCCACAACGTTTAGCATAATCCAAATCCATCAGATTCAGGGCAGCGCCTGAATCCACAAACGCCATGACAGAATACGATGACAAAGAGCACATTAAGGTAATGGACAAAAGGAATTTGGACTGTACAGTACCAATAACGGCAGAGCTATCGAACCGCCTAGTGCGTTTAGGACAATTAGAAATAGCATGAGTAGAATCACCACAATAGAAACACAGTCTGTTCAGACGTCTGTGTTCTTGCCGTTCTACTTTAGTCATAGTCCTGTCGCACTGCATAGGCTCAGGTTTACTCTCAGACAATACCGCCAGATGGTGCACAGATTTACGCTCGCGCAAGCGACGACCGATCTGAATGGCCAAGGACATAGACTCATTCAAACCAGCAGGCATAGGAAATCCCACCATTACATCCTTAAGAGCTTCAGAGAGACCCTTTCTGAACAAAGCCGCTAGTGCAGATTCATTCCACAGAGTGAGTACTGACCACTTCCTAAATTTCTGACAATATACTTCTACATCATCCTGACCCTGGCATAAAGCCAGCAGATTTTTCTCAGCCTGATCCACTGAATTAGGCTCATCGTAAAGCAATCCCAGCGCCTGGAAAAATGCATCAACATTACTCAATGCAGAATCTCCTGGTGCAAGAGAAAACGCCCAGTCCTGTGGGTCGCCGCGCAAAAAAGAAATAATAATCAAAACCTGTTGAATAGGATTACCAGAAGAATGAGGTTTCAAGGCCAAAAATAGCTTACAATTATTTCTGAAGCTCAGGAACTTAGTTCTGTCACCAAAAAACAAATCAGGAATCGGAATTCTTGGTTCTAGCATCGATTTCTGATCAATAGTATCTTGAATCTTTTGTACATTTACAACGAGATTATCCATTGAGGAGCACAGAGCCTGAATATCCATGTCCACAGCTGTGTCCTGAAGCACTCTAATGTCTAGGGGAAAAAAAAGACTGAAGACAGAGCTAAGAAAAAAAAATGATGTCAGGATTTCTTTTTTCCCTCTATTGGGAATCATTGGTGTGGCTCCTTGTACTGTTATGGCTGGCAATCAGGCAACACAGCGTGCAGTAATCAGCGCACATACAGAGATCTGGCAATAACCAAAAACAATAGGACGAGCTCTGAGACGTGGAATCTCTGTAGACTGCAGTACCTCATCTATCCTCACACAACTATAAGCAGCAGTGGATTGCGCCTAACACTACCTATGCAACTCGGCACTGCCTGAGGAGCTGACTAGCCTGAAGATAGAAATACAAGCCTGACTTACCTCAGAGAAATACCCCAAAGGAATAGGCAGCCCCCCACATATAATGACTGTTAGCAAGATGAAAAGACAAACGTAGGAATGAAATAGATTCAGCAAAGTGAGGCCCGATATTCTAGACAGAGCGAGGATAGCAAAGAGAACTATGCAGTCTACAAAAAACCCTAAAACGAAAACCACGCAAAGGGGCAAAAAGACCCACCGTGCCGAACTAACAGCACGGCGGTGCACCCCTTTGCTTCTCAGAGCTTCCAGCAAAAGTTAATAGCAAGCTGGACAGAAAAAACAGAAAACAAACTAGAAGCACTTATCTAGCAGAGCAGCAGGCCCAAGGAAAGATGCAGTAGCTCAGATCCAACACTGGAACATTGACAAGGAGCAAGGAAGACAGACTCAGGTGGAGCTAAATAGCAAGGCAGCCAACGAGCTCACCAAAACACCTGAGGGAGGAAGCCCAGAGACTGCAATACCACTTGTGACCACAGAAGTGAACTCAGCCACAGAATTCACAACAGTTGCCCTAAATGCCTAATGATGATAAATATAATTCACCTGTGTGTAATCAAGTCTTCGTATAAATGCATCTGCTCTGTGATAGTCTCAGGGTTCTGTTTGAAGCACAGAGAACATCATGAAGACCAAAGAACACAACATGCAGGTCCGCAATACTGGTGTGGAGAAGTTTAAAGACGGATTTGGATACAAAGTGTGGAGAACTGTGCAAGCAATCATATTGAAATGGAAGGAGGATCATACCACTGCAAATCTACCAAGACCCGGCCGTCCCTCTAAACTTTCATCTCAAACAAGGAGAAGACTGATCAGAGATGCAGCCAAGAGGCCAATGATCACTCTGGATGAATTGCAGAGATCTACATCTGAGGTGGGACAGTCTGTCCATAAGACAACAATCAGTCGTACACTGCACAAATCTGGCCTTTATGGAAGAGTGGCAAGAAGAAAGACATTTCTCAAAGATATCCATAAAAAATGTTGTTTAAAGATTGCAACAAGTCACCTGGGAGACACACCAAACATGTGGAAGAAGGTGCTCTGGTCAGATGAAATTAAAATCGAACTTCTTTGCAACAATGTCAAATGATATGTTTGGCGTAAAGGCAACACAGTTCATCACCCTGAACACACCATCCCCACCATCCCCACCATCCCCACTGTCAAACATGGTGGTGGTGGCAGCATCATGGTTTGGGCCTGCTTTTCTTCAGCAGGGACAGGGAAGATGGTTAAAATTGATGGGAAGATGGATGGAACCAAATACAGGACCATTCTTGAAGAAAACCTGTTGGAGTCTGCAAAAGACCTGAGACTGGGATGGAGATTTGTCTTCCAACATGACAATGAACATAAAGCAAAATCTTCAATGGAATGGCTCACAAATAAATGTTTCCAGGTGTTAGAATGGCCAAGTCAAAGTCCAGACCTCAATCCAATCGAGAATCTGTGGAAAGAGCTGAAAACTGCTGTTCACAAATGATCTCCATCAAACCTCACTGAGCTCGAGCTGTGAGAATTTCAGTCTCTCGATGTACAAAACTGATAGAGCCATACCACAAGCGACATGCAGCTGTAGTCGCAGCAAAAGGTGGTGCAACAAAGTATTAAGTTAAAGGAGCCGAATAATATTGCACGCCCCACTTTTCAATTTTTGAATTTCCACAAAATGTGGGAAAAGGTTGAAAAGTTCCAGGGGGCCGAATACTTTCGCAAGGCACTCTACATTTACCCTTTAAAGTCTATGAGCACAATAATGTTCAGTATATGTTGGAAAATTTTACTCCATTACATCATGACACTGCACTACAGTATGATTATGTTGTCACCTAATAGATTTTTGTGAAACATGTATTGAGCTTATCACTACAATAGATTGTACCAAAGAATAAAAAGTTATTCCTGATTAGTGACAGTTGGGTTGTTTGAGATTAGAACAAAAGACACAGGTTTTCTTTCCAAAAGCAGCGTCACTCTCTATGTCTGGTATTGCATCTCCTCAATATTTGCATGCAAAGGCTGACGTGTAATATTGGACACCAGCTATGTACACAGCCCTGGAAAAACAAGCAGACTACTTTTTTAAATTGAAACAAGTGCTATCTTTATTTTTACTTACCTTGGCTTTGGAACATGCAGAGTATTTATTCCATGATGAATAACATGAGCTGTCAGGACATTATACAATTGTTCTCCATTGTCCTTCTTGCTGTAAGGAATTGAATAGATGACCCAAGATAAGGTCAATGACTGTTAGACTGCCTAGACCTGCTCTGGCACATACAGGTCAGAAGATCACTGAGGTGTGATGCTTTTAAGAAAAAAAGTTTCCTACCTTCTGGGCATGCATCTGAAACCACTAAATTCCGGCAGGATCATCTTTGCCCCCTAAACTGTGATGTTGATATATCATAGATCCATTAAAATAGAAGGCTGTACAGAGAAACCCAATATGCAAGAAACCTAAAGACAGGGCTATAGTAGCTATAGTGGGTGCAGGGGCCCATACCGACTTTAGAGGCTGTTAGATAATAGGGCAAATTGTCCCCTTGACCCATATGAGAAGAACAATTTTATTAGAGACCTATGATAGTTGGGGCCCTGTTGGAGATTTTATTTTGTGGCTATGGACCAGTCATTTTACTTCTTCACAGTCCTTTTTTATATCTGTTTCCAGGGAATGGTGACTGTGATCCAACACACAATTCTGAGCAATACATGTAATTATTCAATATTATTAGATTGTTGGATTTGTCCATGTGTAGCTACGGAAAGTTCAGAGGTATCAGTTACACCAAGCCCTGGTGGTAGGTGGGAACTCAGTTAAAGGTTTTGCATTTGAGGTCCCAGAACTTCAAGTTATAATATTTAAAATTCAATAGCATTGTGTTTTGAGCTGATCACAAAGTGTTCACAAACGTTGTTGTTATTATTAAAGAGGGTGTACAGATTTTAAAGAGTGCCACATCTAATTGTAGGCTGTGCAGAGTACTGCAGCAACTGTACATTCACTTAAAAGAGTTTAATATGGATCTAAAAACTAATAGGCAGGTAGTTGCTATCAGAAGGGCAAATATTGACCGCCCCTGCCAGTGATTCAGCTGCTCTACGTCAATAGAGCAGCGCTTCTTCTGAGCTGCGCTGTCCATGGGGGTGTGACTACCGACATCTTGCTGATTGACAGCCGGCTCCCCGCAGTTAGGCAGCTGGGAGCCAGATGTCAATCAGTCTGACATCAAGCATCACACCCCATTCAACAGAGAAAAGCGGATGAGAAGCCGCTGCTCTGTTGACGTGACATCATTGGAAGCTGCTGAATCACCAGCACGAGAGGTCTGTGACCGCTCAGTGCCAATAGAGGTTGGCACTGGCCACAACAGGCTGGTAATCAGCAACCACCTGCTTGTTAGTTCCTTGTCCCATAGTGAAAACATGTCACAGTTCTGGATAATCCCTTTGAACAGAACTGAGCTGCTATATCAAGCACACAGAGTGGACAAGAGTGGCACTCCTCCTAGAAGAAAGCAGCCATGTATTTTCAGACTTGGATAAACAGCCGAAATGTTTAAATTACTTAACAGAGGTAGACATGACAAGAGGAAGTACTAGACGACACAGTACTGCCCCAATCTAATTGTCTCCTATTGTAACCGCTCTTATGAATCCATAAGAAGATAGCATTCACTTTAACACACTTATTGCTCCTGAGTAAAGTTGCCGAACACGTTTGATGCAGAAGTAATTTGTCAGCCTAAAAGAAAATAATGCAAATTCAAACAACGCCCTTACCAATAATTGTAATGCCGCTGGCCCTGTCATCTGACATTCTTTAAGATTATGGCTCTAAGGTATAACAGCATTATCTTATAGCTAAGGTTTGCAATGGGGTCAAAAGCAGCCATGGGCTTATTAGGTAAGAGGTATAAGTACACGTTTTGAAGCAAATGGGATCATGGACAACTAGACTGTATTTTTTTTTCTTTTCAGAATTTCAACAGCTAGTTATATTAAAAAATACCGCCATACACTTCCAAATTATTACTTCTTAGAACCTATAAAGTACTACTATTGATCAGGCTCTTAATACTGCTATATATGACAGCACTGTACTATTATTCAGAAACTAATAACCTAACCTGCCAATTCCAGTCCTTAGATGTATCTGCTTTGCCTGGGATACACCGCAGGCATTATTAGGCTATGGGCCCACTGAGTTCTTTTTCTTTTGGTGGTCACAAACAATGAGTTTTCTAGTAGTACTGTTTCTTCAGGAAACATTACTTTTTGGGGGGAGTTTTTGGAGCAGCAGCTAAAGCAGTTTTAGGAGAATTTTTCCTGTAGTGTATTTTGCAGTCTTTTGATTGAACAATGCCTAGTTTGGCGTGGATTGTATCAGAAATCGCTTGAAAGAAGTGACATAAATTTTGTTTTTTTAAAACATAAAAGGGGAAAAAACACAAAAAAGACTAAACATGTCAACAGCATAGGGGTTATACAATAGAAATTAATAGGAAAAGTCTTTCAAGCATTTTTTTACGCAATTCTCCTGAAGTTGACAATCTCAATATAACTCTGCCAACAAAACTCTGTGTGAACATAGCCTTAAGCCCCCCCCCATACACACTAGACCAATGTCAGCCAAACCTGCCGAAAACAATGGGTTCAGTCAGGATTGCAATATGTATGGGCGCCCCAGATATTTGATTGTCGGGGTAATCAAAGATCTAGCATGTCCGATTTCGGCCTGCTGATTATTTGTTTTCCCTGAGCTAAGCCACCTTCGTACATGTGTGGCTACTCTCTCACAGTGAACATTGTGTGTTGTAGCACTACTGTGTATGGGAGAGATGGCTGAGACTTCCATCTAATGTATATTAGTGGGGCGTTAGGGTCAATATGAGGTCCAATTCCATAACAATAACACCAATACTGATTTGTTGGAGCTGTCCACAGTTTATGTGCATATCAAGCCATCAAACAACAGCTCATGTTGTATTTTACTGGTCAAACCTGTTTTCCTATTCCCAAAATAAGAGGTACAATTGGTGTTTGGCAACTGATCCTTTGTTGTGCTCAGGCTGGCCATGTAATAGCAAGGTTCCAAAACAGTGGAAACTATTGTAACTTAGGTGCTTTCCGCTATGTCTAATAAAGTGGAAACTTAAGCGAGGAACTCCTATATGTAATATGGAGACAACCCCCAAACTTTGAAGGCAGTAGTTTTCAAATCATTATAATAGGTGCAAATCTGCATTGAACTTGATGCTTTTTTATATTAGTCTCACATTATAAATCATGCCTCCTCGTATATTACATGTAACTGATGTTTAGTTTTTCAGCTTTAGATTTCATGTCTGATCTTTCAACATTATCCCTGTTGCCTTCAATGAGCTTCAACTTTGACCTAATGAAATTTTGGAAAAACGCATGGTGCCAGGATGTGGTTTTCTATCCAAGGGCAATTTACTGAGATGTTTCTGTTAGTAAACTTGTCCATATATGCTCAGCAGGTGGGAAAATTGCACAAGGCTACATCTATATGGGCTCTCATCTCATCAACCAGTTGATGAAATATTATATACCAAGACAGCCTACTTCTTAGGGAGGTATGGCAGAGTAGTTTTACATTCTTACCCCTCAACAATCCTAGTGTGGTCAATTATTCTTCCAATAAGAGAACCTGTATAGATCCTTCAAGCGCTGAGTGTTCATTTAAGTTTCTCCAACTCTTACTTGGGCTAATGATAGGATAATGATAATCACTGAGCAGAACACCTGGATTCTCGGTGGCCATCCCTCAGCAATGAAGGTTGTTAAAGTGAAATCACCAGGGTACGTTGAAGGAGCTGACATGTAATACTGTATAAACCAGGTATAGAGGAATGTAGAAGTGATAGAGGGAAAGGTGTATGGTTTGTTTTCTGAGTCAGTTAAGTGTCTGATGACACTTTGCCGATTATTGTTGGCCATGTTGGGCACATGTCCTCCTCATAGAAGTTTAGAAAACATGGGCCATCTTTGCCATAATCAGAGTTCAAACACACAGATAAAGCAATGATTTATACCACTCCTTTGTCTGTCTAGCTGTTGCGAATCTACAACTACCAGGATATAGTATCATGATGGAAGCTATAGTAGCTGCAGAGCAAAAAGTAGGAGACCACTGGTGTTGACTAAAAGGATTCTGGAAGAAATATTGGAAAACCTTGTATACCCTTCATAGGTTAGCCATACTTCGACAGTTTTCCTGGAATGTTCGAGTTCCCAGAAAAAGGGGAGACGTCATTTTTGTCAAAAGAGCTGGCACATTTCTTGGGTGCCACAGAAGCCTTTAATAATCTTGTAGAAATCAAATCTCTCCCAATGTTCTCTTTGCCATTATTCTAAGCCCCAGCATACAAAGGCTCATTCAGGGAACAGAAATAAGTTTTGTAGTGGATGATCCCTGACAAAGAGGTAGCGAAACGTGCGTTGGAGTGGTGTGTGCGGGGGCAGTGGCACGTGATATCGGTTGGTATTTGTGGCTGGCTTATTAGTAATATTTTCCATCTTTAAAATTTTCTTTTGGGGGATTAAGTTTTGCACCTTTGGCTCTTTAACTATTAAATTCAAATTAATTTTGCACTAGCACAATCCTTTAATGAATTTTGTGTGGATAAATGCATTTTTACAGTGGGACTTTACTATATTTAATTATTTATTATTTTAAGCACCTTATTTTCACATATATTATTTATGGCCGCTATTACACTTTATTTGTTATGGAGGTTTATCATTTATATATGTATTTAATTTGCTTTTTGTCAGCCATTAATTGTAACTAATTAGGGGAATTTATAATATTATTTTATATATATTGCATTTTTATTTCCCTTATATATATAATCTATTTTTACCAATTGATCTGATATACCCTGCCCCCCACATACAGGTTAAATTATTTATGTTTCTTTTACATCTATTTTTTATATATCTTTTATTTTAATAATAAATTCCTGTTCTTATCATGTATAATGTGTCATTCCCTTTTTATGTATTAATAAAATAATACTGATTAATGATCTTTTTGGTGAATATTCCTTTGGGTTTATATTTGTATTGGATGAGGTCTGCTGGGAAAAAAACAAAAACAAAAAAACCTGACCAGCACCTCCGTAAAGTGAGATCTAAAAGCATGAGGTCTGCTGGAAAATAATGTGGCCTTTCAAATAAAAATTAAGAACCACAATTCCCCTATCTCTAAAAAATGGCAAATACTGCTAGTGTGACGGCAGCCTAATTGTTCCACTCCTGGTTTTGGCTTACACATACTGATGTAAAATACTGACCAAATACTGATAGTGTGACGGCAGCCTTAAGGTACCGTCACACTTAGCGACGCTGCAGCGATACCGACAACGATCCGGATCGCTGCAGCGTCGCTGTTTGGTCGCTGGAGAGCTGTCACACAGACCGCTCTCCAGCGACCAACGATGCCGGTAACCAGGGTAAACATCGGGTAACTAAGCGCAGGGCCGCGCTTAGTAACCCGATGTTTACCCTGGTTACCATCCTAAAAGTAAAAAAAACAAAACAGTACATACTTACCTACCGCTGTCTGTCCTCCAGCGCTGTGCTCTGCACTCCTCCTGTACTGTCTGTGTGAGCACAGTGGCCGGAAAGCAGAGCGGTGACGTCACCGCTCTGCTTTCCGGCTGAACGACGCTCACAGCCAGTACAGGAGGAGTGCAGAGCACAGCGCTGGAGGACAGACGGCTGTAGGTAAGTATGTAGTGTTTGTTTTTTTTACTTTTAGGATGGTAACCAGGGTAAACATCGGGTTACTAAGCGCGGCCCTGCGCTTAGTTACCCGATGTTTACCCTGGTTACCAGTGAAGACATCGCTGAATCGGTGTCACACACGCCGATTCAGCGATGTCTGCGGGGAGTCCAGCGACCAAATAAAGTTCTGGACTTTCTTCCCCGACCAGCGACAGCACAGCAGGGGCCTGATCGCTGCTGCCTGTCACACTGGACGATATCGCTAGCGAGGACGCTGCAACGTCACGGATCGCTAGCGATATCGTCTAGTGTGACGGTACCTTTAAAGTGTTATTCCCAAAATCACATTATTTCCTTAGTCATGGATTGAGGGAAACTTGCTGATCGCTGAGGGTATGACTGATGGGAACGCAGCCATCCCGAGATTGGGACTTTAGAACACTGATAATGAACTCTGTCCTTAAAGGGGTATTCCCATCTCCGATATCCTACCTCAATATGTAGTAGGTGTACTAATAATATTAGCATATACTTCCAATTAGAAATGTATTATAGTTCTTCTCATAAGCTATGTTGCTCATGTGCAGGGCATTGCAGTAGCTTTGCTATCCATGGTTATGACCGCTAACAACTAATTGTCAATATATGAGTGGTGGTAACCATGGATACCTAAGCTACTGCAATGCCTTGCACATGGGGTAAGCAACATAGAGAATCAGAAGAACTATAATACATTTGTAATTGGAGGTATTTGCTAATATTATTACACTTACTTCAAATTGGGTTAGGATCTTGGAGATAGGAGATAGAAAGACACCTTTAATGGAGCAGCAGTGTGCATGTACAGCTTCAGCTCCATTCATTGTCTAGGGAACTAGCTGAGCACTATTCTCGGCAGTCCCAAAAACAATATGTGAACTGAAGGTGAGTCGCCCCGCCAAGGCCGTGGGGTACTCGGTACTGGGTCCTGCATTTCACGGGGGATGTCACAGTGGCTACCCAGTCCGTGACCCTGGGCGCCCATGTAAAAGGGAAAGGTCTTTAAAGGGAATAAAGTTTGTGTTCGGGACGCCACCTGTGGTATTCGGTCAGTGGGGACCGATGCTGCTTTAAGGGGTCCTCTGGGGTAATGTTATGACAGCTAGATGGTATAACTTCCCACAGGTATGGTATAACTTCCCACAGGTGAAGTATATCCCCAGGGCTCCCGGTGTGTAGATGGAAGATGGTTAGAGGCGCAGTGAAAGAATGAGGACACAGGTTTGCAGCCTCTTTATCTTGTTTACTGAAGTCTTCAGGCAGCCACAGTCCAGGGCACCAGATCACAGGGCAGGCAGGGTCCGGCCGGCTTGGAGGCAAGTTAGGAGTCCCCTTATCCAGGTGGAAATCAAAGTCTTCCTCTAGCGCCGTGGTGGTGTAGTCCCTTACTGCCTATGGCTTCATAAGGTCCTCACGGATGTTATCTCTCTCTCTCTGTCCCCCGGTTAGGTTAGGGCATAACTTGTATGACTGCTGACTTGAGGCAGTTTATTAGGACTCCAGCACGCCCCAGCCTCTAAGGGTGTCACCGTGCCTCCTGGGTATTAGGTCAGACAGGTAACATGGAGTTCAGCTGTCCTGCCGGTCTCTGATGTAAGTCATAGAGGTCCTTACAACCTCGGTGTTCCGGCTACCGGTCTCTGCGCCTCAGAAGGAGGCAGCCTGCTCGGGGCTGGTCTCCCCCTGGTATCCTCTCCTGTACTTTGCTCTCCTACACGTTCTCTGCAATGTATTCGGCTTTCTGAATGTCTCTTTCCAGGAACTGCTGTACTGCGGCTACACAGCTCCGTAAACCCTCTTCTGCCTCAGACTGATCCAGTCTGTCTCCTTGCAAGAACTGACTGGACTCTCCTGGAACTGACTAACTTTCCCTACAGGCTACCATATATATATATATATATATATATGTGTCTCACTGATATATATATATATATATATAGATAGACAGATAGTGCATATGTTTTTATGTTTTTGAGAACATAGATCCATTGTACGTCCGTATGTCGGTTTTGCAAACCTGTGAGAAAATCTTGCAGTACGGATGCCATACGGATTACATACGGAGGATGCCATGCGCAAAATACGCTGACACACCCTGCCTACGGATGAGATATGGACCACTATTTTGGGGACTTTTCTGCGTATTACGGCCGTAAATTACGGACCGTATTTTTATACGCTGAGTGTGACGCCGGCCTAAGGGTTTTGGCACCAAGTATTAAGTCTTGTTTGCCAGAGGGATCAAATACTTATTTCTCACTGAAAAATGGAAACAAATTTATATAATTTATGCAATGTGATTTTCTGGATTTTATTTTTGATATTCTATCTCATGTTCATGTCTTTGTCAGTGGGCAAACTTACAAAATCAGTAAGGGATCAAATACTTATTTCCCTTACTGTATGTGTTAATAACTCTGGAATGCTTCAACAGTCAACAGCTGCTAGATTGTCACCCCTGTGGGGATGCTATAGTCTTTTATATCGCAGGTCAGTAAAAAGACGTATTAATGATCACTAAGGGGTTAAATCTGCAGCATGTCAATTCTTTCAGCATTTTTGCTGAATATTTAACTCTGACTAATGAGTAAGGATTGGCGCACCCGAATTGTAAAGTTCAAGGTTCGAACCGGGCACCTAGTGTCAGTTAACGAACCCCGAACACAGACTTTTTACCGGATGTCCTGTTTACTATTTGGGTTCGGTGACAAATAAAATTTGTTGAAAGGCTGCAGTGCAGCCACTCACCAAGCTTTTAGGCTATGGACACTTCCGGAGCCAAGAGCATCACCATCAGGTGCACCCAGACAAGTTCCGAAGCCCTGGATGAATGGGGGGCCCACTCGGAATCAAAGAAACCGACACACTATGGGGCTCGTGAGTTAAGGAGCCCCCTCTATTACTCACCTCTCCTCATTCCCCGTGGCTCAAGTGTCTTCAGCGTCGCCCTCTTCTGACTCTGGGACGTCTCAAGGCAGAGGGCTCAATGACGTCACTACAATGCAGAAAGTCAAAAGATGCCAAGAAGGCCGGACCTGCGGAAGGGTATTTGATTTTTTTTAATGTATGAAGCATTATATGGGGTGCCATTAAACTGTATGGAGAATTACATGGGCCCATTATATTGTTTGGAGCTCTATATAGGGGCCATTATATACTGCATGGAGCAATATCTGGGACCCATTAAAATGTATGGAGCAATATACGGGGTCTCTATAGAGTGTAGGTCATTTATATGGATACACCTGGGTGGGCCACTTATAAAGTTGCATCCAAAATGGCCAACTTCAAAATGTCCGCCATGGTCACCACCCATGTTGAAAAGTTTTCCCCCTCCTATATACTAATGTGCCACAAACAGGAAGTTCATATTACCAACCATTCCCATTTTATTTAGGTGTATCCATATACCTGGCCCACCCAAGTGTATCCATTTAAATGGCCCACCCTCTATACTGTATGGAAAATTATATGGGGCCCATTATACTGTATGGAGCATTATATGGGGGCTATTAGTCTGTATGGAGCAATGTATGGGGCACATTACACTGTATGGACCAATATATGAGGCCATTATACTGTATGGAGTAATATAAGTGGCCCATTATACTGTATGGAGCAATATATGGGGCCAATTATAATATATGGAGCAATATATGGGACCCATTTTACTATATGGAGCAATGTATAGGACATTATATACTGTATGGAGCAACGTATGGGGCCCATAATACTGTATGTAGGACTATGTGGTGCCCATAATATTGTGTGGTGGACTATGTGGTACCCATACTTCTGAAAGGAGGACTACACTGTGTTCCAAATTATTATGCAAATTGGCTTTAAGTGTCATATAATTTTTTTGTTTTTCAAATAATCTCGTGGATGGTATTGCGTCTCTGGGCTCAATGGATCTCTGAAATCAATCTTAAACACATGTGATAATTAGTTTTCCAGGTGATTCTAATAAACGGAAAAATACTTAAAAATGATGTTCCACATTATTAAGGAGGCCACAGTTTTTAAGTAACATGGGAAAGAAATAGGATCTCTCTGCTGCCGAAAAGCATCAAATAGTGCGAAGCCTTGGTCAAGGGTAGTGTTGAGCATTCCGATACCGCAAGTATCGGGTATCGGCCGATATTTGCGGTATCGGAATTCCGATACCGAATTCCGATACTTCCCGCGTATCGGATACCGGAATCGGAAGTTCCCAGAATTCAAACTGAACGCAGCAGCCAATGAGGAATGATTGGAAGTGTGGGCACATCCTGTTTAGCATGGTGGGCATGTAAGTACTGGCAAGGCTGTGATTGGCTGCTGAAATGATGTCACTCTGCACTATAAAAAAAGCTGCCGCCATTTTGCGCTCACTCTGCTGTGATTTCAGTTAGGGACAGGACGCTGTGTTCTAACTGAGGGCCAGTTGAGATAGCTAATTGCTTTATTTTCCTTTCCAAAGGCTAATTTAGCAAAACGCTGTGTGTTCTTCACTGTTCACCTTGCTCTTGCCTTGCAGCGCTGTTTTAACAGCGTTCTGCAAGGTCTCAGTGTGTGTGTGTGTGCAGCTCACTCTGTAGTCTGTGTGCAGCCATATACCCGGTTGTATTCAGCTCAGGGGGGGTTCACACTGCCTCACACAGTTGTCCTTTTTTGCTCATAGTGCAGCCTGCTGCACATTTTTTCTCAAATTTCCTATTAGTGTTTTTCCACCCGTCTCCAGCTAAATTGTGGAAAAACACTACATAGGATAACCTAGAGGGGGGTTTTTGGGCCTTGCAGCGCCGTTTACGGCTGTCTGCACGGTCTCCGTGTGAGCCCAGCTCGCCCTGTAGTCTGTGTGCAGCCATAGCCGGTTGGATTCAGCTCAGGGTTCGTTACTGCCTCATACCTTGAGAAAAATTTTCCTTTTTTTCAAATAGTGCAGCCTGTTTAAAATTTAAAAAAAAAAATTCCTATTAGTGTTTTTCCACCCGTCTCCAGCTAAATTGTGGAAAAACACTACATAGGATAACCTAGAGGGGTTTTTTTGGGCATTGCAGCGCCGTTTACGGCTGTCTGCACGGTCTCTGTGTGAGCGCAGCTCGCCCTGTAGTCTGTGTGCAGCCATAGCCGGTTGGATTCAGCTCAGGGTGCGTTACTGCCTCATACCTTGAAAAAAAATTTCATTTTTTTCAAATAGTGCAGCCAGTTTAAAATTTTTTAAAAAAATTTCCTATTAGTGTTTTTCCACCCGTCTCCAGCTAAATTGTGGAAAAACACTACATAGGATAACCTAGAGGGTGTTTATTGGGCCTTGCAGCGCCGTTTACGGCTGTCTGCACGGTCTCTGTGTGAGCGCAGCGCGCCCTGTAGTCTGTGTGCAGCCATAGCCGGTTGGATTCAGCTCAGGGTGCGTTACTGCCTCATACCTTGAAAAAAATTTTCCTTTTTTTCAAATAGTGCAGCCTGTTTAAAATTTAACAAAAAAAATCCCTATTAGTGTCTTTCCACCCGTCTCCAGCTAAATAGTGGAAAAACACTAAATAGGATAACCTAGAGGAGGTTTTTTGGGCCTTGCAGCGCCGTTTATGGCTGTCTGCACGGTCTCCGTGTGATTTAAACTAGCTCTGTAGCCCGATCTGCAAAAAAAAAGTAAAGTTCACCAAACACAACTTAACACTTGTGTAGGCCACATTTGAAAAATAATAAAGTTTAGTCCACACTTTACAACATTAGTGTTTCTTACACCTGTTAGGAGGAGCATTTCAGGAATAAGCACACTAAGGCCTTAGTACTTTTCTGCTTATCTTTATCTGTCAACCAAGATGAAGAGGGCAGGGAGTAAGGCACGTGGGCGTGGGCGCGGAGCAGGGAGAGGAGCAGGGAGAGGACGTGGTGATTCTGTGCCTGCTGCGGGCGCCAGTGACTCGTCGTCACTCAGTTTCAGCAGGGAACAGTCCTTCATGCGCAGCTTTGTTGGAGAGCGCCGTGCACCGCTGCTGCGTGAAGACCAAATTGAAGCCGTTGTTGGGTGGATGGCAGCTAACGCCTCGGCATCGACTTCAGTTAGTGCCACATCCTCTCAGGCACAGACCACTGGAGAGCAGCCATCTGTCTCTTCACCACCTGCCAAATTGGCCAGGCAGTCAGAGAGCCCAGGACAGGAGCCGTCTCTACTTCTGTTCTCTGAATCTCTTGGCTTGGAAACAGGGGGCCAGCCAAGCAGCATTGGAGAAATGGAAGAAAAGGCAGTGTGCAGTGATGCCCAACAGCTTTGTCTCTCTGACTCTGAAGAGGCGGGTGGGCCAGTGCCTCCGGTGACCACAGCGCAGTACGCATCTGATGATGAAACTCAGGTGCCGCTTTCTGGTGCGTACTGTGCTGCCGAGACTACCCAGGAGGAGCAGTTGGTGGCAGAGGGTAGTGGAGATGATGAGGTCGTTGACCCATCGTGGCGTGAGGAACAGGAAGGTGGTGGGAGCAGCTCTGAGGAAGAGATTCCCCTTACGGGCCAAAGAGGGAGAGGGAGGGGGAAGACTGCGGAGCCTGTAGCCTCCACTTTGGCACCCGTTAGGAGCCTGTCTCTTTCCAAAGCCAAAAAGGGCGCTCCCAAGACTTGCAGTGCCTGGTCCTTTTTTGACACAGTTGCAGATGACATTTGTTTTGTCAAATGCAAGCTGTGTCATCAGAAAGTAAAAAGAGGGAAAAATGCCAGCAACCTCAATACCACAAATATGTGGAAACATGTGCGGACCAGGCACGCGGTGGAGTTACAGAAACACACTGAAGATGTAGGCCAACCAACAGCGGCAGCTACCACCTCTTCAGCTCGTGTTGCCTCTTCCTCCAGCTCACGCACAGCTGGTTTGGCTTCCTCCCAGGATCGCCATGGAAGAACCTCTGGCACTGTTGTCCAGAGACCTTGTGTAATTCCACCCACAGCACCACCTTCCCAGTCATCCTCACACTCCCAGTCTACTCTACAGCCATCGGTAGTACAGGCATGGGAGAAAAGGCGGGCATTCTCGGCCAACCACCCCCGAGCACAGGCTCTGAATGCAGGCATTGCCAAACTGTTGTCCCTGGAAATGCTCTCGTTCAGGCTGGTGGAGACTGACAGCTTCCGTGACTTGATGGCATTGGCAGTCCCACAGTACAAGGTGCCCAGCCGCTTTTACTTCAGCAGGCAAGCTGTCCCTGCCCTGCACAGGCATGTTGAGGGAAACATAAAACATGCGCTACTGAACGCCGTCAGTAGCAAGGTCCACCTCACCACCGATGCGTGGACCAGTCAGCATGGACAGGGGCGATACGTTTCCCTCACTGCCCATTGGGTTAATGTTGTTGAGCCAGGTACAGATCGTGCGAGTGGCGCAGGACGTGTCCTGCGCACTCCAAGGATTGCAGGAATCCAGTCTGTACGCATTGACTCCTCCTCTTACACAAGTTCCTCAGAATCAACTCTGCAGGAGCCGTCACAGTCCACCTCCACATGGACCCGTGAACGTTTACCTATGACCGACATGAGCACAGCCGTGGCCAAACGTCAGCAGGCCGTCTTGAAACTAGTTTCATTGGGGAATCGAAGCCACACAGCGCAGGAGCTCTGGAATGCCATCAAGCAGGAGAGCGATGTGTGGTTACTGCCAGCGAATCTCCAGCCAGGCATGGTAGTGTGTGACAATGGCAGAAATCTGGTGGCAGCTTTGGCCCTTGGCAACCTCACTCACATCCCATGTCTGGCACATGTGCTCAATTTGGTTGTGCAGAGTTTTCTGAGGGACTATCCGGATCTTGATGCCCTGCTGCACAAGGTCCGCTTAGAGTGTGCTCACTTGCGGCCTTCCAGCTTGGCCAGATCCCGCATTGCTGCTCTGCAGCGCCGATTCCGCCTTCCGGAACACCGCATCATATGTGACCTACCTACCCGGTGGAATTCCACGTTACATATGTTGGAGCGGTTGTGTGAGCAGCAGCAAGCAGTTATGGAGTACCAGCTGCATCAGGCGCAAAGAAGTCGCAGTCAGCGCCGATCAGACTTCACAACCACAGAGTGGGCCACTATGAAGGACGTCTGCTAGGTGTTGCGTCCTTTTGATTATTCCACGCGGATGGCAAGTGCAGATGATGCACTAGTCAGCATGACTGTCCCCCTTATCTGCCTGCTTCAGCAAACTTTGCAAGGGTTAAGGGATGATGTTCTGGAAGAGGTGGAGGATGAGGAGTCACCTTTTCCATCAGCTTCTGGAGAGTCAGCGCCACGTGGTTCCTCACAAAGGGGTACACAGGGGCCAATTTGTGAGGAGGATGAGGAGGAGTCAATGGAGGAGGAAGAGCTCCGTCCAGAGGAGGGAGCGACACAATTGTCCAGTGGTCAGTGTGTACAGCGAGGGTGGGGTGATGACGAGCGGGCAGAGATCATGTCTCAAGCAGGGGACAGCGTTTCTGGGCCAGTTGGCACTCTGCAGCACATGGTGGATTTCATGCTGCAGTGCCTGAGAAACGACCGCCGCATCGACCACATTCTCAACATGCCTGATTATTGGGTGTTCACCCTCCTCGATCCTCGCTACCGGGACAATGTCCAAAACCTCATCCCAGCGTTGACCCGGGAGCGTAAATTGCGGGAGTACCACGACACACTGGTGAATTCCATCATCTTCTCCTGTCCAACTGAGAGGAGTGCTGCTAGTGCTTTACAAAGCAGCTCAGTGCGTCAAGGCAGTGGGGGAGGCTCTGCCCAAAGAGGGAGCAGAAGCAGTGCCTCTGCCCAAGGCAAGCCCAGTATGGCACAACTCTGGCACACTTTTGTGTGACCGCCCCAAATGTCTACACCATCACCGGCGGCTCCAGTCAGCAGGAGGCAACGGTTCCGTCAGATGGTGACAGACTACATGGCTTGCCCTCTTACTGTACTCCCAGACGGCTCTTCCCCGTTCAAGTTTTGGGTCTCTAAGCTGGATACATGGCCAGTAGAGTTGAGCGACCTTGACCTTTTTAGAGTCGAGCCGGGTTTTGCGAAACCCGACTATGTCCAAAGTCGGGTCGAGTGAAATCGGCCGATTATGACGTAAAGTCGGGATCGACCGAAACACGAAACCCAATGCAAGTCAATGGGGCAGCATAGTCGGCAGTGAGTGGGGGCCAGGAAAACACCTAGAGTACCCATTTTAATGTCAAAACCATCCATTCTTCTTAATGAAGCTTGTCAAGCGTAATTTACCTTATAATAATTGGAAGGCATTTGAAATTGGGGGTCATTTGGCTAAAGTTGTGGGGGGTAGGGCTGGTTCAAGTAATTAGTGGGCCCAGGAAATCTGGACCACGTCACGGCAGTGGAGCAGGGAGAGGTAAGTATTTCAACTTTGCAAGTGCTGTGAACCTGAGCAAGCAGGGGGGGCCCACTCGTTGGCATTGGCACTGGCACAGGGCCCCTCAAAGTACAGCGGTGTGTTTGCACGGCGGGGGCGCCTCCCACCGGCAGCAACACTTTTGCGTACTATGAGAGGCCCTGTGCCAGTGACGTCGCCAACTAGTATTCCTCCCCCCACCTGATGAAGGAACCTGCACTTTCATCTGCACCTTCCTCTTTGTCCCCGTGTAAGGTGGTATGGTATGCGGGAAGAGCAACCTGACTTTCAGCAGGGTCACAATGTTGTTGTGTAGCGTGCACGGGGAATGTTGCGTTATGGGTCAATGTACCAGCAGACTCATCTATCACTGGCTGGGCAATGGGCACGATGAAGTGGAAACACAGATATAGGCCCAAAGAAGAAAGTGGGCTAAATGCAGTTCAAAATTGGTAACACAGGAATAACCAGGGGGCATTGCAGTGGAGGACAACTGGAATGAGAGGCTGACACAGAGAGTAGGGCCAAATCAGTAAGTAGTCGAAATGCAGTTCAAAATTGGCAACCGTAGTAAACAGGCGGCACAGCTTTGTTCAGTGGAGGAGAACAGCAAGGAGTGGCAGACACCGATAGTAGGCCCCAACCCAACTAGTAGGCCAAATGCAGTCTAACATTAACAACTACTTAACGAGCGCCTGAAAACGGAATTTCAGGACAGGAAATCAGGAGAACAGCAAGGAGTGGCAGACACCGATAGTAGGCCCCAAACCAACTAGTACGCCAAATGCAGTTGTTCCATTTAACCACAATTTAATGAGAGCCTGAAGATAGAAGCTCAGGAAAGGCAACCTGGGGAACACCTTGGAGTGTAACACACCATCTCTCTCCACCCCATACCCATTTTGTAGGCCTAATGCTGTGTACTTTTCTACAACTACTAAACGAGAGTCGGAAGACCGAAGCAATGGCAAGGAAACCTGGGGAACACCTTGGAGTGTAACACACCATCTCTCTCCACCCCATACCCAATTTGTAGGCCTAATGCAGCCTACTTTCCGACACCTACTAAACGAGAGCATGAAGATCGAAGCTCAGGAAAGGCAACCTGGGGAACACCTTGGAGTGTAACACACCATCTCTCTCCACCCCATACCCAATTTGTAGGCCTAATGCAGCCTACTTTCCGACACCTACTAAACGAGAGCATGAAGATCGAAGCTCAGGAAAGGCAACCTGGGGAACACCTTGGAGTGTAACACACCATCTCTCTCCACCCCATACCCATTTTTTAGGCCTAATGCAGTGTACTTTTCTACAACTACTAAACGAGAGTCGGAAGACCGAAGCAATGGCAAGGAAACCTGGGGAACACCTTGGAGTGTAACACACCATCTCTCTCCACCCCATTCCCCATTTTTTAGGCCTAATGCAGCCTACTTTCCGACACCTACTAAACGAGAGCATGAAGATCGAAGCTCAGGAAAGGCAACCTGGGGAACACCTTGGAGTGTAACACACCATCTCTCTCCACCCCATACCCATTTTGTAGGCCTAATGCTGTGTACTTTTCTACAACTACTAAACGAGAGTCGGAAGACCGAAGCAATGGCAATGAAACCTGGGGAACACCTTGGAGTGTAACACACCATCTCTCTCCACCCCATACCCAATTTGTAGGCCTAATGCAGCCTACTTTCCGACACCTACTAAACGAGAGCATGAAGATCGAAGCTCAGGAAAGGCAACCTGGGGAACACCTTGGAGTGTAACACACCATCTCTCTCCACCCCATACCCAATTTGTAGGCCTAATGCAGCCTACTTTCCGACACCTACTAAACGAGAGCATGAAGATCGAAGCTCAGGAAAGGCAACCTGGGGAACACCTTGGAGTGTAACACACCATCTCTCTCCACCCCATACCCATTTTTTAGGCCTAATGCAGTGTACTTTTCTACAACTACTAAACGAGAGTCGGAAGACCGAAGCAATGGCAAGGAAACCTGGGGAACACCTTGGAGTGTAACACACCATCTCTCTCCACCCCATTCCCCATTTTTTAGGCCTAATGCAGCCTACTTTCCGACACCTACTAAACGAGAGCATGAAGATCGAAGCTCAGGAAAGGCAACCTGGGGAACACCTTGGAGTGTAACACACCATCTCTCTCCACCCCATACCCATTTTGTAGGCCTAATGCAGCGTACTTTTCTACAACTACTAAACGAGAGCATGAAGATCGAAGCTCAGGAAAGGCAACCTGGTGAAAACCTTGGAGTGTAACACAACCTGTCTCTACACCCCATACCAAATTTGTAGGCCTAATGCAGCGTAGTTTCCACCAACTACTAAACGAGAGCCGGAAGATCGAAGCTCATGAAAGGCAACCCGGGGAACACCTTGGAGTGTAACACAACCTCTCTCTACACCACGAAAGGGCTGATTCTTAGGAAGGAAGGCTGTTTTAAATAAGCATTGCGCGTCCGAGGGTGATTATATTCTTATTCGGTATCTACTCACCCTCGGACGCGCCATGCTTCTTGATTTGTAATTAATGTTTATTTGCAATGTGCTTTTGACTTACTCAATTAATTTTTTAATTATTGATTTTATTAAATTAATAGTTTAACATCTTATTGGAAATAATTTAAAGGAGACGCGACAGGACAACACTCGGTGGATGCCATATCTGTGTTAACAACTCCAAAAAACTTTCAGTTAACTTCTTGCAGGAGAAAGAAATTGTAGCTGTTGGACCTTTGTAGTACAGTTCCAGATATTTGTTGTGTGTTTGTTTTGATTGTTAAAATGTCTGCATTTGAGATCTCAACACGATCTTATTTTTTATAATCAAATTAATTTTTTAAATATTTTATTAGGTTGGTTCAAGGGGTACACGGGCCGCAGTAGACAGGTCAGTGGAGGCCTAGTGGAAGGAGGGACCGCAGATGCGCCACTGTTTCACCCATACACA
Organism: Ranitomeya imitator; assembly: GCF_032444005.1. NCBI lineage: Eukaryota > Metazoa > Chordata > Amphibia > Anura > Dendrobatidae > Ranitomeya > Ranitomeya imitator. The sequence continues at coordinate 501,717,901 of NC_091283.1, read as the reverse complement.
ATTAGTAGGCCTAATGCAGCGTAGTTTCCAACAGCTACTAAACGAGAGCCGGAAGATCGAAGCTCAGGAAAGGCAACCTGGGGAACACCTTGGAGTGTAACACAACCTCTCTCTACACCACGGAAGGGCTGATTCTTAGGAAGGAAGGCTGTTTTAAATAAGCATTGCGCGTCCGAGGGTGATTATATTCTTATTCGGTATCTACTCACCCTCGGACGCGCCATGCTTCTTGATTTGTAATTAATGTTTATTTGCAATGTGCTTTTGACTTACTCAATTATTTTTTTAATTATTGATTTTATTAAATTAATAGTTTAACATCTTATTGGAAATAATTTAAAGGAGACGCGACAGGACAACACTCGGTGGATGCCATATCTGTGTTAACAACTCCAAAAAACTTTCAGTTAACTTCTTGCAGGAGAAAGAAATTGTAGCTGTTGGACCTTTGTAGTACAGTTCCAGATATTTGTTGTGTGTTTGTTTTGATTGTTAAAATGTCTGCATTTGAGATCTCAACACGATCTTATTTTTTATAATCAAATTAATTTTTTAAATATTTTATTAGGTTGGTTCAAGGGGTACACGGGCCGCAGTAGACAGGTCAGTGGAGGCCTAGTGGAAGGAGGGACCGCAGATGCGCCACTGTTTCACCCATACACAATTAGTAGGCCTAATGCAGCGTAGTTTCCAACAGCTACTAAACGAGAGCCGGAAGATCGAAGCTCAGGAAAGGCAACCTGGGGAACACCTTGGAGTGTAACACAACCTCTCTCTACACCACGGAAGGGCTGATTCTTAGGAAGGAAGGCTGTTTTAAATAAGCATTGCGCGTCCGAGGGTGATTATATTCTTATTCGGTATCTACTCACCCTCGGACGCGCCATGCTTCTTGATTTGTAATTAATGTTTATTTGCAATGTGCTTTTGACTTACTCAATTATTTTTTTAATTATTGATTTTATTAAATTAATAGTTTAACATCTTATTGGAAATAATTTAAAGGAGACGCGACAGGACAACACTCGGTGGATGCCATATCTGTGTTAACAACTCCAAAAAACTTTCAGTTAACTTCTTGCAGGAGAAAGAAATTGTAGCTGTTGGACCTTTGTAGTACAGTTCCAGATATTTGTTGTGTGTTTGTTTTGATTGTTAAAATGTCTGCATTTGAGATCTCAACACGATCTTATTTTTTATAATCAAATTAATTTTTTAAATATTTTATTAGGTTGGTTCAAGGGGTACACGGGCCGCAGTAGACAGGTCAGTGGAGGCCTAGTGGAAGGAGGGACCGCAGATGCGCCACTGTTTCACCCATACACAATTAGTAGGCCTAATGCAGCGTAGTTTCCAACAGCTACTAAACGAGAGCCGGAAGATCGAAGCTCAGGAAAGGCAACCTGGGGAACACCTTGGAGTGTAACACAACCTCTCTCTACACCACGGAAGGGCTGATTCTTAGGAAGGAAGGCTGTTTTAAATAAGCATTGCGCGTCCGAGGGTGATTATATTCTTATTCGGTATCTACTCACCCTCGGACGCGCCATGCTTCTTGATTTGTAATTAATGTTTATTTGCAATGTGCTTTTGACTTACTCAATTAATTTTTTAATTATTGATTTTATTAAATTAATAGTTTAACATCTTATTGGAAATAATTTAAAGGAGACGCGACAGGACAACACTCGGTGGATGCCATATCTGTGTTAACAACTCCAAAAAACTTTCAGTTAACTTCTTGCAGGAGAAAGAAATTGTAGCTGTTGGACCTTTGTAGTACAGTTCCAGATATTTGTTGTGTGTTTATTTTGATTGTTAAAATGTCTGCATTTGAGATCTCAACACGATCTTATTTTTTATAATCAAATTAATTTTTTTTATATTTAATGATGTTGGTTCAAGGGGTACACGGGCAGCAATAGACAGGTCAGTGGAGGCCTAGTGGAAGGAGTGACGGCAGACAGGCATCAAAGGCCTAACATTGGGCTGGCTGTAGGCAAGTTAAAATTGGTTCCAGGGGAACACGGCCATCAGTGGCCTGGTCAGTGTAGTTGTAGTTGAAAGAACGGGACGCAGACAGGCTTCGAAGGCCTAACATAATAACATAGGGCTGGCTGTAGGCAAGTTAAAATTGGTTCCAGGGGAACACGGCCATCAGTGGCCTGGTCAGTGTAGTTGTAGTTGAAAGAACGGGACGCAGACAGGCTTCGAAGGCCTAACATAACAAACTTGGGCTGGCTGTAGGCACTTTTAAATTTGTTCCAGGGGTACATGGGCAGCAGTGTATGGTCAGTGGAAGTCTAGTGGAAGGAGTGACCGCAGACAGGCTTCCAAGGCCTAACATAACAAAATTGGGCTGACTGTAGGCACTTTTAAATTGGTTCCAGGGTAACACGGCCAGCAGTGGCCTGGTCAGTGTAGTAGTTGTAGAAAGAAGGGACCGCAGACAGGCTTCGAAGGCCTAACATAACAAAAATGTCAAAACAATGGTATTGTCAGTGCCAGGCATTGAAGGATGTCAGCGCCTAGACTACACATTGGTGAAGCTGTGAGAGATAATTTTGCTAGTGGTAGAGCACTGTTTGAGCTGGGGGGGGGGAACTGTCTTGTGGCCGGCGGTACAGGCACAGGGCCCCTCATATTACAACGGTGTGTCTGACGTTGGGTGCGCACCACCACCGCCAGAGACACTTTATTGTACTATGAGGGACCCAGTGGCAGTGCCGTCGACCAAAAGCGGCCACACCCACCTCTTCAGACAAACAGCACTCTCAAGGGTCCAAGCGCAAAGTGGCGATAGCACGGCCCCGTGTGGGGAGTTTGGCCATTTCGTGAGGTGGAAACATGTCGTATGCTGGACAATCAGGTGAAGAAAATTACGAGATTGGAAAAGTCATTCAGAATAGTCCACAGGCAAGACCTTTTCATAGGAAAGCTAGGTGTCAGCCGGGCAGGGTGGGGCAAAAGATTTTGAAATCCAGTTGTGGTTCATTTTAATGAAGGTTAGATCATCTACATTTTGGGTAGCCAGACGAGTCCTTTTTTCTGTTAGTATTGAACCTGCAGCACTGAATACTCTTTCTGATAGGACACTAGCTGCCGGGCAAGCAAGCTCCTGCAATGCATATTCTGCCAATTCTGGCCAGGTGTCTAATTTGGATGCCCAGTAATCAAATGGGAATGACGGTTGAGGGAGAACGTCGATAAGGGATGAAAAATAGTTTGTAACCATACTGGACAAATGTTGTCTCCTGTCACTTTGAATTGATGCTGCAGTACCTGTCCTGTCTGCGGTCATAGAAAAATCACTCCACAACCTGGTCAGAAAACCCCTCTGGCCAACGCCACTTCTGATTTCTGCCCCTCTAACACCTCTGGTCTGCTGGCCCCTGGAGCTCGTGTGAGAACGATCACGGGCGCTGTGTGCAGGGAATGCCAGAAGCAAACGGTCAACAAGAGTTGATTGTTTTGTTGCTAATATTAGTTCCAAGTTCTCATGTGGCATAATATTTTGCAATTTGCCTTTATAGCGAGGATCAAGGAGGCAGGCCAACCAGTAATCGTCATCGTTCATCATTTTTGTAATGCGTGTGTCCCTTTTGAGGATACGCAAGGCATAATCCGCCATGTGGGCCAAAGTTCCCGTTGTCAAATCTGCGGTTGTGCTTGGTTGAGGGGCAGTTGCAGGCAAATCTACGTCACTTGTGTCCCTCAAAAAACCAGAACCCGGCCTTGCCACGCCACCAATTTCCCGTGCCCCCGGGAAAGCTTCCTCATTAAAAATATACTCATCCCCATCATCCTCCTCATCCTCCACCTCCTCTTCGCCCGGTACCTCGTCATGTACACTGCCCTGACCAGACAATCGCTGACTGTCATCAAGGCTTTCCTCTTCCTCTGGTGCAGACGCCTGATCCTTTATGTGCGTCAAACTTTGCATCAGCAGACGCATTAGGGGGATGCTCATGCTTATTATGGCGTTGTCTGCACTAACCAGCCGTGTGCATTCCTCAAAACACTGAAGGACTTGACACATGTCTTGAATCTTCGACCACTGCACACCTGACAACTCCATGTCTGCCATCCTACTGCCTGCCCGTGTATGTGTATCCTCCCACAAAAACATAACAGCCCGCCTCTGTTCGCACAGTCTCTGAAGCATGTGCAGTGTTGAGTTCCACCTTGTTGCAACGTCTATGATTAGGCGATGCTGGGGAAGGTTCAAAGAACGCTGATAGGTCTGCATACGGCTGGAGTGTACAGGCGAACGGCGGATATGTGCGTAAAGTCCACGCACTTTGAGGAGCAGGTCGGATAACCCCGGATAACTTTTCAGGAAGCACTGCACCACCAGGTTTAAGGTGTGAGCCAGGCAAGGAATGTGTTTCAGTTGGGAAAGGGAGATGGCAGCCATGAAATTCCTTCCGTTATCACTCACTACCTTGCCTGCCTCAAGATCTACAGTGCCCAGCCACGACTGCGTTTCTTGCTGCAAGAACTCGGACAGAACTTCCGCGGTGTGTCTATTGTCGCCCAAACACTTCATAGCCAATACAGCCTGCTGACGTATGCCAGTAGCTGCCCCATAATGGGAGACCTGGTGTGCAACAGTGGCAGGTGCGGATGGAGTGTTTGTGCGACTGCGGTCTGTGGACGAGCTCTTGCTTCTGCAGGAGGACGAGGAGGAGGAGGAGGAGGAGGGGGTGCGAACGGCTACAGACAACTGTTTACTAGACCGTGGGCTAGGCAGAACTGTCCCAAACTTGCTGTCCCCTGTGGACCCTGAATCCACCACATTTACCCAGTGTGCCGTGATGGACACGTAACGTCCCTGGCCATGCCTACTGGTCCATGCATCTGTTGTCAGGTGCACCTTTGTGCTCACAGATTGCCTGAGTGCATGGACGATGCGCTCTTTAACATGCTGGTGAAGGGCTGGGATGGCTTTTCTGGAAAAAAAGTGTCGACTGGGTAGCTCGTAGCGTGGTACAGCGTAGTCCATCAGGTCTTTGAAAGCTTCGCTTTCAACTAACCGGTAGGGCATCATCTCTAACGAGATTAGTCTAGCTATGTGGGCGTTCAAACCCTGTGTACGCGGATGCGAGGCTAAGTATTTCCTTTTTCTAACCATAGTCTCATGTAGGGTGAGCTGGACTGGAGAGCTGGAGATCGTGGAACTAGCGGGGGTGCCGGTGGACATGGTGGACTGAGAGACGGTGGGAGATGGTATTGTTGCCGCCGGTGCCCTAGATGCAGTGTTTCCTACTACGAAACTGGTGATTCCCTGACCCTGACTGCTTTGGCCTGGCAAAGATACCTGCACAGATACTGCAGGTGGTGCGCTAAATGGTGGTCCTACACTGCCGGAAGGGATGTTGCGTTGATGACTAGCTTCATTGGCCGAGGGTGCAACAACCTTAAGGGACGTTTGGTAGTTAGTCCAAGCTTTCAAATGCATGGTGGTTAAATGTCTATGCATGCAACTAGTATTGAGACTTTTCAGATTCTGACCTCTGCTTAAGGAAGTAGAACATTTTTGACAGATGACTTTGCGCTGATCAATTGGATGTTGTTTAAAAAAATGCCAGACTGCACTCTTTCTAGCATCGGATACCTTTTCAGGCATTGCAGACTGAGCTTTAACCGGATGGCCACGCTGTCCTCCACCAGGTTTTGGCTTTGCCACGCGTTTTGGGCAAGATACGGGCCCGGCAGATGGAACCTGTGGCGATGTTGATGCCTGCTGCGGCCCCTCCTCCTCCTCTGCTTCAGAACTGCTGCCGCCTGCACCGTGTTCCCCCAATGGCTGCCAATCGGGGTCAAGAACTGGGTCATCTAATAACTCTTCTTGTACCTCCTGCGCAACTTCGTCTGTGTCACCGTGTCGTTCGGTGGTATAGCGTTCGTGATGGGGCAACATAGTCTCATCAGGGTCTGATTCTTGATCAGCACCCTGCGAGGGCAATGTTGTGGTCTGAGTCAAAGGACCAGCATAGTAGTCTGGCTGTGGCTGTGCGTCAGTGCACTCCATGTCAGATTCAATTTGTAATGGGCATGGACTGTTAACTGCTTCACTTTCTAAGCCAGGGACGGTATGTGTAAAGAGCTCCATGGAGTAACCCGTTGTGTCGCCTGCTGCATTCTTCTCTGTTGTTGTTTTTGCTGAAGAGGACAAGGAAGTGACTTGTCCCTGACCGTGAACATCCACTAACGACGCGCTGCTTTTACTTTTACCAGTTTCACGAGAGGAGGCAAAAGAGCTAGAGGCTGAGTCAGCAAGATAAGCCAAAACTTGCTCTTGCTGCTCCGGCTTTAAAAGCGGTTTTCCTAATCCCAGAAAAGGGAGCGTTCGAGGCCTTGTGTAGCCGGACGACGAACCTGGCTCCACAGCTCCAGACTTAGGTGCAATATTTTTTTCCCCACGACCACCTGATGCTCCACCACTACCACTACCCTCATTACCAGCTGACAATGAACGCCCCCGGCCACGACCTCTTCCACTAGACTTCCTCATTGTTTTAAAAACGTAACCAAACTAACGTTATTTGTTGCAGTCACACAACTTACACGGTGAGCTATAACTTCAGTATGATTTAGCTACCCCTTTACAGGTTGGTGAGACCACAGCGAAAATCAGGCCCAATGTTACACACTCTTTTTTTGGTGGCTGCAAATTAGAGAGATGCCCCACACGTAGGACTGTCACTGAAGCACAAATGTTAATATTAATGTCACACTATTATTTTTTTTTTATTTTTATTTTTTTCAGGAACACTTTAGAAACCCCCCAAAAAAAAAAAAATAGATTTTTGCAGGGAGAATTTAGAAAACAAATGTAACAAACTATATGCTTTCTATGGGCCACTGAGTGAGAGATGACGCACACAGGAATCAGGAGTGGCACACAAGCCCAGAGGCCAATATTTTTCTACCAATGATTGATTGAGTTATTTTCTCTGGTAGATTTTGGAACCCAAATCAAGGAAAAAAAATATAGGCTTTCTATGGACCACAGTTGGAGAGAGAGAGAGAGAGAGAGAGAGAGATGGCACACCCAGGAGTCAAGACTGGCACACAAGCAGAAAGGCCAATATTAATCTCCCATTTTTTTTTGGGGTTTGTTTTTTTTTTTTTTTTTTCAGGGAGACTTTAGAAAAAAAAATAATAAAAAAAATATGATTTTATCAGGAAGAATTTAGAAACCAAATAAAATAAAATGATTTTTTCAGGGAGAATTTATAAAACAAATAAAAACAAAAATAGGCGTTCTATGGCCCACTGACTGAGAGATGACGCACACAGGAGTCAGGAGTGGCACACAAGCCCAGAGGCCAATATTTTTCTACCAATGATTGATGTAGTTATTTTCTCTGGTAGATTTTGGAACCCAAATCAAGGAAAAAAAATATAGGCTTTCTATGGACCACAATTGGAGAGAGAGAGAGAGAGAGAGAGAGAGAGAGATGGCACACCCAGGAGTCAAGACTGGCACACAAGCAGAAAGGCCAATATTAATCTCCCACTGTTTTTTTTTTTTTTTTTTTTTTTTTTTTTTCAGGGAGACTTTAGAAAAAAAAATAATAAAAAAAATATGATTTTATCAGGAAGAATTTAGAAACCAAATAAAATAAAATGATTTTTTCAGGGAGAATTTATAAAACAAATAAAAACAAAAATAGGCGTTCTATGGCCCACTGACTGAGAGATGACGCACACAGGAGTCAGGAGTGGCACACATGCCCAGAGGCCAATATTTTTCTACCAATGATTGATGTAGTTATTTTCTCTGGTAGATTTTGGAACCCAAATCAAGGAAAAAAAATATAGGCTTTCTATGGACCACAATTGGAGAGAGAGAGAGAGAGAGAGAGAGAGAGAGATGGCACACCCAGGAGTCAAGACTGGCACACAAGCAGAAAGGCCAATATTAATCTCCCACTGTTTTTTTTGTTTGTTTTTTTTTTTTTTTTTCAGGGAGACTTTAGAAAAAAAAATAATAAAAAAAATATGATTTTATCAGGAAGAATTTAGAAACCAAATAAAATAAAATGATTTTTTCAGGGAGAATTTATAAAACAAATAAAAACAAAAATAGGCGTTCTATGGCCCACTGACTGAGAGATGACGCACACAGGAGTCAGGAGTGGCACACAAGCCCAGAGGCCAATATTTTTCTACCAATGATTGATGTAGTTATTTTCTCTGGTAGATTTTGGAACCCAAATCAAGGAAAAAAAATATAGGCTTTCTATGGACCACAATTGGAGAGAGAGAGAGAGAGAGAGAGAGAGAGAGAGAGATGGCACACCCAGGAGTCAAGACTGGCACACAAGCAGAAAGGCCAATATTAATCTCCCACTGTTTTTTTTGTTTGTTTGGTTTTTTTTTTTTTCAGGGAGACTTTAGAAAAAAAAATAATAAAAAAAATATGATTTTATCAGGAAGAATTTAGAAACCAAATAAAATAAAATTATTTTTTCAGGGAGAATTTATAAAACAAATAAAAACAAAAATAGGCGTTCTATGGCCCACTGACTGAGAGATGACGCACACAGGAGTCAGGAGTGGCACACAAGCCCAGAGGCCAATATTTTTCTACCAATGATTGATGTAGTTATTTTCTCTGGTAGATTTTGGAACCCAAATCAAGGAAAAAAAATATAGGCTTTCTATGGACCACAATTGGAGAGAGAGAGAGAGAGAGAGAGAGAGAGAGATGGCACACCCAGGAGTCAAGACTGGCACACAAGCAGAAAGGCCAATATTAATCTCCCACTGTTTTTTTTGGTTGTTTTTTTTTTTTTTTTTTCAGGGAGACTTTAGAAAAAAAAATAATAAAAAAAATATGATTTTATCAGGAAGAATTTAGAAACCAAATAAAATAAAATGATTTTTTCAGGGAGAATTTATAAAACAAATAAAACCAAAAATAGGCGTTCTATGGCCCACTGACTGAGAGATGACGCACCCAGGAGTCAAGACTGGCACACAAGCAGAAAGGCCAATATTAATCTCCCACTGTTTTTTTTTTTTTTTTTTTTTTTTCAGGGAGACTTTAGAAAAAAAAATAATAAAAAAAATATGATTTTATCAGGAAGAATTTAGAAACCAAATAAAATAAAATGATTTTTTCAGGGAGAATTTAGAAAACAAATAAAACCAAAAATAGGCGTTCTATGGCCCACTGACTGAGAGAGAGAGAGAGATGGAACGCTTAGTACTGGCACACAAGCCCAAAGGGCAATATTAATCTCCCTTTTTTTTTCAGGGAGAATTTCTAAAACCCAAAAAAAAAAAAAAATAGGCTTTCTATGGCCCACTATTTGTGAGAGAGATGGGACGCTCAGGACTGGCACAGATGGCACGCTCAGGACTGGCACAGAAGCCCAGAGGCCAATATTAATCTCCCTTTTTTTCTGGGAGAATTTATAAAACCAAAAAAATATTTAAATAGGCTTTCTATGGCCCACTATTTGTGAGAGAGATGGCACACTCAGGACTGGCACAGATGGCACGCTCACAACTGGCACACAAGCCCAGAGGCCAATATTAATCTCCCTTTTTTCAGGGAAAATTTATAAAACCAAAAAAAAAATTAAATAGGCTTTCTATGGCCCACTATTTGTGAGAGAGATGGCACGCTCAGGACTGGCACAGATGGCACGCTCACAACTGGCACACAAGCCCAGAGGCCAATATTAATCTCCCTTTTTTCAGGGAAAATTTATAAAACAAAAAAAAAAATTAAATAGGCTTTCTATGGCCCACTATTTGTGAGAGAGATGGCACGCTCAGGACTGGCACAGATGGCACGCTCACAACTGGCACACAACCCCAGAGGCCAATATTAATCTCCCTTTTTTTCAGGGAGAATTTATAAAACCAAAAAAAAAAATTAAATAGGCTTTCTATGGCCCACTATTTGTGAGAGAGATGGCACGCTCAGGGCTGGCACAGATGGCACGCTCACAACTGGCACACAAGCCCAGAGGCCAATATTAATCTCCCTTTTTTCAGGGAAAATTTATAAAACCAAAAAAAAAATTAAATAGGCTTTCTATGGCCCACTATTTGTGAGAGAGATGGCACGCTCAGGACTGGCACAGATGGCACGCTCACAACTGGCACACAAGCCCAGAGGCCAATATTAATCTCCCTTTTTTTCAGGGAGAATTTATAAAACCAAAAAAAAAATTAAATAGGCTTTCTATGGCCCACTATTTGTGAGAGAGATGGGACGCTCAGGGCTGGCACAGATGGCACGCTCAGGACTGGCACACAAGCCCAGAGGCCAATATTAATCTCCCTTTTTTTCAGGGAGAATTTATAAAACCCAAAAAAAAATAAAATAGGCTTTCTATGGCCCACTATTTGTGAGAGAGATGGCACACTCAGGACTGGCACACAAGCCCAAAGGCCAATATTAATCTCCCACTGTATTTTTATCAGGGAGAATTTATACACCCCACAAAAAAAAATACAGAAAAATGAAAAGGCTTTCTATGGCCCACTATGTGAGAGAGATGGCACACACAGGGATGGCACTCTAGCAGAAATGCCAAATTGCCAATCTTAATCTCCCACCAAAAAAAAAAAAAAAACAGGGAATGTCCTACAATTACTATCTCCCTGCCTGCAGTAATCTCAGCCAGGTATGGCAGGCAGCTACTATCTCCCTGCCTGCAGTAATCTCAGCCAGGTATGGCAGGCAGCAATAAGGAGTGGACTGATGCACAAATGAAATAAAAAGTGTGGACAAACAAAAAAGATAGCTGTGCAGAAAGGAAGGAACAAGAGGATTTGTGCTTTGAAAAAAGCAGTTGGTTTGCACAGCGGCGTACACACAGCAATGCAGCTATCAGGGAGCCTTCTAGGGCAGCCCAATGAGCTACAGCGCTGAGGGGAAAAAAAAAAAAAAAAACTTCCACTGTCCCTGCACACCGAGGGTGGTGTTGGACAGTGCAAATCGCTGCAGCACAAGCGGTTTTGTGGTTAATGGACCCTGCCTAACGCTATCCCTGCTTCTGACAAAGCGGCAGCAACCTCTCCCTAAGCTCAGATCAGCAGCAGTAAGATGGCGGTCGGCGGGAACGCCTCTTTATAGCCCCTGTGACGTCGCAGACAGCAAGCCAATCACTGCAATGCCCTTCTCTAAGATGGTGGGGACCAGGACCTATGTCATCACGCTGCCCACACTCTGCGTTTACCTTCATTGGCTGAGAAATGGCGCTTTTCGCGTCATTGAAACGCGACTTTGGCGCGAAAGTCGCGTACCGCATGGCCGACCCCGCACAGGGGTCGGATCGGGTTTCATGAAACCCCGACTTAGCCAAAAGTCGGCGACTTTTGAAAATGTTCGACCCGTTTCGCTCAACCCTAATGGCCAGAGCTAAGCCAGTATGCATTGGAGGTGCTGGCTTGCCCTGCGGCTAGTGTCTTATCGGAACGTGTCTTTAGTGCCGCAGGTGGTGTACTAACAGACCGTCGCATGCGACTGTCCTCCGATAACGTTGACCGGCTTACTTTCCTGAAAATGAACCAGGCCTGGATCTCGCAGGAATTTGCCACTCCTCTGCCTGATTAAGTATTGGGTGTCATCCAGGTCTCCTGCTGTGTTCATCTTTCTACCACCTGAACTGCTATTCCTGGGCTCCAACACCGCCAGTTGCGGCTCAGAAGTGCAGGCTGCACAGTAAAAACATACGACCCAGTGTTATTGGGTTTCAGTAACGTCAGCTGATCCCCAGCTGTGTAGCCGGCAATGTGTCCTGCGACCGCCACGCTGGCACAACAACCTAAATGTAAGGGAACCTGTCCCCCCCCCCCCCCCCCGTCGTTTGTTACTGAAAGAGCCATCTTGTGCAGCAGTAATGCTGCACAAGGAAAAGGTAGCTCTTTTGGTTTAGCTCCTTGCACACGCAGAACTTAACACTTATAAAATGTGTTCACTGATACCCTTATACCGTCCCGGAGCTGGGACTTTCCTTCGTAATGTGACAAAGCACAGCCGTCATTCCTACCCCCTTGGTGCCATGCGCTGCCTCCTCAGCGTTGTTTTAAGCTGTCACGGAGCCTGCGCTGTTCTGTTATCCCTTGGGCATGCCCTATTTGCGCTGCCTGTCTTCTGACATAATTTGGTGTCAGGCTGGCTGCGCCTGTGCGGCCGCGCTGCCCGAGATCCCGCCTCGCTGTGTCTTCTGATTGAGTCACACTGCGGGCCTGGGATCCATGGGCATGCGCAGTGCATATACTAGCCTCTCACTCCCCTTCTTCACGCTTCTTCAGACTAGGCGGCGTCAGCTGATCCCTAATAGCATGCCACGGCCGTGACGCTGCACAGTCTGAAGAAGCAGGAAGGAGGTGAGTGAGAGGCGATGATATGCACTGCGCATGCCCATGGATCCAAGGCCCGCAGTGGGATTACGTTAGACGAGACTGCGAGGTGGGATCTGGAGCAGCGTGGACGCACAGGCACTGACAGCCTGACACCAAATTATGTCAGAAGACAGGCAGCGCTAATTGGGCATGGCCAAGGGCTAACAGAACAGCGCAGGCTCCGTGACAGCTTAAAACAACGCTGAGGAGGCAGCGCACGGCACCAAGGGGATAGGAATGACAGCTGTGCTGTGTCCCATTACGAAGGAAATTTGCACCTCCGGGACGGTTGAACGGTATAAGGGGACACATTTTTAGTGTTTACTTCAGTGTTTGCAAGGAGCATAATTAAAAGAGCAACCTTTTCCTTTTGCATCCTTAGTGCTGCACAAGATGGCTCTTTCAGCTACAAACGTCTTGGGGGGGGGTTAAAGGTTCCCTTTCAACTTGCTCCAATCAGGCTTCGGCCTACACTCTGTTCCTCTGCTCCTCCTGCTGACCCTGAGCTCTAACACCGCCAGTTGGTGCCTGGAAGTGCTGTGTGCACAGTTAACAGTCGCTCCTCTGTTATTGGGGTTCAGTAACGTCAGCTGATCCCCAGCTGTGTGTGCGGCAATACCTCCAATCTGCTCCTCCTGCTGTCCCTGGGCTCTAACACCGCCAGTTGGTGCCTGGAAGTGCTGTGTGCACAGTTAACAGTCGCTCCTCTGTTATTGGGGTTCAGTAACGTCAGCTGATCCCCAGCTGTGTGTGCGGCAATACCTCCAATCTGCTCCTCCTGCTGTCCCTGGGCTCTAACACCGCCAGTTGGTGCCTGGAAGTGCTGTCTGCACAGTCAACAGTCGCTCCTCTGTTATTGGGGTTCAGTAACGTCAGCTGATCCCCAGCTGTGTATCCGGCAACGTGTCATGCGACCGCCACGCTGGCACACCTAAAATGTAAGGGGACCTGTCCCCCTTCCCCCCCCTAGGCGTTTGTTACTGAAAGAGCCACCATGTGCAGCACTAATACTGCACAAGGGAAAGGTCGCTCTTGAAATTATGCTCCTTGCAAACGCTGAACTACACACTCATGTAATGTGTCCCCTCACACCGTCCAACCGTCCCGGAGTTTGGACTTTCCTTTGTAATGTGACGCAGCACAGCCGTCATTGCTACCCCCTTGCCACCGTGCGCTGGCTCCTTAGCGTTGTTTGATTCCGTCATGGACCCTGCGCTGTTATGTTATCCCTTGGCCATGCACAGTTTGCGCTGCCCGTCCTCTGACATCATTTGTTGTCGTCCTGGCTGCGCCTGTGCGTCCACGCTGCCCGAAATCACACCTCGCAGTGTCGTCTAATGTGATCCCACAGTGGGCCTGGTATCCATGGCCATGCGCAGTGCATATACTAGCCTCTCACTCCCCTTCTTCACGCTTCTTCAGACTAGGCGGCGTCAGCTGATCCCTAATAGCATGCCACGGCCGTGACGCCGCACAGTCTGAAGAAGCAGGAAGGAGGTGAGTGAGAGGCGATGATATGCACTGCGCATGCCCATGGATCCCTGGCCCGCAGTGGGACTACATTAGATGACACTGCAAGGTTGGATCTCGGGCAGCTTGGACGCATAGGCACTGCCAGCCTGACACCTACATGATGTCAGAAGACGGGCACCGCTAACTGTGCATGGCCAAGGGATAACATTACAGCGCGGGCTCCGTGACAGAACCAAACAACGTTGAGGAGGTGGCGCACGGCACCAAGGGGGTTGGAATGACGGCTTTGCTGTGTCACATTACAAAGGAAAGTCCCACTTCCGGGACGGTTTGACAGTGTGAGGGGACACATTATATGAGTGTGTACTTCAGCGTTTGCAAGGAGCATATTTTTCGGAGCCACCATTTTCCATGTGCAGTATTACTGCTGTACAAGATGGCTCTTTCAGCAACAAATGCCTGGGGAAGGGGGGGGGTTAAAGGTTCCCTTTCAACTTGCTCCACTGCAGTCTTCGGCCTACACTCTGCTCCTCTTTGATTCCCTGGGTTTCAACACTGTCAGTTGCCACCTGGAAGTGTTGTCTACACAGAAAAAACACTAGGTGATGTGTCAGTGGGGTTCAGCACCGCCAGCTGTTCCCCTGCTGTGTAGTCGGCAACGTGTCCAGCACAAGCCACGCTGGCACAACAGAACAAAAGCTGCCACCAGTGCAGGCTTCGGCCTACACTCTGCTCCTCTCCTCCTCCTGCTGACCCTGGGCTTAAACACCGCTAGTTTTTGCCCGGAAGTGCTAGCTGCACAGAGAAAAACACCAGCCAATGTGTTAGTGGGGTTCAGCAACGCCAGCTGTTCCCCTGCTGTGTAGCCGGCAACGTGACCTGCAAACGCCACGCAGGCACATGAACTGAAATTAAAGGGAACCTGGCCCCACCCCCCCAGGTGTTTCTATGTATAACAGCCACCTAGTACAGCAGTACTGCTGCATTTGTACAAGGTGGCTGTTTTTTTATCCTTGCCCACGTAGAATTAAACACGTAAAATATGTGTCTCATTACAGACCATTACAATGTCCCTGAGGTGTGACTTTCCTTTTTAATGACACGCACCACCCCCCTTGGTAGCGCTGCCCGTCTTCGGACATCATTGGTTGGCTGCCTGTGCCTGTGCGTCTGCCCTGCCCGACACAACCCCCCTCGTTTCATATATTTTGGCTGCGAGGGTGTGATTGATGGGCATGTGCAGTGCATATGTTCGCCTGTCTTAACTCATCTCCTTCCGCCTTCTTCAGACTGTGCGGCCTCCTGGCTGTGGTAGGCGATAAGGGATCAGCTGAGGCCGCCCAATCTGAAGCAGGTGTAAGGACATGTGTGAGCGGCAAACATATTTACTGCACAAGGCCACGAATCCCAGCCACGCAGTGTGATTTTTTGAAAACACACTGCGGGCCTGGGATTCATATCCATTGCTAACCGCAACGGCCAACATGAAATGAGGTGAGAAGACAGGCAGCGCTCACAGCGCATGGCCAAGGGATCACAATAGCGCAGACTCCTGTACAGCTAATAACAACGCTCAGGAATCTGCGCCCACCACCTAGGTGTAAATTTTGACACCTGTGCTGCGTCTCCTTAAAAAGACAAGTCACGCCTCCACTACTGTTTGACAGTATAATGGGCTAAATAGTGTACGTGTTTTATTCAGCGTGTGCAAGGAGCAAACTAAATAGAGCAACCTTTTACTTGTGCAGCATTAATGTTGCACAAGGTGTGGCTCTTGTACCTTGCAACACCTGAGGGGGGGTTAAAGGTTACCTTTGAAATTGGTTCAACTAGGCTTTGGCCTACACTCTGCTCCTCTCCTCCTCCTGCTGACCCTGGGCTCTAACACCGCTAGTTTTTGCCCGGATATGCGAGCTTCACAGAGAAAAACAACAGCCAATGTGTTAGTGGGGTTCAGCACCGCCAGCTGTTCCCCTGCTGTGTAGCCGGCATCGTGTCCAGCACAAGCCACGCTGGCACAACCGACCAAAAGCTGCCACCAGTGCAGGCTTCGGCCTACACTTTAAGACACAAAAGAGAATGGTAAAACCAAAAACACTCAGTTTGAAAAAATGTTTGCAGTAATCCGCAAGTGCTAGTAAAAGATGTAAATAACAGGGTATTTGGTTGATACGTTTTTTGCAAAAAATGTATACTAAGCTGCTCTACCAATCTTCACGGTATACCCTTATCAGAGCAGTCCTAACTAATGTATGCAATCCCTATCTGATGTATTTAAAAACCTGATCATCTGTATATTACCTGTGTGAACAGGGTTCAGAGAGGAAAAATCCATGTGTGCATACAGGGCAGAACAGCTTTTGTGCAGCTAGCCCAAGAGGAGTGGTGGAACTCCCCAGTCTTGTAGACACAAGAGAACAATTATGGAAACAGGAACACATGGGCTACTTGCACAGTGAACAAGTCTGTATGATCATGTTCACACACCACCAAGAAACCTGAAGACACAAAAGAGAATGGTAAAACCAAAAACACTCAGTTTGAAAAAATGTTTGCAGTAATCCGCAAGTGCTAGTAAAAGATGTAAATAACAGGGTATTTGGTTGATACGTTTTTTGCAAAAAATGTATACTAAGCTGCTCTACCAATCTTCACGGTATACCCTTATCAGAGCAGTCCTAACTAATGTATGCAATCCCTATCTGATGTATTTAAAAACCTGATCATCTGTATATTACCTGTGTGAACAGGGTTCAGAGAGGAAAAATCCATGTGTGCATACAGGGCAGAACAGCTTTTGTGCAGCTAGCCCAAGAGGAGTGGTGGAACTCCCCAGTCTTGTAGACACAAGAGAACAATTATGGAAACAGGAACACATGGGCTACTTGCACAGTGAACAAGTCTGTATGATCATGTTCACACACCACCAAGAAACCTGAAGACACAAAAGAGAATGGTAAAACCAAAAACACTCAGTTTGAAAAAATGTTTGCAGTAATCCGCAAGTGCTAGTAAAAGATGTAAATAACAGGGTATTTGGTTGATACGTTTTTTGCAAAAAATGTATACTAAGCTGCTCTACCAATCTTCACGGTATACCCTTATCAGAGCAGTCCTAACTAATGTATGCAATCCCTATCTGATGTATTTAAAAACCTGATCATCTGTATATTACCTGTGTGAACAGGGTTCAGAGAGGAAA
Source organism: Ranitomeya imitator (assembly GCF_032444005.1). Lineage (NCBI taxonomy): Eukaryota > Metazoa > Chordata > Amphibia > Anura > Dendrobatidae > Ranitomeya > Ranitomeya imitator. Next base: position 501,700,848 of record NC_091283.1, on the reverse strand, counting down.
AATCCATGTGTGCATACAGGGCAGAACAGCTTTTGTGCAGCTAGCCCAAGAGGAGTGGTGGAACTCCCCAGTCTTGTAGACACAAGAGAACAATTATGGAAACAGGAACACATGGGCTACTTGCACAGTGAACAAGTCTGTATGATCATGTTCACACACCACCAAGAAACCTGAAGACACAAAAGAGAATGGTAAAACCAAAAACACTCAGTTTGAAAAAATGTTTGCAGTAATCCGCAAGTGCTAGTAAAAGATGTAAATAACAGGGTATTTGGTTGATACGTTTTTTGCAAAAAATGTATACTAAGCTGCTCTACCAATCTTCACGGTATACCCTTATCAGAGCAGTCCTAACTAATGTATGCAATCCCTATCTGATGTATTTAAAAACCTGATCATCTGTATATTACCTGTGTGAACAGGGTTCAGAGAGGAAAAATCCATGTGTGCATACAGGGCAGAACAGCTTTTGTGCAGCTAGCCCAAGAGGAGTGGTGGAACTCCCCAGTCTTGTAGACACAAGAGAACAATTATGGAAACAGGAACACATGGGCTACTTGCACAGTGAACAAGTCTGTATGATCATGTTCACACACCACCAAGAAACCTGAAGACACAAAAGAGAATGGTAAAACCAAAAACACTCAGTTTGAAAAAATGTTTGCAGTAATCCGCAAGTGCTAGTAAAAGATGTAAATAACAGGGTATTTGGTTGATACGTTTTTTGCAAAAAATGTATACTAAGCTGCTCTACCAATCTTCACGGTATACCCTTATCAGAGCAGTCCTAACTAATGTATGCAATCCCTATCTGATGTATTTAAAAACCTGATCATCTGTATATTACCTGTGTGAACAACAGCCAATGTGTTAGTGGGGTTCAGCACCGCCAGCTGTTCCCCTGCTGTGTAGCCGGCATCGTGTCCAGCACAAGCCACGCTGGCACAACCGACCAAAAGATGCCACCAGTGCAGGCTTCGGCCTACACTTTGCTCCTCTCCTCCTCCTGCTGACCCTGGGCTCTAACACCGCCAATTTTTGCCCGGACATGCGAGCTGCACAGAGAAAAACACCAGTCAATGTGTCAGTGGGGTTCAGCAATGCCAGCTGTTCCCCTGCTGTGTAGCTGGCAACGTGTCCTGCAAACGCCACGCAGGCACATGAACTGAAATTGAAGGAAGCCTGCCCCCCACCCCCAGGTGTTTCTATGTATAACAGCCACCTTGTACAGCAGTACTGCTGCATTTGTACAAGGTGGCAGACTTTTTCTCCTTGCCCACGTTTAATTAAACACGTACTAAATGTGTCTCATTGAGACTATTCCACTGTCCCTGAGGTGTGACTTTCCTTTCTAATGATACGCAGCACCACCCTTGTTAGCGCTGCCCATCTTTTGACATCATTGGTTAGCTGGCTGCGCCTGTGCGTCTGCCCTGCTCGAAACAACGCCCCTCGGTGTCTTATTTTTTTGGACAACGAGGATGTGATTGATGGGCATGTGCAGTGCATATGTTTGCCTGTGTTCACTCATCTCCTTCCGCCTTCTTCAGACTGGGTGGCCTCATGACCGCGGCATGCGATAAGGGATCAGATGAGGCCGCCCAGTCTGAAGCAGGTGTAAGGACATGTGTGAGCGGCGAACATATTTACTGCACAAGGCCACGAATCCCAGCACCGCAGTGTGACTTTATGGAAAGGCACTGTGGGTCTGGGATTTATGGCCATCGTTAAACGCACCGGCCAACATGAAATGAGGTCATAAGACGGCCTGCATTAACAGGGTATTGCCAAGGGATAACACAAGAGCGCACTCTCCTGTACTGCAAATAACAACGGTAAGGAGTCTGCGCCCAGCACCTAGGTGTAAATTTTGACACCTGTGCTGCGTCTTCTTCAAAAGACAAGTCACGCCTCCACTACTGTTTGACAGTATAATGGGCTAAATAGTGTACGTGTTTTATTCAGCGTGTGCAAGGAGCAAAATGAAGAGAGCAACCTTAGACTTGTGCAGCATTAATGCTGTTCAAGGTGTTGCTCTTGTACGTTGCAACACCTGAGGGGGGGTTAAAGGTTTCCTTTGAAATTGGTTCAACTAGGCTTCGGCCTACACTTTGCTCCTCTCCTCCTGCTGACCCTGGGCTCTAAAACCGCTAGTTTTTGCCCTGAAGTGCTAGCTGCACAGAGAAAAACACCAGCCAATGTGTTAGTGGGGTTCAGCACCGCCAGCTGTTCCCCTGCTGTGTAGCCGGCATCATATCCAGCACAAGCCACGCTGGCACAACCGACCAAAAGCTGCCACCAGTGCAGGCTTCGGCCTACACTTTGCTCCTCTCCTCCTCCTGCTGACCCTGGGCTCTAACACCGCTAGTTTTTGCCCAGAAATGCGAGCTTCACAGAGAAAAACAACAGCCAATGTGTTAGTGGGGTTCAGCACCGCCAGCTGTTCCCCTGCTGTGTAGCCGGCATCGTGTCCAGCACAAGCCACGCTGGCACAACCGACCAAAAGCTGCCACCAGTGGAGGCTTCGGCCTACACTCTGCTCATCTCCTCCTCCTGCTGACCCTGGGCTCTAACACCGCTAGTTTTTGCCCGGACATGCGAGCTGCACAGAGAAAAACACCAGTCAATGTGTCAGTGGGGTTCAGCAACGCCAGCTGTTCCCCTGCTGTGTAGCTGGCAACGTGTCCTGCAAACGCCACGCAGGCACATGAACTGAAATTGAAGGAAGCCTCCCCCCACCCCCAGGTGTTTCTATGTATAACAGCCACCTTGTACAGCAGTACTGCTGCATTTGTACAAGGTGGCTGACTTTGTCTACTTGCCCACGTTTAATTAAACACGTAAAGAATGTGTCTCATTACAGACCATTACAATGTCCCTGAGGTGTGACTTTCCTTTTTAATGACACGCAGCACCCCCCTTGTTAGCGCTGCCCGTCTTCTGACATCTTTGGTTGGCTGGCTGCGGCTGTGCGTCCGCCCTGCCTGAAACCACGCTCCTCGTTGTCTTACTTATTTTGACTGCGAGGGTGTGATTGATGGGCACGAGCAGTGGATATCTGCGCCTGTCTTTACTCATCTCCTTCCGCCTTCTTCAGAATGTGCGGCCTCATGGCCGCGGCATGCGAGAAGGGATCAGATGAGGCCGCCCAGTCTGATGCAGGTGTAAGGACATGAGGGACAGGCGACAAAATTTACTGCGCAAGGTCACGAATCCCAGCTCTGCAGTGTGACTTTATTAAAAGACACTGCGGGACTGGGTTTCATGGCCATCGCTAACCGCACCGGCCAACATGAAATGAGGTGAGAAGACAGGCATCGCTCACAGCGCATGGCCAAGGGATAACAAGAGCGCAGACTCCTGTACAGCAAATAACAATGCTCAGGAATCTGCACCCAGCACCTAGGTGTAAATTTTGACACCTGTGCTGCATCTCCTTAAAAAGACAAGTCACGCCTCCACTACTGTTTGACAGTATAATATACTAAATAGTGTACGTGTTTTATTCAGCGTGTACAAGGAGCAAACTAAATAGAGCAACCTTTTACTTGTGCAGCATTAATGCTGCACAAGGTGTGGCTCTTGTACCTTGCAACACCTGAGGGGGGTTAAAGGTTACCTTTGAAATTGGTTCAACTAGGCTTCGGCCTACACTCTGCTCCTCTCCTCCTCCTGCTGACCCTGGGCTCTAACACCGCCAGTTTTTGCCCGGACGTGCTAGCTGCACAGAGAAAAACACCAGCCAATGTGTTAGTGGGGTTCAGCACCGCCAGCTGTTCCCCAGCTGTGTAGCCGGCAACGTGACCTGCAAACGCCACGCAGGCACAACAGAACAAAAGCTGCCACCAGTGCAGGCTTCGGCCTACAGTCTGCTCCTCTCCTCCTCCTGCTGACCCTGGGCTCATAACACCGCCAGTTTTAGCCTGGAAGTGCTAGCTGCACAGAGAAAAACACCAGCCAATGTGTCAGTGGGGTTCAGCACCGCCAGCTGTTCCCCAGCTGTGTAGCCGGCAACGTGCCCTGCAAACGCCATGCAGGCACATGAACTGAAATTGAAGGGAGCCTGCCCCCCACCCCCAGGTGTTTCTATGTATAACAGCCACCTTGTTCAGCAGTACTGCTGCATTTGTACAAGGTGGCTGACTTTTTCTCCTTGCCCACGTGGAACTCAACACGTACAAAATGTTTCTCATTGAGACCATTCCACTGTCCCTGAGGTGTGACTTTCCTTTGTAATGATACGCAGCACCCCCCTTGGTAGCGCTTCCCGTCTTTTGACATCATGGTTAGCTGGCTGCGCCTGTGCATCCGCCCTGCGTGAAACAACGCCCCTCGTTGTCTTATTTATTTTGTCAGCGAGGGTGTGGTTTATGGGCACGAGCAGTGCATATGTTCGCCTATCGTCACTCATCTCCTTCCGCCTTCTTCAGACTGTGCGGCCTCATGGCCGCGGCATGCGAAAAGGGATCAGCAGAGGCCGCCCAGTCTGAAGCAGGTGTAAGGACGTGTGTGAGCGTCGAAAATATTTACTGCTCAAGGCCACGAATCCCAGCACCGCAGTGTGACTTTATGAAAAGGCAGTGTGGGTCTGGGATTTATGGCCATCGTTAACCGCAGCGGCCAACATGAAATGAGGTCATAAGACGGGCAGCGCTAACAGGGCATTGCCAAGGGATAAAACAAGAGCGCAGACTCCTGTACAGCAAAAAACAACGCTCAGGAAGCTGCGCCAAGCACAAAGGCGTTATTTGGGACACCTATGCTGCGTCTCCTTAAAAATACAAGTCACGCCTCAACTACAGTTTGACTGTAGAATGGGCTAAATTGTGTACGTGTTGCATTCAGCGTGTGCAAGTAGACAAATTAATAGAGCAACCTTTTACTTGTGCAGCATTAATGCTGCACAAGGTGTGGCTCTTGTACTTTGTAACACCTGAGGGGGGGTTAAAGGTTACCTTTGAAATTGGTTCAACTAGGCTTCGGCCTACACTCTGCTCCTCTCCTCCTCCTGCTGACCCTGGGCTGTAACAACGCTAGTTTTTGCCCGGAAGTGCTAGCTGCACAGAGAAAAACACCAGCCAATGTGTTAGTGGGGTTCAGCACCGCCTGCTGTTCCCCCACTGTGTAGCCGGCAAAGTGTCCTGCAAACGCAACGCAGACTCAAAGCTGACTCCAGTGCAGGCTTCGGCCTACACTCTGCTCCCCCTGCTTACCCTTTGCTCCAACACCGCTAGTTGGGGCTGTAGGAAGACAATGTTTGATAGGCAACGCATCCGGGTTCCAGCACCGCCAGCTGGTTCTCGGCAGTGTTTTTGTCACGGGTACTCCCTCGTGCCCAGCCTGGTTCCAGCACCGTCAGCTTTTTCCGGGTACTGTCAAACTCACTGAGACGCCTATGCTTGCCCCGTCGTGGTGTGGTCGGGTTAGCCAACTCCAGGGTGCCTCCAGTTTAGGAGCTTCCTATGTGGGCTGCGTGAACTGGTAGTCAAGGCTGGTTCTGTAGTGCCAGTAGGCCCAGCTCCCCCTGTAGGACTGTTGGGGTTCGGTAACTGCGGCTGCCTCGCGGCCTAGCTGTTCTCTCCTCTCCTGTGGGCCTTCGGGTCCACCACCTGGTTCCAGCAACGTCAGCTGGTTCCGGGCCGAGCCTTTGGCTTAGGTGCCTCCTCCTGGGTATCCGAGTTCCGCCAACGCCAGGCGGTCCTTGGTAGTGCTTTTAAGCGCGGGCACCTACAGCTTAGTAACCGGGTTCCAGCACCGTCAGCTGGTCCTCGGTCATGCTATTGGCTCTTGCACACTGGGGCAACGCATCTGAGTTCCAGCACCGCCAGCTGGTTCTCGGCAGTGTTTTTGTCACGGGTACTCCATCGTGCCCAGCCTGGTTCCAGCACCGTCAGCTGTTTCCGGGTACTGTCAAACTCACTGAGACGCCTATGCTTGCCCCGTCGTGGTGCGGTCGGGTTAGCCAACTCCAGGGTGCCTCCAGTTTAGGAGCTTCCTATGTGGGCTGCGTGAACTGGTAGTCAAGGCTGGTTCTGTAGTGCCAGTAGGCCCAGCTCCCCCTGTAGGACTGTTGGGGTTCGGTAACTGCGGCTGCCTCGCGGCCTAGCTGTTCTCTCCTCTCCTGTGGGCCTTCGGGTCCACCACCTGGTTCCAGCACCGTCAGCTGGTTCCGGGCCGAGCCTTTGGCTTAGGTGCCTCTTCCTGGGTATCCGAGTTCCGCCAACGCCAGGTGGTCCTTGGTAGTGCTTTCAGGCACGGGTACCTCCTGCTTAGTAACCGGGTTCCAGTAACGTCAGCTGGTCCTCGGTCGTGCCATTGGCTCTTGCACACTGGGGCAACGCATCTGAGTTCCAGCACCGCCAGCTGGTTCTCGGCAGTGTTTTTGTCACGGGTACTCCATCGTGCCCAGCCTGGTTCCAGCACCGTCAGCTGTTTCCGGGTACTGTCAAACTCACTGAGACACCTATGCTTTGCCCCGTCGTGTTGCGGTCGAGTTAGCCAACTCCAGGGTGCCTCCAGTTTAGGAGCTTCCTATGTGGGCTGCGTGAACTGGTAGTCAAGGCTGGTTCTGTAGTGCCAGTAGGCCCAGCTCCCCCTGTAGGACTGTTGGGGTTCGGTAACTGCTGCTGCCTCACGGCCTAGCTGTTCTCTCCTCTCCTGTGGGCCTTGGGGTCCACCACCTGGTTCCAGCACCGTCAGCTGTTTCCGGGTACTGTCAAACTCACTGAGACACCTATGCGTTGCCCCGACGTGTTGCGGTCGAGTTAGCCAACTCCAGGGTGCCTCCAGTTTAGGAGCTTCCTATATGGGCTGCATGAATTGGTAGTCAAGGCTGGTTCTGTAGTGCCAGTAGGCCCAGCTCCCCCTGTAGGACTGTTGGGGTTCGGTAACTGCGGCTGCCTCGCGGCCTAGCTGTTCTCTCCTCTCCTGTGGGCCTTCGGGTCCACCACCTGGTTCCAGCACCGTCAGCTGGTTCCGGGCCGAGCCTTTGGCTTAGGTGCCTCTTCCTGGGTATCCGAGTTCCGCCAACGCCAGGTGGTCCTTGGTAGTGCTTTCAGGCATGGGTACCTCCTGCTTAGTAACTGGGTTCCAGTAACGTCAGCTGGTCCTCGGTCGTGCCATTGGCTCTTGCACACTGGGGCAACGCATCTGAGTTCCAGCACCGCCAGCTGGTTCTCGGCAGTGTTTTTGTCACGGGTACTCCATCGTGCCCAGCCTGGTTCCAGCACCGTCAGCTGTTTCCGGGTACTGTCAAACTCACTGAGACACCTATGCGTTGCCCCGACGTGTTGCGGTCGAGTTAGCCAACTCCAGGGTGCCTCCAGTTTAGGAGCTTACTGTTGTGAATTCTGTGGATGAGTTCACTTCTGTGGTCACAAGTGGTATTGCAGTCTCTGGGCTTCCTCCCTCAGGTGTTTTGGTGAGCTCGTTGGCTGCCTTGCTATTTAGCTCCACCTGAGTCTGTCTTCCTTGCTCCTTGTCAATGTTCCAGTGTTGGATCTGAGCTACTGCATCTTTCCTTGGGCCTGCTGCTCTGCTAGATAAGTGCTTCTAGTTTGTTTTCTGTTTTTTCTGTCCAGCTTGCTATTAACTTTTGCTGGAAGCTCTGAGAAGCAAAGGGGTGCACCGCCGTGCTGTTAGTTCGGCACGGTGGGTCTTTTTGCCCCTTTGCGTGGTTTTCGTTTTAGGGTTTTTGTAGACTGCATAGTTCTCTTTGCTATCCTCGCTCTGTCCAGAATATCGGGCCTCACTTTGCTGAATCTATTTCATTCCTACGTTTGTCTTTTCATCTTGCTAACAGTCATTATATGTGGGGGGCTGCCTATTCCTTTGGGGTATTTCTCTGAGGTAAGTCAGGCTTGTATTTCTATCTTCAGGCTAGTCAGCTCCTCAGGCAGTGCCGAGTTGCATAGGTAGTTGTTAGGCGCAATCCACTGCTGCTTATAGTTGTGTGAGGATAGATTAGGTACTGCAGTCTACAGAGATTCCACGTCTCAGAGCTTGTCCTATTGTTTTTGGTTATTGCCAGATCTCTGTATGTGCGCTGATTACTGCACGCTGTGTTGCCTGATTGCCAGCCATAACAGTACAAGGAGCCACACCAATGATTCCCAATAGAGGGAAAAAAGAAATCCTGACATCATTTTTTTTTCTTAGCTCTGTCTTCAGTCTTTTTTTTCCCCTAGACATTAGAGTGCTTCAGGACACAGCTGTGGACATGGATATTCAGGCTCTGTGCTCCTCAATGGATAATCTCGTTGTAAATGTACAAAAGATTCAAGATACTATTGATCAGAAATCGATGCTAGAACCAAGAATTCCGATTCCTGATTTGTTTTTTGGTGACAGAACTAAGTTCCTGAGCTTCAGAAATAATTGTAAGCTATTTTTGGCCTTGAAACCTCATTCTTCTGGTAATCCTACTCAACAGGTTTTGATTATTATTTCTTTTTTGCGCGGCGACCCACAGGACTGGGCGTTTTCTCTTGCGCCAGGAGACCCTGCATTGAGTAGTGTCGATGCGTTTTTCCTGGCGCTCGGATTGCTTTACGATGAGCCTAATTCAGTGGATCAGGCTGAGAAAAATCTGCTGGCTTTATGCCAGGGTCAGGATGATATAGAAGTATATTGTCAGAAATTTAGAAAGTGGTCAGTACTCACTCTGTGGAATGAATCTGCACTAGCGGCTTTGTTCAGAAAGGGTCTCTCTGAAGCTCTTAAGGATGTAATGGTGGGATTTCCTATGCCTGCTGGTTTGAATGAGTCCATGTCCTTGGCCATTCAGATCGGTCGTCGCTTGCGCGAGCGTAAATCTGTGCACCATCTGGCGGTATTGTCTGAGAGTAAACCTGAGCCTATGCAGTGCGACAGGACTATGACTAAAGTAGAACGGCAAGAACACAGACGTCTGAACAGACTGTGTTTCTATTGTGGTGATTCTACTCATGCTATTTCTAATTGTCCTAAACGCACTAGGCGGTTCGATAGCTCTGCCGTTATTGGTACTGTACAGTCCAAATTCCTTTTGTCCATTACCTTAATGTGCTCTTTGTCATCGTATTCTGTCATGGCGTTTGTGGATTCAGGCGCTGCCCTGAATCTGATGGATTTGGATTATGCTAAACGTTGTGGATTTTTCTTGGAGCCTTTGCGGTGTCCTATTCCGTTGAGAGGAATTGATGCTACACCTTTGGCCAAGAATAAGCCTCAGTACTGGGCCCAGCTGACCATGTGCATGGCTCCTGCACATCAGGAAGTTATTCGCTTTCTGGTACTGCATAATTTGCATGATGTGGTCGTGTTGGGGTTGCCATGGCTACAAACCCATAATCCAGTATTGGATTGGAACTCTATGTCGGTAACCAGCTGGGGTTGTCAGGGAGTACATGGTGATGTTCCATTTTTGTCTATTTCGTCATCCATTCCTTCTGACATCCCAGAGTTCTTGTCGGACTTTCAGGATGTATTTGAAGAGTCCAAGTCTGATGCCCTACCTCCGCATAGGAATTGTGATTGTGCTATCGATTTGATTCCTGGTAGTAAATTCCCTAAGGGTCGTTTATTTAATTTGTCCGTACCTGAACACACCGCTATGCGCAGTTATGTGAAGGAGTCCCTGGAGAAGGGACATATTCGCCCGTCGTCGTCGCCGTTGGGAGCAGGGTTCTTTTTTGTAGCCAAGAAGGATGGTTCGCTAAGACCGTGTATTGATTACCGCCTTCTTAATAAGATCACTGTTAAGTTTCAGTATCCCTTGCCATTGATTTCTGACTTGTTTGCTCGGATTAAGGGGGCTAGTTGGTTCACCAAGATAGATCTTCGTGGTGCGTATAATCTGGTGAGAATCAGGCAAGGAGATGAATGGAAAACGGCATTTAATACGCCCGAGGGTCATTTTGAGTATCTGGTGATGCCGTTTGGACTTGCCAATGCTCCATCTGTTTTTCAGTCTTTTATGCATGACATTTTCCGTGAGTATCTGGATAAATTCTTGATTGTTTACTTGGATGACATTTTGATCTTCTCTGATGATTGGGAGTCTCATGTGAAGCAAGTCAGAATGGTTTTCCAGGTACTGCGTGCTAATTCCTTGTTCGTGAAGGGATCAAAGTGTCTCTTCGGTGTGCAGAAAGTTTCATTTTTGGGGTTCATCTTTTCCCCTTCTACTATCGAGATGGATCCGGTTAAGGTTCAGGCCATCCAGGATTGGACTCAGCCGACATCTCTAAAAAGTCTGCAGAAATTCCTGGGCTTTGCTAATTTTTATCGTCGCTTCATCTGTAATTTTTCTAGCATTGCCAGACCATTGACCGATTTGACCAAGAAGGGTGCTGATTTGGTTAATTGGTCTTCTGCTGCCGTGGAAGCTTTTCAGGAGTTGAAGCGTCGTTTCTGCTGTGCCCCTGTGTTGTGTCAACCTGATGTTTCTCTTCCGTTCCAGGTCGAGGTTGATGCTTCTGAGATTGGTGCAGGGGCGGTTTTGTCACAGAGAGGTTCTGGTTGCTCAGTGTTCAAACCATGTGCTTTCTTTTCCAGGAAATTTTCTGCTGCTGAGCGTAATTATGATGTGGGCAACCGAGAGTTGCTGGCCATGAAGTGGGCATTCGAGGAGTGGCGTCATTGGCTTGAGGGTGCTAAGCATCGCGTGGTGGTTTTGACTGATCATAAGAACCTTACTTATCTTGAGTCTGCCAAGCGCTTGAATCCTAGACAGGCCCGTTGGTCGTTATTTTTTGCTCGTTTTGATTTTGTGGTTTCATACCTTCCGGGCTCTAAAAATGTGAAGGCGGATGCTCTGTCTAGGAGTTTTGTGCCCGACTCTCCGGGGTTATCTGAGCCGGCGAGTATCCTCAAGGAAGGAGTCATTGTGTCTGCCATCTCCCCTGATTTGCGGAGAGTGTTGCAGAAATTTCAGGCTAATAAACCTGATCGTTGTCCGGCCGAGAAACTGTTCGTCCCTGATAGGTGGACTAGTAAAGTTATCTCTGAACTTCATTGTTCGGTGCTGGCCGGTCATCCAGGAATCTTTGGTACCAGGGAGTTGGTTGCTAGATCCTTCTGGTGGCCATCTCTGTCACGGGATGTGCGTGCTTTTGTGCAGTCCTGTGGAATTTGTGCTAGGGCTAAGCCCTGCTGTTCACGTGCCAGTGGGTTGCTTTTGCCCTTGCCGGTCCCGAAGAGGCCTTGGACACATATTTCGATGGATTTCATTTCTGACCTTCCCGTTTCTCAAAAAATGTCGGTCATTTGGGTGGTCTGTGATCGCTTTTCTAAAATGGTCCATCTGGTGCCCTTGGTTAAATTGCCTTCCTCCTCTGATTTGGTGCCTTTGTTCTTCCAGCATGTGGTTCGTTTACATGGCATTCCTGAGAATATTGTTTCTGACAGAGGTTCCCAGTTTGTCTCGAGGTTCTGGCGAGCCTTTTGTGGTAGAATGGGCATTGACCTATCTTTCTCCTCGGCCTTCCATCCTCAGACTAATGGCCAGACCGAACGAACCAATCAGACCTTGGAAACATATCTGAGATGTTTTGTTTCCGCTGACCAGGATGATTGGGTGTCATTTTTGCCGTTGGCTGAGTTCGCCCTTAATAATCGGGCCAGCTCGGCTACCTTGGTCTCTCCATTTTTCTGCAATTCTGGGTTCCATCCTCGTTTCTCTTCAGGACAGGTTGAGTCTTCGGACTGTCCTGGTGTGGATTCTGTGGTGGACAGGTTGCAGCAGATCTGGACTCAGGTGGTGGACAATTTGACCTTGTCCCAGGAGAAGGCTCAGCTTTTCGCTAATCGCAGACGCCGTGTGGGACCCCGACTTCGTGTTGGGGATCTGGTTTGGTTATCTTCTCGTCATATTCCTATGAAGGTTTCCTCTCCTAAATTTAAACCTCGTTTTATTGGTCCGTATAGGATTTCTGAGATTCTCAATCCGGTGTCTTTTCGTCTGACCCTCCCAGACTCCTTTTCCATACATAATGTATTCCATAGGTCGTTGTTGAGGAGATACGTGGCACCTATGGTTCCATCTGTGGAGCCTCCTGCCCCTGTTTTGGTGGAGGGGGAATTGGAGTATATTGTGGAGAAGATTTTGGATTCTCGTGTCTCTAGACGGAAACTCCAGTATCTGGTCAAATGGAGGGGTTATGCTCAGGAAGATAATTCCTGGGTTTTTGCCTCTGATGTCCATGCCCCAGATCTTGTTCGTGCCTTTCATGTGGCTCATCCTGGTCGGCCTGGGGGTTCTGGTGAGGGTTCGGTGACCCCTCCTCAAGGGGGGGGTACTGTTGTGAATTCTGTGGATGAGTTCACTTCTGTGGTCACAAGTGGTATTGCAGTCTCTGGGCTTCCTCCCTCAGGTGTTTTGGTGAGCTCGTTGGCTGCCTTGCTATTTAGCTCCACCTGAGTCTGTCTTCCTTGCTCCTTGTCAATGTTCCAGTGTTGGATCTGAGCTACTGCATCTTTCCTTGGGCCTGCTGCTCTGCTAGATAAGTGCTTCTAGTTTGTTTTCTGTTTTTTCTGTCCAGCTTGCTATTAACTTTTGCTGGAAGCTCTGAGAAGCAAAGGGGTGCACCGCCGTGCTGTTAGTTCGGCACGGTGGGTCTTTTTGCCCCTTTGCGTGGTTTTCGTTTTAGGGTTTTTTGTAGACTGCATAGTTCTCTTTGCTATCCTCGCTCTGTCCAGAATATCGGGCCTCACTTTGCTGAATCTATTTCATTCCTACGTTTGTCTTTTCATCTTGCTAACAGTCATTATATGTGGGGGGCTGCCTATTCCTTTGGGGTATTTCTCTGAGGTAAGTCAGGCTTGTATTTCTATCTTCAGGCTAGTCAGCTCCTCAGGCAGTGCCGAGTTGCATAGGTAGTTGTTAGGCGCAATCCACTGCTGCTTATAGTTGTGTGAGGATAGATTAGGTACTGCAGTCTACAGAGATTCCACGTCTCAGAGCTTTTCCTATTGTTTTTGGTTATTGCCAGATCTCTGTATGTGCGCTGATTACTGCACGCTGTGTTGCCTGATTGCCAGCCATAACAGCTTCCTATATGGGCTGCATGAATTGGTAGTCAAGGCTGGTTCTGTAGTGCCAGTAGGCCCAGCTCCCCCTGTAGGACTGTTGGGGTTCGGTAACTGCGGCTGCCTCGCGGCCTAGCTGTTCTCTCCTCTCCTGTGGGCCTTCGGGTCCACCACCTGGTTCCAGCACCGTCAGCTGGTTCCGGGCTGAGCCTTTGGCTTAGGTGCCTCTTCCTGGGTATCCGAGTTCCGCCAACGCCAGGTGGTCCTTGGTAGTGCTTTCAGGCACGGGTACCTCCTGCTTAGTAACTGGGTTCCAGTAACGTCAGCTGGTCCTCGGTCGTGCCATTGGCTCTTGCACACTGGGGCAACGCATCTGAGTTCCAGCACCGCCAGCTGGTTCTCGGCAGTGTTTTTGTCACGGGTACTCCATCGTGCCCAGCCTGGTTCCAGCACCATCAGCTGTTTCCGGGTACTGTCAAACTCATTGAGACACCTATGCGTTGCCCCGACGTGTTGCGGTCGAGTTAGCCAACTCCAGGGTGCCTCCAGTTTAGGAGCTTCCTATATGGGCTGCATGAATTGGTAGTCAAGGCTGGTTCTGTAGTGCCAGTAGGCCCAGCTCCCCCTGTAGGACTGTTGGGGTTCGGTAACTGCGGCTGCCTCGCGGCCTAGCTGTTCTCTCCTCTCCTGTGGGCCTTCGGGTCCACCACCTGGTTCCAGCACCGTCAGCTGGTTCCGGGCCGAGCCTTTGGCTTAGGTGCCTCTTCCTGGGTATCCGAGTTCCGCCAACGCCAGGTGGTCCTTGGTAGTGCTTTCAGGCACGGGTACCTCCTGCTTAGTAACCGGGTTCCAGTAACGTCAGCTGGTCCTCGGTCGTGCCATTGGCTCTTGCACACTGGGGCAACGCATCTGAGTTCCAGCACCGCCAGCTGGTTCTCGGCAGTGTTTTTGTCACGGGTACTCCATCGTGCCCAGCCTGGTTTCAGCACCGTCAGCTGTTTCCGGGTACTGTCAAACTCACTGAGACACCTATGCGTTGCCCCGTCGTGTTGCGGTCGAGTTAGCCAACTCCAGGGTGCCTCCAGTTTAGGAGCTTCCTATGTGGGCTGCGTGAACTGGTAGTCAAGGCTGGTTCTGTAGTGCCAGTAGGCCCAGCTCCCCCTGTAGGACTGTTGGGGTTCGGTAACTGCTGCTGCCTCACGGCCTAGCTGTTCTCTCCTCTCCTGTGGGCCTTGGGGTCCACCACCTGGTTCCAGCACCGTCAGCTGTTTCCGGGTACTGTCAAACTCACTGAGACACCTATGCGTTGCTCCGACGTGTTGCGGTCGAGTTAGCCAACTCCAGGGTGCCTCCAGTTTAGGAGCTTCCTATATGGGCTGCATGAATTGGTAGTCAAGGCTGGTTCTGTAGTGCCAGTAGGCCCAGCTCCCCCTGTAGGACTGTTGGGGTTCGGTAACTGCGGCTGCCTCGCGGCCTAGCTGTTCTCTCCTCTCCTGTGGGCCTTCGGGTCCACCACCTGGTTCCAGCACCGTCAGCTGGTTCCGGGCCGAGCCTTTGGCTTAGGTGCCTCTTCCTGGGTATCCGAGTTCCGCCAACGCCAGGTGGTCCTTGGTAGTGCTTTCAGGCACGGGTACCTCCTGCTTAGTAACCGGGTTCCAGTAACGTCAGCTGGTCCTCGGTCGTGCCATTGGCTCTTGCACACTGGGGCAACGCATCTGAGTTCCAGCACCGCCAGCTGGTTCTCGGCAGTGTTTTTGTCACGGGTACTCCATCGTGCCCAGCCTGGTTCCAGCACCGTCAGCTGTTTCCGGGTACTGTCAAACTCACTGAGACACCTATGCGTTGCCCCGTCGTGTTGCGGTCGAGTTAGCCAACTCCAGGGTGCCTCCAGTTTAGGAGCTTCCTATGTGGGCTGCGTGAACTGGTAGTCAAGGCTGGTTCTGTAGTGCCAGTAGGCCCAGCTCCCCCTGTAGGACTGTTGGGGTTCGGTAACTGCTGCTGCCTCACGGCCTAGCTGTTCTCTCCTCTCCTGTGGGCCTTGGGGTCCACCACCTGGTTCCAGCACCGTCAGCTGGTTCTCGGCAGTGTCTTTTGCTCTTGTACCTTGTTCCAGTACCGTCAGCTGGTTCTGGGCAGAGCCTTTGGCTTAGGTGCCTCCTTCTGGGTATCCAAGTTCCACCAACGTCAGGTGGTCCTTGGTAGTGCTTTCAGGCATGGGTACCTCCTGCTTAGTAACCGGGTTCCAGTAACGTCAGCTGGTCCTCGGTAGTTCCATTGGCTCTTGGACCTTCGGCTACCCATCCGGGTTCCAGTACCGTCAGCTGGTTCTCGGCAGTGTCTTTTGCTCTTGTACCTTCTGCTCCCCATCCTGGTTCCAGTACCGTCAGCTGGTTCCGGGCAGAGCCTTTGGCTTAGGTGCCTCCTTCTGGGTATCCAAGTTCCACCAACATCAGGTGGTCCTTGGTAGTGCTTTCAGGCACGGGTACCTCCTGCTTAGTAACCGGGTTCCAGTAACGTCAGCTGGTCCTCGGAAGTTCCATTGGCTCTTGGACCTTCGGCTACCCATCCGGGTTCCAGTACCGTCAGCTGGTTCTCGGCAGTGTCTTTTGCTCTTGTACCTTCTGCTCCCCATCCTGGTTCCAGTACCGTCAGCTGGTTCCGGGCAGAGCCTTTGGCTTAGGTGCCTCCTTCTGGGTATCCGAGTTCCGCCAACGTCAGGCGGTCCTTGGTAGTGCTTTTTAGCATGGGTACCTCCTGCTTAGTAACCGGGTTCCAGTAACGTCAGCTGGTCCTCGGTAGTTCCATAGGCTCTTGAACCTTCGGGTAGCCATCCGAGTTCCAGTTCCATCATCTGGTTCTTGGCATTTTCTCAGCCTTCTTGTACCTTCTGCTACATTTCCAAGTTGAAGACCCTAAAGTCGACGACCCGGAAGACCACCCCGATGACGACGACGACAACCCGGAAGACCACCCCGATGACAACAACGACGACGGCGGAGACGACGACGGCGGAGACGACGACGGCGGAGACGACGACGGCGGAGATGACGACACTGGAGACGACGACATGGAAGACTGAGAAGCAGAAGAACAAGAGGCTGCAGAACAAAGAGCAGAAGAACATTAAGCATAACACTTAATATCAGAGCAAAAGATATTATCTCAATTATATGCAGAAGAAGACTAAGCAGTGTATGGGGGTGAGTCCGTTCCTCCTCGTGGTGCCCCTGGATAAAGCCTGATGCTGCAGGCCAAACTGAACGCGGACAAATGTAACTTTTGTGACTGGCAGAACGGAAGGTGTAATCTTCCAACTTTTATAGATAACAACTACGGGAATGCCTGTCACAAATGAGAATATGATGAAGAAGTAGAATAGGAAGAATAATAACAGTTGAATAAAATGAATATGTAGAATAGGAATAATAATAATAGTTGAATAAAATGAATATGAAGAATGTAATAAAAAAAAAAAAAAGGTAAAGGATGAAGAAGAAGATGAATAAGGTGAAGAAGAAGTTGATGTCAAAGATGCTGATGATGATGAAGATGAAAGTGTGGGAAAAGTAAAAAAAAAAAGAAGGGGAAGGGCGTGGAATAGTGAAACATCAATATCTGACAAAATAAAAAAAATATTTACATAGTCAATATCTTTGTCACTCCGAACGTCTTTAAAAAAAAACAAAAAAACATGCTATTCTATTTGATTGGGCTAAACCTCTATGACTTTAATGTCTCCGCTACCTCCCCAAATACATCCTGCATTATTCTTAGTTGTTTTCCTTCATGTAGAATGAACCTACAAGGAAAGAAAGGGTTTATTTTAATTCCGATATTTTGGTCCCATTGACTTGCATTGGGATCGGGTATCGGTATCGGCGATATCCGATATTTTTTGAATATCGGCCGATCCAATCCGATACCGATACTTTCCGATATCGGAAGGTATCGCTCAACACTAGTCAAGGGATGAAAACATTAGATATTTCCCGAAAACTTAAGAGTGATCATCGTACTATTAAGAGATTTGTGGCTGAATCTGAGCACAGATGTGTTCGTGCTGATAAAGGCATAATGAGGAAGGTTTCTGCCAGGCAAGTTCATTGGATTAAGAGAGAAGCTGCGAAAAAGCCATTGCAAACCAGCAAACAGATATTTGAAGCTGCTGGTGCCTCTGGAGTCCCTCGAACCTCAAGGTGTAGGATCCTTCAAAGGCTTGCTTTGGTTCATAAACACCCCTAAACAGTGTTCACAAGAAGAAACGGTTGCAATGGGCCCAGACATACATGAAGACTAATTTTCAAAGAGTCTTGTTTATTGATGAGTGTCGAGCAACCATGGATGGTCCAGATGGATGGAGTAGTGGATGGTTGATGGATGGCCACCATGTCCCAACAAGGCTGCAATGTCAGCAAAGAGGTGGAGGAGTCATGTTTTGGGCCTGAATCATAGGGAAACAGCTGGTAGGGCCCTTTAAGGTTCCTGAAGGTCTGAAAATGCAAAGTATATAGAGTTTCTGAGTGACAACTTTCTTCCATGGTCTTTGGCTGCTATAGAATAGGCATAAAAGGAGATAAACTCATGGTATTGGCACCATCTTCCCCTGACCAACCCTATAGAGAACCTTTGGAGTATTATCAAGGAAAAGATCTATAAGGGTGGGAGGCAGTTCACATCAAAACAACAGCTCTGGGAAGCTATTCTGACTTCATGCAAAGAAATACAAGCAGAAACTCTCCAAAAACTCACAAGTTCAATGGATGCAAGAATTGTGAAGGTGATATCAAAGAAGGGGTCCTATGTTAACATGTAACTTGGCCTGTTTGGATGTTTTGGAGTTAAATAACTTTTTTTGTTCAGTGAATGTGACCTCCTAATGCTGCAAATTCCACAAATGAGCATTTTCAGTTCTTTAAAACATATAAAATAAATAATAATCTTTATTCTATATAGCGCTAACATATTACACAGTGCTTTACAGACATTATCATCACTGTCCCCAATGGGGCTCACAATCTAAATTCCTTATCAGTATGTCTTTGGAATGTGGGAGGAAACCGGAGTGCCCGGAGAAAACCCACGCAAACACAGAGAACATACAAACTCTTTGCAGATGTTGTCCTAGGTGGGATTTGAACCCAGGACTCCAGCGCTGCAAGGCTGCAGTGCTAACCACTAAGCCACCGTGCTGCTCATATTCAGAAAAAATTCTGAAAAGTTTCCACGCTCGAGGTCATATGAGGACATCCAGCAGAGGGCGCATCACCGCGACTGAAGGTAACTACAAGTCATTGACCTACTTTTCATTCATTCGCTGGGGTTTTACAGGCACGAGCACAGCTGCATTATAGCGGAGCTCCTGCCTGTAAAATAATTTAACCCCTTCAGATGGATTTACATCGTGGGACATATCGACGGAAGGTATGAGATATTGTTGGTTTATTATTTTTAATTTGTTACAGGTCGAGGGTCTTCAGGTGGATTGAGGGTGGAATAAAATATTACAACAACCTGTGTGTTTATTTCATTAAAATACTTTGCAATATTGTGTGTGTGTGTGTTTTAACCATTTCATGCTATTGGTTTAATAATGGATAGGTGTCATAATTGACGCCTCTCCATTATTAATCTGGCTTAATGTCACCTTACAATAGCAACGTGACATTAACCCTTCATTACCCCATATCCCACCGCTACACGGGAATGGGAAGAGAGTGGCCAAGTGCCAGAATAGGCGCATCTTCCAGATGTGCCTTTTCTGGGGTGGCTGGGGGCAGATGTTTTTAGCCGGGGGGGAAGGGGGCAATATCCACGGACCCTCTCCAGGCTATTAATATCTGCCCTCAGTCACTGGCTTTACCATTCTGGCGGAGAAAATTGCGTGGGAGCCCACGCCAAATTTTTCCGCCATTTAACCCTTTAATTTAATAGCTAGAACGCCCAAATTTTACACATACACACTACTAACATTAGTAGTGTGGAGTATGCAAAAACATTGGGGATATGAGATGGTTTACTGTATGTAAACCATGTCTCATATCATGTCGGGTTTAGGAAAGAGATAGCAAAAGCCGGCAATTGAATTACCGGCTTTTAAGCTATCTTGCGCTGGATTTAATATTAATATATATATATACATATATATATATGTGTGTGTGTGTGTGTGTCTAAATGACATATATATGTAGAACAACGTATAATACGGATCAGTAAAATACGGCTGATAGGAGCTGGGGCATGGAGAAGCATTGTTCCGTATGCAATCTGTATTTTCAGCACCTCTCTTACGTGCGTAAAACACGGTAGTGTAACGCCGGCCTCAGGCAGATGTCTGTCCAGACTCTGTTTGAAGAATTCTATTGAAGGAGAACTCACCAATTCTCGTGGCAGCCTGTTCCACTCATGGATCACAATCACTGTCATCATTTTTTTTCTAATATCTAATCTGTATCTTTTCCATTTCAATTTCATTCCGTTCCATGTGCAAATGAGAATAAGGATGATCCCTCTACAACGTGACATCCCTTCAGATATTTGTAGACGGCTATTACATCTCCTCTTTTTGTAGGATAAACAATCCCAGATCCTTGGGATCCCAGGACGTAGTTTGCAGTCTGCTCACCATCCTGTAGCTCTTCTCTGAACTTGCTCCAGTTTTTCAATGTTTTATTTAAATTGTGGTACCTAGAACTGGACACAGTATTCCAGATGAGGCCTGACCAATGAGAAGTAAAGGGGGATAATTACTGCACGTGGTCTGGATTATGTTTCTCTTACTACACCCCAGAACTGTGTATACTTTTTTTCGATGCTGTATCATAATGTTGACTCCCATTTTCATGAACGTGGAGAAATTTTTTTGCTCTGATTAATTACTGTATTCTTATACAAGTACTTACATAAATGATGCTCAATTTTTTTGAAAGATCTTTGCTGGTATAGAAGTAAGGCTCACTGGCCTGTAATATCCTGGCTCCACGGATAGCATTTGTGCCTGTAATAGTCTATGGCACTTTTCACATATCTAACTTTGATCTGAGAGTCGGATCAAAATCAGCAATGCAGATCAATGAGTCTGTAAAAAAATCAGACTGCACATGGATAACATCTGAGTGCAGTTAAATTTTCACGAACTGTCAGAATGGTAAGGGTGGAGAATTTTTTTTAAAAGGTTTTATTTGTGATGTGTACTGTTACGTTTGCATAGGCCCACGTTCACTAGAAATACATCAAAACTGTGTTTTTATGGCCTCAGTCTGGCCATTATGTGGCTGCATAAGCCCACATGCACATGTTCAGCATTTGGTCAGTATTTTACATCAGTATTTGTAAGCCAAAACCAGTACTGGAACAGTCAGATGAAAAGTATAACACTTGGTTTATGTCTATTATTTTCATTAAGTTATGGTTATAATTAATATGTAGCCTTTATAATCCCATGAGGCTTAAAGGGGTTGTCTGGTCTTTTACTAAAATTCTGCAGTTTATATGACAGCAAAGTTCTGAATCCTTACAGCGTGCGCACCAACCTCTGTCAGGATTCTCCAGTGTCTGCAGCAAAAGCAAGCGGTCATGTGACTGCAAGTATGTGATATACATATTCCCGGCCACATTCTGACTAGACTGCTTCCAGATTTGCTATATACATGTGAATTGAGTAAGGCCGCTAGTCAGAATGTGGTTGGAAGTATGCAGATCGCATGCTTTTGGTCAAGTGACCAACTGCTCTGGCTGCAGACACTGGAGAATCCTGACAGTGTACAGTGAGTACATCGTGAGGATTCAGAAGTCTGCAGCCACATAGACTGACTGCAGACTTTTAGCAAAAGACTGGACAACCACTTGAAGTGCTCTGGAAGTGTTAAAGCACTTCCTAAACCTCTGTCTCCCTGGATCTATACCTCATCCAACGCCCCTTCCTCTTCTTGACTGACAGCTCACAGTGTAGTCAAGCTAGTGAGCTGTCAATCAAGCAGAGTAAGGCTGCCGTCACACTGGCAGTATTTGGTCAGTATTTTACCTCAGTATTTGTAAGCCAAAACCAGGAGTGGAACAATCAGAGGAAAAGTATAATAGAAACATATGCACCACTTCTGTATTATCACCCACTCCCGGTTTTGGCTTACAAATACTGAGGTAAAATACTGACCAAATACTGCAGGTGTGACCGCAGCCTAAGATGGGAAAGTAAGGTACAGTAAGGTGCCCCCATGGAAAAAAACCAAAAAGGCACAGGTTTGAGAAGTGCTTTGACAAACCCATAGCACTTAAACCTAATTTTCATATGAATCAAAACATCGTTTTTTTTAAAAAACACCAGTGTTGATGAATCAAGGTCGTTGTACTTTCATTTCCCACCATTTTCAAGATGTGTTTGCTATCAGTGAATGAAAATACATTTACATTTACACGCTGGAAACAATACTTCGCTAGCCCTGCTCTCAGCCTGCCCTGAATTCACATCTATGTAAAGAATACCATTTTTCTATTCCACCATATCAGTAAAACAGAATTCAGTGCAGTAATGTATCACGTGATAGAAAACCAGGACGCCAGACACACCCCATTGTAGCTTGGTTGATTTTACTGCGTTGCGCCATAGTGCTCATTATTTTTACATTATTTTTTTTTTTTACAAATTTCACATCAACTGCAAAAGAAGCTGTTAAAAGAATCTTCAATGCAGAGGTGAAACTAGCCTTCAAAGTGACTGCTATTATAACTGGCATAGGCAGACAGACACATTTTTTACATCCTTCATTTGCAATAACATAAATATCCGAAAGGGAGTATTAAAAATGTTCCAGAGTCAAGAAATTATCTAGATGGCCTTAATTTCCTCCCTCTGATTTCCTTTTTCTGCCTTAATGCCGTACAACACAAGCTATATGCACACTTATAATTGCATGTACAAGTGAGTGCCACTGGCCCGGCAGGTCTCTAGCACTAGATAAGGCATGATGAAAATGTATAGTATATGAGCAGAACTAATATGTCTCATTGTTGAAAGATCTTTCAATTTACCTAACAAATAGAATCCAAAAATTGTAAAAAATAAAATAAAATTGTTGCAGGTCTAACCGAACGAATGTATAAATGTGTGGCATTGGTCACCTTCTAAAAAAAACTCGTACAGAACCATTTTACTATCACTGTACCATTTACATGAAAGAGGCTGTAAAAATCTGAATCATCATTATGGATTGTGTGAGTATACTAACCTTGCTACCCTGAGGCTATAACACGCCCTGCTACCATTCTCAGAAATTTCCAAAAGTGATTGATAACCTTTAGAAAGAACTAGATGAAAAGATATCCACCCCCCCTCCCCCACCCTGAATCATTGGAACAATGTGACCCTTCTTCGTTGTTGGGATGTTACTGTACATTGTAGTAAAATCATTATTTTTCAAAGGA
This sequence comes from Ranitomeya imitator, assembly GCF_032444005.1. Classification (NCBI taxonomy): domain Eukaryota; kingdom Metazoa; phylum Chordata; class Amphibia; order Anura; family Dendrobatidae; genus Ranitomeya; species Ranitomeya imitator. The sequence goes on along the minus strand of NC_091283.1, from coordinate 501,678,423 downwards.
AATATTTGAGTAACTAAAGGAAATTACGCAAAATCATCAGTAGACATATCTGAATGACGTGTTCTTGGTGAGGTTTGTGAGTCCGAACCATATTAAAGTACTTGTGAGAAACCATTCGTAGAAAATGAGAAGCAAATTTCATGCTTCCCTGCAGGGAATTTGCAGAGGTTCTCAATTGTGATTGAAAAAAAGGGGTCCAAGTTGGCAAGACCCCTGTGTGAGGTCCACATGAATAAAAATATATAAAAAAATTAACAACAGAAAAAACATGAATAGAATTAATTAAGCTAAAAAATTTTCATTAGGCCCTGATTCATCAACGCCGTTGTGAATGACGGCAGTCTTGATGAGGTCGAGTGTTGGCATTAAACATTCCTAATTCATTAAGAGGGGACGTCACTTAATGAAACAGGAGCATCTGATAAGTGTTGTGCGACTGTGCACCTTGCCACAAATCTTCAGTCAGAGACTGGAGTAAGATTTCTGGCATGGGGAACGACGCAGCTTGTAATGAATGAGTTGAGCTGCGGTATGCCACCTCTCTCGCACCCAAGGCCCATCCATTTTGGCCCAGCTGAGAAAAACTGGCATGAAAACGCCAAAAAGTATGAAAATATTTGCACAACTCAGAACTGCATAAAAATGTTGCGACTTTTCAAAATGATCTACACCCAAATCCTGGCATGATAACTTTGCTGAATTGGAGCCTTTGTATTTGAAAAATGTAGGGACGGATTCATCAGTTGGGTGTTTTTAGGTCACTTTTCTTGTTTTGTCCCAAATCATAATGCTCTTTATTTTTGTCTTTAACCCTTTTTGCTGCATTTTAGTAACAAAAATGTTGCATGCTTCACTAAAGGAGTCTCAAAAAAATTGAACCCCAAAAATTCGTAAGTAAATAAAATCACACTGAGGAAGTGAGTGGGGGGAGATCAGAGAGGGTGTGAAGACACACAACATTGTATCTTAATTAATCAGATGACTGTTTTTAGCCAACCAAGAATGATAGAATGTTATTGGATTGTCCCCAAGGGCTAGGGGATACTCGGTACCGGGCCCTTCGGTTCTCGTCAGGGATGTCACGGTGGGTGACCTGGTCCGTGGCCCTAGGGGAACGTCCGTTGATAAATTGGGGGAAAGGTCTTTAAAGGGATAATGTTCGTGACGCCACCTGTGGTATTCGGTCAGGGTGACCGACGCTGCTTAGGGGTCCGCTGGGGTGATGTTATGGCAGCTAGATGGTATACCTTCCCACAGGTGAAGTATGTCCCCAGGGCTTCCCAGAGTGTAGATGGTGGATGATGTAAGGCGCAGTGAATAACGAGGACCCAAGGTTGCAGTCTCTTTACCTTTACTGAAGGCTTCAGCATCCACAGTCCATGGTAGGGACCACAGGGTAGGCAGAGTCCGGCCGGTCTGAAGGCAAATCCAGGTGGAAATCAGTAGCCTTTCTCTAGCACCTGAGTGTTGTATTACCTCCCTGCTGAGCTCCTCGGTGAGGTCCTCAAAGCTATCGTAGGTGTTAAGTCTCTTTCTCTCTGTCCCACTGACGGATAGGACAAACCCGTATGACTGATGGCCTGAGGGTTTTTATAGGGACCCTAGAGACGCCCCGACCCCAACAAGTTGCCACCGTGCCTCCTGGGTATAAGGTCAGGCAGCCAATGTAGAATCAACTGTCCTGCCAGTCTCTGAAGTAAAGCATAGAGATCCTTACTCCCTCGGTGTTCTGGCTACCGGTACTGCGCTTCAGAAGGAGGCAGCCTGCTTCTAGCTGGTCTCCCCCTGATGTTCTTCTCCTCTTCTTCGTTTCTCACTCACTGCAACACAATTCCTTTCAATGTCTCTTTCTTTGGATGCTGCCGCACGTGTGGCAGGCGCAGCTCCGTGAACCCTCGTTCTCCCTCAGACCTCCGTCTGCTCTCCTCTCCTCCTTCTAACTTTCAGTCTAGACTAAAAGTTTTACCTAATTGTGAGGAATGCCCTAATAGATAGAAGCATGGCTCCCCCTGGCGGCCTGGAGTGTGAAGTGTGTATTGTGGTTGTGATACCTGGACAGAAGATCTCCTTCATTGCCCTCAGACATAACATCACTCCCCCTGGTGGAAGAACGACATTACTGCAACGACCAGGACTCTGGGGCTTGCATTATCTGTATGTTGGCTTTCAAATTTAAGTGTTGATTTCTGGCTGGTCAAAACTTTTGTTTGTGTAAGCTGGTAATATTGACTTGTATTGTGCTCTTATCTTTGATCATTAGTGATGTTTGCGGATATGCTAATTACATACCTCCCAACTTTTGAAGATGGGAAAGAGGGATAAAGTTTGTGGCGCGCAAAGCGCGCCGCGGCAAGTTTTAGGCCACGCCTCTGACCACACCCATTTATAACTAGTCACACCCATATCCACATCCCAACCACACCCATTTAGCACTGCTGATCACACTGTTCATAAAGAATAATTATAAACACAAAAATATGGTCACACAGTGCTCCATACTGTATAATGGCCACACATGATGCTCAATACTGTATAATAGCCACACATGATGCTCAATACTGTATAATGGCCGCACATGATACTCCATACTGTATAATGGCCGCACATGATGCTCCATACTGTATAATGACTGCATATGATGCTCCATACTGTATATTGGCCGCACATGATGCTCTATACTGTATAGTGACCGCGCATGATGCTCCATACTGTATAATGGTCGCACATGATGCTCTATACTGTATAATGGCCACACATGATGCTCCATACTGTATAATGGCCACACATGATGCTCAATACTGTATAATGGCCGCACATGATGCTCCATACTGTATAATGGCCGCACATGATGCTCTATACTGTATAATGGCCACACATGATGCTCTATACTGTATAATAGCCACACATGATGCTCAATACTGTATAATGGCCGCACATGATGCTCCATACTGTATAATGGCCGCACATGATGCTCCATACTGTATAATGACTGCATATGATGCTCCATACTGTATATTGGCCGCACATGATGCTCTATACTGTATAGTGACCGCACATGATACTGCATACTGTATAATGGCCGCACATGATGCTCCATACTGTATAATGGCCGCACATGATGCTCCATACTGTATAATGACCGCACATGATGCTCCATACTGTATAATGGCCACACATGATGCTCCATACTGTATAATGGCCGCACATGATGCTCCATACTGTATAATGACCGCACATGATGCTCCATACTGTATAATGGCCGCACATGATGCTCCATACTGTATAATGACCGCACATGATGCTCCATACTGTATAATGACCGCACATGATGCTCCATACTGTATAATGACCACACATGATGCTCCATACTGTATAATGACCGCACATGATGCTCCATACTGTATGATGGCCGCACATGATACTTCATACCGTATAATGGCCACACATAGCTACTCCTACACACGCGGCTGCGCTCCGTACTCTTTGCACACACGGCTCCACTCCGTACACACGGCTCCATTCCATACATTTCATACACACACGGCTCCGCTCCGTACACCTAGTACACACTCAGCTCCGCTCCATAAACCTCATAAACACACCGCTCCGCTCCATACACCTCATACACACACGGCTCCGCTCCATACACCTCATACACACATGGCTCCGCTCCATACACCTCATACACACACGGCTCTGCTCCATACACCTCATACACACACGGCTCCGCTCCATACACCTTGTACACATTCAGCTCTGCTCCATACACCTCGTACACATTTAGCTCCACTCCATACACCTCATACACACACGACTAACTGCACAGACTTCTCCACACCTTATACGTCGATCTGCAATCACAGCAGCAGGGGCCAGTAACAGAGGAGGCTGTCAGTGTCCATCTCACCATGTTCAGCCCCACTCATTCAATGCAGGATAAGCCAGGCATTAGCGCCACTACTGCTTACATTGATGCCCAGGCTGTGTCCGGCAGGTAAGAGCCCTGGTGTTAGATGCCAGTGTACAGGCGGGGCTCCCTGCTGTCGATGTGTCCCACTCCCTGCAGCTCTGCTTACAATGCAGGCAAAGATTTCAGCACCTACACACACACACCCCCTCTGTGACACGTACCTCAAAAATGTCCCCTCTCTCTCCCTCTGAGCTATACCGCGCACACTGGAAGATAACAGACTGCAGGGGAAGGGGCATGGTCTCATGCAAGGGGGCGTGTCGGCTGCTTTTCCTACTGTCTGCGGGAGAAGCAGAGTCCCATGCGGGTCTGCGGGGCAAAGCCTGAAAATCGGGACAGTCCCGCAGAATGAGGGATGGTTGGGAGCTATGTAATTATGCATTGTGTTATGGAGCCAGTTTGCTGACTTAAAAAGCAGAGAGGGAAAAACTATGCAAATAGACTAAATAATCAAGTAATGCTACTTGATCTCACCACCATTCTTCCCCTTTTCTGTGATGCTTGACTGAAGGATAGTTGTTAAATCTAAAAATAAGTTACACGCCTTTGTATAAAGAGACTGACAAAGAGGGACAGCCAGAGAGATTCTGCCAAGACATCCATACATCCAAAAGACCAGAAACAGGACGCAGCCATTTTACATCATGGCTCCATCATGAGGTACAAGGATCTAGCTTTCTATAGGAAACAACCTACGGGTTTTCAGCCCTGATTGGAAGCATACAGATGTGCTCCATTAACCATTGCTGAACAATGGATACTTTTGGAGAAGCCAGGTTGTGATCCTCAGATCAACTGCCGTTTTACTTTGTATGGACTCAATGGACAGTCATCTTCCTATGTTTGTTGTTACCTCCTCTCTGTGTGCGTGCCACAGGTGGGGTAGAGACCATGGAAGATCTGAAGTCGCAGCTGCTATTATCCCGGCAAGTCAGCAGAAGGGTGAGACTCTGTAATGTGCACCATCTTGGGTACTATGCTCGGACTGTTCTATGTGTTACCTGCATGTTCTGTGGTTCAATAAAGCATTGCCACACTGTTTTACCCTCACACTGTGTTGTCTAAGTGGGGGTTCAGTGGGACAATCCGTGGTCCATGCAGTTCTGGCTGGCGGACCTGGGTGCCTGCCAACCCCCATGTTTCCACAGAGGGGAAGAAGACATTTTCAAAATACTTTTGTGACTTTTGATGAATCAGCTGAAAACGTCTGGAGACACCAAAATCTCTCCCACAATGACGATCAAAAAAGAAATAAGAGGCAAACAAATTGAAAATACAATGAAAACAGACATTAAAAAATGTAAAAGATGAATAATGTGCAACTGAAACAAGTATAAAACACCAAAAATTAGGCAAAAAAGGCATAAATGTAATAATGAATCAGTCATGTGGTTTGCACAAATGCTAATAGTGACTAATGTAATAGTAACTAATGCTAATAAGTATAGATTAACATTACAAAAAAAATAGCAAAATGGTATTCTTGATTACAAACTAAAATTTAATTTTTTTAAAAATGTAACGTTTTTTGTCACAAAGAAATATTTTGACAGAACCACATTATATGTCATCCATCATTATAAAACTGTGTTTTGTATCATAAAATGGGTCTTGGTTTGAAGTGCGATAAAGTGGTATTCTGTGTCATTTGTACATTCTGTATAGCCCAAATTTATCAATCAGATGGTGCCAGAAAATTGGTGTACCACTGCTGCAGATGTTGAATTTTTTTCGCAACATGTAGTTGAGCAAAAATATTTGACATTTCACGTTTTTACAATATAGCTTTGACAATTTGTTCGAAAGTGAGTGGCGCTTAACTGGAAGGGGCATGGTCTAATTTGTTCAGATACATTCATCATAATTTCCATTAATAAAGTAGCATAAATTATAGCAGAAATACATTCCAGAAATGACAAGTGAACATTTGTTTCTAACATTACGGCCAGCGCTAGGGAGGGATTGGGAAAAAATGGGCAATTGCCCAAGGTATCCTTCTACATAAAGGCCAACAGCATTTGCATGCAGAAACTGTGCTGATAATACCAGTCCTGCATTATTTGTGCAGTTTATGAGGTTTAAACTGCAGTAAGACCTTCATGTGGCCAAATGTCCTTACCCTGTATAGAAGAACTGAAGAGAAGGAAACAGACTGGTAAGTCCTCTATAGGGTATGTGTATGTGCTTTTTGTATACTGTACACGTGTGTGTGTGCGCTCTATGTGTATATACTGTACATATGAATGCCACAGTATGTCTATATAAGTGTGTGTGTTATGTGTATATACTGTACATGTGTGCACTATGTGTATATACATATATGTGTGTGCGCTTTGTGTATATACTGTACATATGTGTGTGCTATGTGTATATACATGTGTGTACTATGTGTATGTACTGTACATATATGTGTGTGCACTTTGTGTATATACTGTACATATGTGTGTTTGCTATGTGAAAATACATGGTTGCATATGTGCTATGTGGAGTGTCAGACTGGGGTGCCAAAGGCCCAATCAGTAACCACTGTGATAAATGGGGTTGCCCAAAAGCCGAGGGCAGACAACTGGTTCCCATACTTTGCTGTCAATGAGGAGTTGCTTTACCGGGTAATTAAACAGAGAGGGAAAGTATTGGAGCAGCTGTTGGTTTCGGGACCCTATAGATGTAGGGTACTAGATCTGGCCAATGATCATGTCTTGGGGGGGCATCTATACGTAATTGAAAACACCGTGTGCACAGTCACTATATGGTGCATAGACTAGGTTCCCAGACCATCAATATAAATAAAAAAGAAGTCTAGCACTCATCTTCAGCAAATGTGGAATAGATTTATTTGTAGCACTTGAAACGTTTCAGTCCAAAGGGACTTTCATCAGTCACGTGCTAATGATAGCCAGTAGGGCTATGTTCATGGGAAAAGAAACAGTACCCAATCAATGTACAAAGACGCCGCCACTCTATAGGGCACAAAGGATAGGAGTAAAATAACTTAGGCAGAGTGCTAGTATGGTGGGGCGATGACCACCTATAAAGTAAAACACCGTAAAACACAGTCTGAGGATGATGGTAACAGGAGAAAGAGAGGCACGACCTCCAGACACGGAATCCAACGCAAGTCTCATCTAGGGGGGCATCTAGGCATAGATAAAACCCAAGAGTGAGTAATTCAGAGGTTGTACTGGCCTGGGTGTCACGTGGACATTAATTTCTGCTGGCCGAGCCCCATCTGTCAGCTAACTGCCCCCGTATCCCAATTCTGCAGTTCCCTAGTTCTATTGCCCATAATTCAAGTCCTATTTGACTGGATTGCCAAAGACTTGGTCGGGCCTTTAGTTATGACCACCAGGGGTCATCGATACATCCTGGTAGTAATGAACTATCCTACATGGTGCCACTGAGAAACTTGTCCGCCCGGAGTATAGCATGGGAGCTAGGGCATATTTTCTCCCAGACAGGCCTGCCGAAGGAGATCTTGGCAGACTAAGGGACACCATTCATGTAAAAGGTAATAAGAGAGTTGTGTAAGGCTTTCCAGACCGGCCTGGTGGAGAGGGTCAATAAGACCTTGAAATGCATGTTGAAGAAGGTCGTGAAGAAGGATGGCCAAGATTGGAATTGCCTTCTGACATACTTACTGTTCTCCATCAGAGAAGTTCCACATGCCTCTCGCCGTTCAAGCTCCTATACGGATGGTACACTCTTGGTATTCTGGACATTGCAAAGGAGATCTGGGAAACGGAGATGTTGATCCCCACTGCTGAAAGTAAATTGCTGGTCAAGTGGCAAGGGCCATACATGGTGGTCGACACGTTGAGTGACATCAACTACAGGATCCACCAAAAGGGGAGAAGAAAACCCTACCAGGTGTACCATATTAACCTGCTGAAAACAGTGACAAGACAGGAATCTGATAGAAGCAACGTGCCTAGGGGCCCATCCTGAAGCCAATGTCGAGGATGTCACAGTGTCAGAGACACTGTTGCTTCAGTGGAACCGAGACCTGTTTTCGGAGTTACCAGGATGTATGCTGGTTGTGGAGCACAAAATCCTGACTGAACAGCATGTGAGGGTGAACCAAAGGCCGTATCGGATTCCTGAAGCTCTCTGTGAGGTACTCTTCAAGGAGGTGAAGAGAGTATTGAGCCTGGGCATCATCAAGGAGTCACAGAGCAGCTGGTCCAGCGCTAGTGTCCTTGTGCCGAAGCTGGATGGAGAGTGGCGCTTCTGTAATGACTACAGGAAGCTCAATGAGGTGTCCAAGTTTGACGCTTATCCGATGCTTCGGGTCGATGAGCTTACTGAGAGGCTAGGGTCAGCCAGATATATCACCACTCTGGACCTAAAGAAAGAATATTGGAAAATTCTCCTGTCTCCAAGTGCCAAGGAGAAGACTGGCTTCTCTACACCTGCTTCCAGTACACCCGGATGGCGTTCGGACTACAAGAAGCCCCAGCTACCTTCCAGAAGACTATGGATCAGATACTGGTCCCTAACAAGAAGCATACTTCCACTTAACTGGACGACATTGCGATCTTCAGCCCAGATTGGGGAAGTCAAATGCAGAAGGTCCAGGTGGTACTGGATGCACTGAGGAAAGCAGGGTTTACCATAAACACAAAGAAGTGCGCCCTCGATAAAGAAGAGGCAAAGTACATGGGCTACATCATTGGAAGGGGGCGAAATTAAGTCACAAATAGACATGGTGGAAGCAATCCAGTAGTGGCCCCAGCCAGGCTCCAAGAAGCAGGTTAGGGAATTTCTGGGAATTGTGGGCTACTATTGGTGATTTATCCCAAATTTTGCCATGATAGCCGCCCCCCTGATGGATTTTCTCAAGGGCACAAAGTCTTCGATGGTCAAATGGTCCTCTGAAGTGGAGATGGCATTCCAGGAGTTGAAGTTCATTCTGTGCAGACAACCGGTCTTAGTTACACCAGACTTTACTAAAGAGTTTGTGCTCCAGATGGATGCCTTTGAGGTCGGTTTAGGAGCTGTGCTGCCCCAAAAATAGATGGGGACGAACATCCAGTCCTATACCTGAGTAGGAAACTCTCCTCCTATGAGAAGAACTATGCCATTGTAAAAAAGAGTGCTTAGTCATCAAGTGGGCAATTGACACCCTGAGAAACTACCTCTTAGGCCGAAAGTTCTGGCTAGTATCAGATGGATGAGGGAAAAGAAGGGGAAGAATGCCCAGTAACTAGGTGGTTTCTGGCGCTCCAGGACTTTACTTTTGCTTGTGGAGCACAGGCCAGGGAAGTTGCATGGGAATGCAGACAACTTGTCTAGAGTCTCCTGCTTAGACAGTGAAGGTGCCGATGAGTCGCCCGCCAGGGCTGTGGGGTACCCAGTATCGGGTCTGGTGTTCACAGGAGGATGTCACGGTGGTGACCCGGTCCATGGCCCTGGGCGCCCATGTAAAAGGGGAAACTCTTTAAAGGGGATTGGGTGAATAAATTTTATGTTCGTGACGCCACCTGTGGTATTCGGTCAGTGGGGACTGATGCTGCTTTAAGGGGTCCTCTGGTGTGATGTTATGGCAGCTAGATGATATACCTTCCCACAGGTGAAGTATATCCCCAGGGCTCCCGGTGTGTAGATGGACGATGGTGGAAGGTGCAGTAAAGAACGAGGACACAGGTTTGCAGTCTCTTTACCTTGTTTACTGAAGACTTCAGGCAGCCACAGTCCAGGGCACCAGATCACAGGGAAGGCAGGGTCTGGCCAGCTTGGAGTCAAGTTGGGAGTCCCCTTATCCAGGTGAAGAGTAAAACCTTCCTCTAGCGCGGTGGTGTTGTAGTTCCCTACTGCCTATGGCTTCAGATAAGGTCCTCACAGATCATCTCTGTCCTCCATATAGGATAGGACAATACCTGCATTACAGGAACTCGAGCCTTTTTACAGGGACTCTAGCACACCCTGGGCTCTATGTGTTACTGTGACTCAGGTGTGTGGCGGACAGATAACTTGCAGTTCAGCTGTCCTGCCGGTCTCTGATGAAAGTCGTAGAGTCCCTTACAACCTCGGTGTTCTGGCTACAGGTGTCTGCGCCTCAGAAGGAGGCAGCCTGCTCGTGGCTGGTCTCCCACTGGTCTCCTCGCCTGTGCTCCTCTCTCATACAAGCTCAATGCAATATATTCGGCTTTCGTATAATCTCTTCCCAGGAGCTGCAGCATTGCGGCTACACAGCTCCGTACACCTTCTTCTGCCTCAGACTGCTCCAGTCTGCTTCCTGGCACTAACTGTACTGACCATCCCTCCAAACCACAATATATTTTCATATACAGGGGAGTCACCTAGCAAATAGGATCAAGAGCTCCCCCTTGTGGCCTGGAGTGTGAATATGTTGCATATTAAATCCAGTACTCATGGACTGGGAAAAGAAGAAAAACAATATCTGTCAGCAAATAAGACATACAGATTTTGAAATGCTATAAAACATGTAAAACCATTTAATAGTACAAACTGGAGCTTCCCTTTATAGGACGAATTAATACTTGAACGTTGCAGAACTTATTTACATAGTACGCATACTTTTTGAAATAGGAAAACAGTACTATAACAAACTATGAAATGCAATTACCCTCTGAGGGTATACTATCTTTAAGGCTATTAAGTGCAAAAGCAAACATGTTATCTTTACTGCCTTCAAAGTGCAGAGTTTTCCTACAAACGGTGACTACCCCTATGGGTACACTGAACTATCTGCACACATCACTATCAGAGTTTCGGCTTATTCTAGTTCACCATACTAACTTTCTAATGTATATACTAACTGCTATATAAAATACAATTCTATCCAACTTCTCTAACACTATCAAACATTATTGGCTTTAAGTGCAACAAATCAACATTCCCTTTAAGGGTGCAAACAACTTTCAAGTTTTACAACACAGAGGTAGTGCAAGTGTATCATTTACATTAATATTCAAGTCAATCAACAACTTAGTAACAGCAGCAACGAAGCGAGTGACCCATCATGAACCCCCAACGTAGGCTTTGGCGGGCTACAAGGCGTGTATCCAGACCTGGAATACTGCCACACCAAACGGGTTTTTCTTCAGGTCTCTGTAAAACAAATTAACTTCTAAGGCAAACGTTAATTTACAGTTCCTTTAAGAGCTTGTATGTAAAACCAGTAGAAAGCACCTTAAGAGGTGCAAACTATTTACAAGGGAAAGTTTTTGATTATGCACAGTTCATGATTCACAGTTCCTGAAACAGTTAAACTTTTAGTGTAAAACTTTGGTTAGATAAACAACTTTTAAATAATAAACTTATTCACAGTCAGATTCTTTTGCTTTACTTTGGCAGTTTCCAGGGTAACACTTGGTATTGAGCACTTCCTGGCATAGGAAGATGTTATGGCTGGCAATCAGGCAACACAGCGTGCAGTAATCAGCGCACATACAGAGATCTGGCAATAACCAAAAACAATAGGACGAGCTCTGAGACGTGGAATCTCTGTAGACTGCAGTACCTGATCTATCCTCACACAACTATAAGCAGCAGTGGATTGCGCCTATCACTACCTATGCAACTCGGCACTGCCTGAGGAGCTGACTAGCCTGAAGATAGAAATACAAGCCTGACTTACCTCAGAGAAATACCCCAAAGGAATAGGCAGCCCCCCACATATAATGACTGTTAGCAAGATGAAAAGACAAACGTAGGAATGAAATAGATTCAGCAAAGTGAGGCCCGATATTCTAGACAGAGCGAGGATAGCAAAGAGAACTATGCAGTCTACAAAAAACGCTAAAACGAAAACCACGCAAAGGGGCAAAAAGACCCACCGTGCCGAACTAACAGCACGGCGGTGCACCCCTTTGCTTCTCAGAGCTTCCAGCAAAAGTTAATAGCAAGCTGGACAGAAAAAACAGAAAACAAACTAGAAGCACTTATCTAGCAGAGCAGCAGGCCCAAGGAAAGATGCAGTAGCTCAGATCCAACACTGGAACATTGACAAGGAGCAAGGAAGACAGACTCAGGTGGAGCTAAATAGCAAGGCAGCCAACGAGCTCACCAAAACACCTGAGGGAGGAAGCCCAGAGACTGCAATACCACTTGTGACCACAGAAGTGAACTCAGCCACAGAATTCACAACAGTACCCCCCCCCTTGAGGAGGGGTCACCGAACCCTCACCAGAACCCCCAGGCCGACCAGGATGAGCCACATGAAAGGCACGAACAAGATCTGGGGCATGGACATCAGAGGCAAAAACCCAGGAATTATCTTCCTGAGCATAACCCTTCCATTTGACCAGATACTGGAGTTTCCGTCTAGAGACACGAGAATCCAAAATCTTCTCCACAATATACTCCAATTCCCCCTCCACCAAAACAGGGGCAGGAGGCTCCACAGATGGAACCATAGGTGCCACGTATCTCCTCAACAACGACCTATGGAATACATTATGTATGGAAAAGGAGTCTGGGAGGGTCAGACGAAAAGACACCGGATTGAGAATCTCAGAAATCCTATACGGACCAATAAAACGAGGTTTAGATTTAGGAGAGGAAACCTTCATAGGAATATGACGAGAAGATAACCAAACCAGATCCCCAACACGAAGTCGGGGTCCCACACGGCGTCTGCGATTAGCGAAAAGCTGAGCCTTCTCCTGGGACAAGGTCAAATTGTCCACTACCTGAGTCCAGATCTGCTGCAACCTGTCCACCACAGAATCCACACCAGGACAGTCCGAAGACTCAACCTGTCCTGAAGAGAAACGAGAATGGAACCCAGAATTGCAGAAAAATGGAGAGACCAAGGTAGCCGAGCTGGCCCGATTATTAAGGGCGAACTCAGCCAACGGCAAAAATGACACCCAATCATCCTGGTCAGCGGAAACAAAACATCTCAGATATGTTTCCAAGGTCTGATTGGTTTGTTCGGTCTGGCCATTAGTCTGAGGATGGAAGGCCGAGGAGAAAGATAGGTCAATGCCCATCCTACCACAAAAGGCTCGCCAGAACCTCGAGACAAACTGGGAACCTCTGTCAGAAACAATATTCTCAGGAATGCCATGTAAACGAACCACATGCTGGAAGAACAAAGGCACCAAATCAGAGGAGGAAGGCAATTTAACCAAGGGCACCAGATGGACCATTTTAGAAAAGCGATCACAGACCACCCAAATGACCGACATTTTTTGAGAAACGGGAAGGTCAGAAATGAAATCCATCGAAATATGTGTCCAAGGCCTCTTCGGGACCGGCAAGGGCAAAAGCAACCCACTGGCACGTGAACAGCAGGGCTTAGCCCTAGCACAAATTCCACAGGACTGCACAAAAGCACGCACATCCCGTGACAGAGATGGCCACCAGAAGGATCTAGCAACCAACTCCCTGGTACCAAAGATTCCTGGATGACCGGCCAGCACCGAACAATGAAGTTCAGAGATAACTTTACTAGTCCACCTATCAGGGACGAACAGTTTCTCGGCCGGACAACGATCAGGTTTATTAGCCTGAAATTTCTGCAACACTCTCCGCAAATCAGGGGAGATGGCAGACACAATGACTCCTTCCTTGAGGATACTCGCCGGCTCAGATAACCCCGGAGAGTCGGGCACAAAACTCCTAGACAGAGCATCCGCCTTCACATTTTTAGAGCCCGGAAGGTATGAAATCACAAAATCAAAACGAGCAAAAAATAACGACCAACGGGCCTGTCTAGGATTCAAGCGCTTGGCAGACTCAAGATAAGTAAGGTTCTTATGATCAGTCAATACCACCACGCGATGCTTAGCACCCTCAAGCCAATGACGCCACTCCTCGAATGCCCACTTCATGGCCAGCAACTCTCGGTTGCCCACATCATAATTACGCTCAGCAGCAGAAAATTTCCTGGAAAAGAAAGCACATGGTTTGAACACTGAGCAACCAGAACCTCTCTGTGACAAAACCGCCCCTGCACCAATCTCAGAAGCATCAACCTCGACCTGGAACGGAAGAGAAACATCAGGTTGACACAACACAGGGGCACAGCAAAAACGACGCTTCAACTCCTGAAAAGCTTCCACGGCAGCAGAAGACCAATTAACCAAATCAGCACCCTTCTTGGTCAAATCGGTCAATGGTCTGGCAATGCTAGAAAAATTACAGATGAAGCGACGATAAAAATTAGCAAAGCCCAGGAATTTCTGCAGACTTTTTAGAGATGTCGGCTGAGTCCAATCCTGGATGGCCTGAACCTTAACCGGATCCATCTCGATAGTAGAAGGGGAAAAGATGAACCCCAAAAATGAAACTTTCTGCACACCGAAGAGACACTTTGATCCCTTCACGAACAAGGAATTAGCACGCAGTACCTGGAAAACCATTCTGACTTGCTTCACATGAGACTCCCAATCATCTGAGAAGATCAAAATGTCATCCAAGTAAACAATCAAGAATTTATCCAGATACTCACGGAAAATGTCATGCATAAAAGACTGAAAAACAGATGGAGCATTGGCAAGTCCGAACGGCATCACCAGATACTCAAAATGACCCTCGGGCGTATTAAATGCCGTTTTCCATTCATCTCCCTGCCTGATTCTCACCAGATTATACGCACCACGAAGATCAATCTTAGTAAACCAACTAGCCCCCTTAATCCGAGCAAACAAGTCAGAAATCAATGGCAAGGGATACTGAAACTTAACAGTGATCTTATTAAGAAGGCGGTAATCAATACACGGTCTTAGCGAACCATCCTTCTTGGCTACAAAAAAGAACCCTGCTCCCAATGGTGACGACGATGGGCGAATATGTCCCTTCTCCAGGTACTCCTTCACATAACTGCGCATAGCGGTGTGTTCAGGTACGGACAAATTAAATAAACGACCCTTAGGGAATTTACTACCAGGAATCAAATCGATAGCACAATCACAATTCCTATGCGGAGGTAGGGCATCAGACTTGGACTCTTCAAATACATCCTGAAAGTCAGACAAGAACTCTGGGATGTCAGAAGGAATGGATGACGAAATAGACAAAAATGGAACATCACCATGTACTCCCTGACAACCCCAGCTGGTTACCGACATAGAGTTCCAATCCAATACTGGATTATGGGTTTGTAGCCATGGCAACCCCAACACGACCACATCATGCAAATTATGCAGTACCAGAAAGCGAATAACTTCCTGATGTGCAGGAGCCATGCACATGGTCAGCTGGGCCCAGTACTGAGGCTTATTCTTGGCCAAAGGTGTAGCATCAATTCCTCTCAACGGAATAGGACACCGCAAAGGCTCCAAGAAAAATCCACAACGTTTAGCATAATCCAAATCCATCAGATTCAGGGCAGCGCCTGAATCCACAAACGCCATGACAGAATACGATGACAAAGAGCACATTAAGGTAATGGACAAAAGGAATTTGGACTGTACAGTACCAATAACGGCAGAGCTATCGAACCGCCTAGTGCGTTTAGGACAATTAGAAATAGCATGAGTAGAATCACCACAATAGAAACACAGTCTGTTCAGACGTCTGTGTTCTTGCCGTTCTACTTTAGTCATAGTCCTGTCGCACTGCATAGGCTCAGGTTTACTCTCAGACAATACCGCCAGATGGTGCACAGATTTACGCTCGCGCAAGCGACGACCGATCTGAATGGCCAAGGACATAGACTCATTCAAACCAGCAGGCATAGGAAATCCCACCATTACATCCTTAAGAGCTTCAGAGAGACCCTTTCTGAACAAAGCCGCTAGTGCAGATTCATTCCACAGAGTGAGTACTGACCACTTCCTAAATTTCTGACAATATACTTCTACATCATCCTGACCCTGGCATAAAGCCAGCAGATTTTTCTCAGCCTGATCCACTGAATTAGGCTCATCGTAAAGCAATCCCAGCGCCTGGAAAAATGCATCAACATTACTCAATGCAGAATCTCCTGGTGCAAGAGAAAACGCCCAGTCCTGTGGGTCGCCGCGCAAAAAAGAAATAATAATCAAAACCTGTTGAATAGGATTACCAGAAGAATGAGGTTTCAAGGCCAAAAATAGCTTACAATTATTTCTGAAGCTCAGGAACTTAGTTCTGTCACCAAAAAACAAATCAGGAATCGGAATTCTTGGTTCTAGCATCGATTTCTGATCAATAGTATCTTGAATCTTTTGTACATTTACAACGAGATTATCCATTGAGGAGCACAGAGCCTGAATATCCATGTCCACAGCTGTGTCCTGAAGCACTCTAATGTCTAGGGGAAAAAAAAGACTGAAGACAGAGCTAAGAAAAAAAAATGATGTCAGGATTTCTTTTTTCCCTCTATTGGGAATCATTGGTGTGGCTCCTTGTACTGTTATGGCTGGCAATCAGGCAACACAGCGTGCAGTAATCAGCGCACATACAGAGATCTGGCAATAACCAAAAACAATAGGACGAGCTCTGAGACGTGGAATCTCTGTAGACTGCAGTACCTGATCTATCCTCACACAACTATAAGCAGCAGTGGATTGCGCCTATCACTACCTATGCAACTCGGCACTGCCTGAGGAGCTGACTAGCCTGAAGATAGAAATACAAGCCTGACTTACCTCAGAGAAATACCCCAAAGGAATAGGCAGCCCCCCACATATAATGACTGTTAGCAAGATGAAAAGACAAACGTAGGAATGAAATAGATTCAGCAAAGTGAGGCCCGATATTCTAGACAGAGCGAGGATAGCAAAGAGAACTATGCAGTCTACAAAAAACGCTAAAACGAAAACCACGCAAAGGGGCAAAAAGACCCACCGTGCCGAACTAACAGCACGGCGGTGCACCCCTTTGCTTCTCAGAGCTTCCAGCAAAAGTTAATAGCAAGCTGGACAGAAAAAACAGAAAACAAACTAGAAGCACTTATCTAGCAGAGCAGCAGGCCCAAGGAAAGATGCAGTAGCTCAGATCCAACACTGGAACATTGACAAGGAGCAAGGAAGACAGACTCAGGTGGAGCTAAATAGCAAGGCAGCCAACGAGCTCACCAAAACACCTGAGGGAGGAAGCCCAGAGACTGCAATACCACTTGTGACCACAGAAGTGAACTCAGCCACAGAATTCACAACAGGAAGAGTTGTATCCAAATTCACACTTGATGCCAGATCAATGTCATGGGTTTGGCTCTCATGCACAGCCAAGTCATGTGTTGCAATTAGAGTTTGGGTGGCCTGAGTATGCATGATAACTGGTGTAGCTGCCATGGCTGTTTCAGTGGTGGTGGTTATGCACACAGTGGTATTGGTGATGGCCTGAGGGGTTACTGGCTCTGCGACCAGAGAAGTAGTGGTGGTGTCGACTTTGGCACTAGGCGGCACTGCTGTGGGTGTGCATTTCCTAACGTTCAGGGTGTACCAGCCTTTTTCACCCCAGTCGCGGGTGTAGGTTACATGATCCCCTGGGTACAGATCCCTGTCTTCTTTTTCCATTTTAGCGCCAGGCGCTGGTTATACTCCTCCCAGGTGAGGACTTCAATATGGGACCCCTCCGGTCGGGTCTCCCCAGGGAACCCGATCCGTTCTGCTCCCCGATGGTCCCATTGGAAGACCACCCCCTCGGGGCTCACCTCCAGTGTCGTGGCTATGGGTGTTGGGAGCAGGCCTGTCAGCGTCTTGTTGGTGGTGGTAATAGTCGCTGGAGCAGGGTCAGTGACTGGGGGAGGAGCGGTCACTGGAGCGGGATCGATCACCAGGGCAGGGTTGTTTTCTATATCTGCGTCTGATGTGGTTCCACTAGTGCCAGTCCGCTCCGCTGATGAGGCTGTTGGCGTTGGCTGCTGCACGAGCTGCAACTCATCCTGCACGATCTTCCTGCACAGGGCTGGCTTTCATTTCTTCACCGCGGCCAGGTATGTGCCCAGGAGCTGGCGGCTCAGTTCCTCCACCTGCGTTCCCAGGAAGTCCGGAGCCTCCGGCTGTGGTATGTCCGGGTCCTTCTCCGTTTGCCTGGAATGGTCCTGAATCGCCTCGCCATCCTTCAGGTACCCGCTGGTCGCCATCTTCTCTCCCGGGTCTGTGGCCACACGTGCACACTGCTCCTCAGTCTTCCGGGGGTGGGGCATCTTCTCCCTCTTGTTCCCCCCATTGCAGATCAGGAGGCGGACCTCTTTGGCAGACGGGCACATCCTCGTCATATAATAACATTCGTAGTGGGCGTTCATCACTGTTCGCAACGCTCTTGTAGTCTACGCCCATGGTGGTACGCCCTTCTTCTCCAGCACCCCTTGTGGCGCTGTAATGGTGGTGGTTTTGGCGGCAAATCACAATAAACAGTCCCTCAATCAAATCACAGTTAGGCACAGTCTTTTAGGCGCACATGACCCGATTCTCAGGGTTAGTCCATCCTGTTTGTGATGAGTCACCCGCCAGGGCTGTGGGGTACCCGGTACCAGGTCCAGTGTTCACAGGGGGATGTCACGGTGGTGACCCGGTCCGTGGCCCTGGGCGCCCATGTAAAAGGGGAAAGTCTTTAAAGAGGATTTGGTGAATAAAGTTTATGTTCGTGATGCCACCTGTGGTATTCGGTCAGTGGGGACCGACGCTGCTTTAAGGGGTCCTCTGGGGTGATGTTATGGCAGCTAGATGGTATACCTTCCCACAGGTGAAGTATATCCCCAGGGCTCCCGGTGTGTAGATGGAAGATGGTGGAAGGTGTAGTAAAGAACGAGGACACAGGTTTTCAGTCTCTTTACCTTGTTTACTGAAGACTTCAGGCAGCCACAGTCCAGGGCACCATATCACAGGGCAGGCAGGATCTGGCCAGCTTGGAGGCAAGTTGGGAGTCCCTTTATCCAGGTGAAGATTAAAGCCTTCCTCTAGCGCGGTGGTGTTGTAGTTCCCTACTGCCTATGGCTTCAGATTAGGACCTCACAGATCGTCTCTGTCCCCCATATAGGATAGGACAATACCTGCATGACAGGTAACTCAAGCCTTTTTACAGGGACTCTAGCACGCTCTGGGCTCTATGTGTTACTGTGTCTCAGGTGTGTGTGGCGGACAGGTAACTTGCAGCTCAGCTGTCCTACCGGTCTCTGATGTAAGTCGTGAAGTCCCTTACAACCTCGGTGTTCTGGCTACCGGTGTCTGCGCCACAGAAGGAGGCAAGCTCAATGCAATATATTCGGCTTTCGTATAATCTCTTCCCAGGAGCTGCAGCATTGCGGCTACACAGCTCCGTACACCTTCTTTTGCCCCAGACTGCTCCAGTCTGCTTCCTGGCACTAACTGTACTGACCTTCCCTTAAAAACCACAATATATTTACATATACAGGGGAGTCACCTAGTAAATAGGATCAAAAGCTCCCCTTTGTGGCCTGGAGTGTGAATATGTTGCATGCTTGTGTTTACCTGGTGATTGTTATCCTTTCTTGCCACCAAACGTAACATCACTCCCCCCGTGAGGGAAGCAATGCTACTGTGATGACCAGGACCCTCGGGCGCCACACCAATACACCCAACTTTGGGTAAGGGGGATATGTGACAACGTCACTGGTAAAGTACTGCAGGGGAGATATGTCACTATGCTTAATGGCATCACGGATATAAAGCCAGAGTATTTTCCTCCAGCACACTAAAGTGTTTTGAGGCTTAAGTTAAAGTTGCATACATGGGCTGGTTTTATGTTGACATCCAAAGAGTGGGTGGGAGTGTGTCCACCTTATCTCCACCTGCAGAGCTGTTTGATGTCACATTCATGTGATCAGTCACATGATGGAGGAGTCTCATGGTCTGTGGCTTTCAAACTGTGGCGTTACCTGGATAGGAAGCACTCCAGAAAAGAGTTTGTGACCGTGTTGTAGGCTAAAACTTGAACTGTGTGTGTTCTGTTAGCGGTGAATGGGAGGAACTCTGCTCTCAGAAGGAATGTGTTTTTTCTGCAACCATTTTGTTTTGTTTTCCTATTTTTGCCCAGAGGGCTGTATTTGCTTTACTAGACCTTGGTTTATGCAGCCTGTAATAAACCAAAGGAAGTACCTAAAGCTGCAGTGTAACCGTGTCTAGCTCCATGTGCAGCCAAGTGAGCTGATCAACCACAGTGTATATACAGTACATGTGTCTGTGTAACAGTATAGGTGTCAGGCCACGTTCACATATTCAGTATTTGGTGAGTTTTTTACATCAGTATTTGTAAGCCAAAGCCAGGAGTGGGTGAAAAATGCAGAACTGGTGACGTGTTTCTAATATACTTTTCCTCTGATTGTTTCACTCCTGGTTTTGACCAACAAATAATGATGCAAAATAATGACCACTGAGGAATGAGCAGTGACCTCATCGAAGTTACTGCTCGTCACTGAGGCTGACCCTCGGCTGTTGGCTTTAGCTTGGCTGGCTGTCACAAATAGGGGGACCCCACATGATTTTTTCAAATTATTTATTTCAATAATTTAAAAAATATTATTCCCATGCGCTGGTACGTGTGATACTGATGCGGCACATGGGCAGCATACTGTTTTCACATGTATGCCACACATAACACGCGTACACATGGACACACAGACACGAATATCTCCGATACTGGAAAGAGCAGGACATATAAAAGAGCCCTTAAAAAGCAAGGCCTTTTTTCCATCTTGTCAACTTTTGGAGCAGGTCAGAACCTAAAATGGTTAAGTGGTTGTCCACCTCTACAGACAAGTGTTTTTTTGCTTTTTTTTTCTAAAATGCATGCATTTGGAGATAAAGATCATTTTTGAAAATAGATGTAATTAAAAATTAGTCCTGTTTTGCTTTTACAGGCTCTTTGTTTCCTTGCACATTCAACATTGATGTTGTGTATAGTCATACATCAGGTGAGAGGAGATTAAAAAATACATAAGAGTTACAGACTCCCATCACACTGTTAGGCTGCCGTCACACTATCAGTATTTGGTCAGTATTTTACATCAGTATTTGTAAGCCAAAACCAGGAGTGGAACAAATAGAGGAAAAGTATAGTAGAAACATATGCACCACTTCTGCATTTATCACCCACTCCTGGTTTTGGCTTACAAATACTGATGTAAAATACTGACCAAATACTGCTAGTGTGACGGCAGCCGTAGAACGAGCTCACTGATAGATTCTCAGTTAACTCATTTTGCAGCCAACAATAGACAGTGCAACACATTTTTAATGAAACCCAAATGCTAAAATGATCCCACCCCATCAAAAAATAAAAAAAAATACTCCAATACTCCAATCTTAAAGGTGGACAACACCATTAAGATTGGAGTTTCTTTACCAGTCTGAATGTAAAAGTGTACTGGAGAAAAATGCTACAAATTTATCAATTGCTTGTCAGTATGCTGGCTGGGCAAATGTACCAAGGTTTGGCCTAGCGTAGATTTGCACTATGAACAAATTAAAACTGAATTTGGGGTTAGCAAATCATCCCCCTTGCTTTTATTTTTTGGCTAGAGAAATATGTAAAAGTTTGTCATAGCTAGAACATTTTGAGATTACCCTACGTTTTTGTGAAAGTTATATTTCACTCTATTCCATTTATGTCTTTTTTGGCCACAAAATGCCCTTTTACTTTTCGACAAAATAAGCAAAAGCATTCAAAAGTCAGCACATAAAGCTGTCAGCGACATCTACTGGCAGGTTTCGGGAAATGCAGATCTAATGGCCAGAGGGTTACACCCAGACTGATTAAGGTTTGTACCGATGGTCACCAATGTAATTTGTAGCTGTCATACATATTTCTGAATGGGTGACCCTGTAGTACATGGTAATGCCACTCTAACCAACAGATGGGGAACTTGATGGGGCAAATCCCTTCTATATCTATAAGTCCAGTCAGGATAACCTATTTGAAGGAGTTGTCTTCCTTAACCCCCTCCGACACTAGGCGTACATTTATGCAGATGTCGGACACCCTCCCTTTGATGTGGGCTGCGGCGATGAGCCCACATCTTTCTTGTTACATGTCAGCTGTTTTGAATAGCTGATATGTGCCTGTAACATACGCGGGTGGAATCGCGATCCACCCGCGGCTATTAACCCAATAAATGCCGGCATTCAACTCGCGCTTACGGCCATCGGGCTGTAAATCTTCCCAACGGTGATCCCCGTCACGTGATTGCAGGTTACCAATTCATTGGCATGACAACCAGAGGTCTCCTGGAGATCTCTATGGTTGTCTCCTGGAGATCTCTATGGTTGTCACTGCCCGCTTGCAGTGAGCGCCGCCCGGTAGACGGCACTCATAGCAAGTGAGTAAATCTACTACATACAGGTGATCTGATCATCGCCTCTCTGTAGCAGAGCCGATGGGGTTGTGGCAGCTTTTAGTCTCCTATGGAGACTTTTAAAGCATGCCAAAAGTAAAAAAAAAAATGTTTTTTAAAATATGGAAAAAATAATAAAAAATATAAAAGTTTAAATCCCTTTCGCCCATTCAAAATAAAACAATAAAAATAAAATTAAACATACACATATTTGGTATCGCCGAGTTCAGAATAGCCCAATCTATCAATAAAAAAGGTTTAATCTGATCGCTAAATGGCGTAGCGAGAAAAAAGTCAAAACGTCAGAATTACTTTTGTTGGTGGTCGCGACATTACATTAAAATGAAATAACGGGCGATCAAAAGATCGTATCTGCAAAAAAGGTATCATTAAAAACATCAGCTTGGCACAGAAAAAAATAAGCCCTCACCCAACCTGAGATAACGAAAAATGGAGATGTTTAACAGGTATCGGAAAATGGCACAGTTTTTTTTTTTAACAAAGTTTGGAATTTTTGTCACCACTTACAGTAGATAACAAGAACCTAGTCATGTTTACTGTCTATGAACTCGTAATGACCTGGAGAATCAAAATGGCAGGTCAGTTTTAGCATTTAGTGAACCTAGTAAAAAAGCCAAACAAAAAACAAGCGTGATATTGCACTTTTTTTTTGCAATTTCACCGCACTTGGAATATTTTTCCAGTTTTCTAGTACAGGACATGGTGCATGCGCATATTCCTCACTGTAAGGGCCCCTTTCCACTTGTGTGAGAAAAAAACGGTCCGATTTACGGACCGAAAAAACTGATGTAACGTCTGCGAGTGCCATGCGAGTGTCATGCGAGTGTCATGCGATTTTTTTATCGCAACATCCGTATGACATCCGTATTGCTGTCCGATTTTTACGCACGGGTCTCCTTTGAAAAGCCGGTAATTCAGCGCAGAGTACAGTAAAATCACACTGACAGGTTAGATTAGAGTAGATATATACACATAGAATAGGTATATATACATATATATATGTCAGGGAGACACCTATATATATATATTTATATTTAATGCAGCGCGAGATAGCTTTAAAGCTGGTAATTCAATTGCCGGCTTTTGCTTTCTCCTTCCTAAACCCGACATGATATGAGACATGGTTTACATACAGTAAACCATCTCATAGCCCCATTTTTTTGCATATTCCACACTACTAATGTCAGTAGTGTGTATATGCAAAATTTGGCCGTTCTAGCTATTATATTTAAGGGTTAAATGGCGGAAAAAATTGGCGTGCGCTCCGGCGCAATTTTCTCCGCCAGAGTAGTAAAGCCAGTGACTGAGATCCCAGGCTTTCTAGGAAAGTTCCCACGATCTATGAACAGCCAGCAGAGGGCGCCTCACCGCAAATGCAGGCAAATATAGGTCATTGACCTACTTTACCTACATTCTCCGGGGTTTTGCAGCGAGGAGTAGCGTTGCATTAGCAGAACTCCTGGCTGCAAAATGTTTTAACCCCTTCAGAAGGATTTACATCGTTGGACTTTACAGATCTGCGGAAGGTATGTATATTGTTGGTTTATTATGTTTTTTATTTACAGATCGAGGGTCTTCAGTGATTGGATTGGGCGTTAAATAAAATATTACAACAACCTTTGTTTTTATTTCATTAAAATAATTTTTAATAATGTGTGTGTGTTTTTTTTAACCCTTTCATTCAATTGGATTAATAATGGATAGGTGTCATAATTGACGCTTCTCCATTATTAATTTGGCTTAATGTCACCTTACAATAGCAAGGTGGCATTAACCCTTCATTACCCCATATCCCACCGCTACACGGGAATGGGAAGAGAGTGGCCAAGTGCCAGAATAGGTGCATCTTCCAGATGTTCCTTTTCTGGGGTGGCGGTGGGCAGGTATTTTTAGCCAGGGGGGGGGCCAATAACCATGGACCCTCTCCAGGCTATTAATATCTGCCCTCAGTCACTGGCTTTACTACTCTGGCGGAGAAAATTGCGTGGGAGCCCACGCCAATTTTTCCGCCATTTAACCCTTAAATATAATAGCTAGAACGGCCAAATTTTGCATATACACACTACTGACATTAGTAGTGTGGAATATGCAAAAAAAATGGTGACATGAGATGGTTTACTGTATGTAAACCATGTCTCATATCATGTCGGGTTTAGGAAGGAGAAAGCAAAAGCCGGTAATTGAATTACCAGCTTTAAAGCTCTCTCACGCTGCATTAAATATAAATCTATAATATAACGCTGGGAGCGTCACTCTGTCCGAAGCCTCTATAGACTGCGCAAGCGCAAGCGCCGACGCAGTCTGGGCCTCACAGAGCGACGCTCCCGGGAGATCGCGGTGTGCGTTCACACTGAACGCACACCGCGATCTCCACCGCAGAAGCAGGGACCGCCAGGAGGGTGAGTATCGGCCTATATTCACCTGTCCCCGTTCCATCGCTGAGCGGCGCCATCTTCCCGGTCTTCGGCCTGTGACCTTCAGTTCAGAGGGCGCGATGACGCGCATAATGCGCGCCGGCGCCGCCCTCTGACTGAACAGTCACAGCCAGGAGACCGGGAAGATGGCGGCGCTCAGTGATGGAATGGGGACAGGTGAATATAGTAAGTGCTGGGGGGCCTGAGCTGGCGCCGATGCCGGCACCTGACCCCCACAGCGCGCCGGTGTCCCCGCCTGCTCAGGCCCCCCAGCACTCGGCACCGAGCGGGTCAGAGGCAGTATGGGGACGCAGGATGGAGCAGCACATAAGGATGGGGACGCAGGATGGAGCAGCACATAAGGATGGGGACGCAGGATGCAGCAGCACATAAGGATGGGGACGCAGGATGCAGCTCATAAGGATGGGGACGCAGGATGGAGCAGCACATAAGGATGGGGACGCAGGATGGAGCAGCACATAAGGATGGGGACGCAGGATGGAGCAGCACATAATGATGGGGACGCAGGATGCAGCAGCACATAAGGATGGGGACGCAGGATGGAGCAGCACATAAGGATGGGGACGCAGGATGCAGCAGCACATAAGGATGGGGACGCAGGATGGAGCAGCACATAAGGATGGGGACGCAGGAAGGAGCAGCACATAAGGATGGGGACGCAGGATGGAGCAGCACATAAGGATGGGGACGCAGGATGGAGCAGCACATAAGGATGGGGACGCAGGATGGAGCAGCATATAAGGATGGGAAAGCAGGATGGAGCAGCACATAAGGATGGGGACGCAGGATGCAGCAGCACATAAGGATGGGACGCAGGATGGAGCAGCACATAAGGATGGGGACGCAGGATGCAGCAGCACATAAGGATGGGGACGCAGGATGGAGCAGCACATAAGGATGGGGACGCAGGATGGGAGCAGCACATAAGGATGGGGACGCAGGATGGAGCAGCACATAAGGATGGGGACGCAGGATGGAGCAGCACATAAGGATGGGGACGCAGGATGGAGCAGCACATAAGGATGGGAAAGCAGGATGGAGCAGCACATAAGGATGGGGATGCAGGATGGAGCAGCACATAAGGATGGGAAAGCAGGATGGAGCAGCACATAAGGATGGGAAAGCAGGATGGAGCAGCACATAAGGATGGGGACGCAGGATGGAGCAGCACATAAGGATGGGGACGCAGGATGGAGCAGCACATAAGGATGGGGACGCAGGATGCAGCAGCACATAAGGATGGGGACGCAGGATGGAGCAGCACATAAGGATGGGGACGCAGGATGGAGCAGCACATAAGGATGGGGACGCAGGATGGAGCAGCACATAAGGATGGGGACGCAGGATGGAGCAGCACATAAGGATGGGGACGCAGGATGGGAGCAGCACATAAGGATGGGGACGCAGGATGGAGCAGCACATAAGGATGGGGACGCAGGATGGAGCAGCACATAAGGATGGGGATGCAGGATGGAGCAGCACATAAGGATGGGGACGCTGGATGGAGCAGCACATAAGGATGGGGACGCAGGATGGAGCAGCACATAAGGATGGGAAAGCAGGATGGAGCAGCACATAAGGATGGGGACGCAGGATGGAGCAGCACATAAGGATGGGGACGCAGGATGGAGCAGTACATAAGGATGGGGACGCAGGATGCAGCAGCACATAAGGATGGGGACGCAGGATGCAGCAGCACATAAGGATGGGGACGCAGGATGGAGCAGCACATAAGGATGGGGACGCAGGATGGAGCAGCACATAAGGATGGGGACGCAGGATGGAGCAGCACATAAGGATGGGGACGCAGGATGGAGCAGCACATAAGGATGGGGACGCAGGATGCAGCAGCACATAAGGATGGGGACGCAGGATGCAGCAGCACATAAGGATGGGGACGCAGGATGGAGCAGCACATAAGGATGGGGACGCAGGATGGGAGCAGCACATAAGGATGGGGACGCAGCATGGAGCAGCACATAAGGATGGGGACGCAGGATGGAGCAGCACATAAGGATGGGGACGCAGGATGCAACAGCACATAAGGATGGGGACGCAGGATGCAGTAGCACATAAGGATGGGGACGCAGGATGCAGCAGCACATAAGGATGGGGACGCAGGATGCAGCAGCACATAAGGATGGGGACGCAGGATGCAGCAGCACATAAGGATGGGGACGCAGGATGGAGCAGCACATAAGGATGGGGACGCAGGATGGAGCAGCACATAAGGATGGGGACGCAGGATGGAGCAGCGCATGACAGGATGGGGACGCATGATGGAGCAGCGCATGACAGGATGGGGACGCAGGATGGAGCAGCACATGACAGGATGGGGACGCAGGATGGGAGCAGCGCATCACAGGATGGGGACGCAGGATGGGAGCAGCGCATGACAGGAAGGGGAACGCAGGATGGAGCAGCACATGACAGGATAGGGACGCAGGATGGAGCAGCGCATGACAGGATGGGGACGCAGGATGGAGCAGCACATGACAGGATGGGGACGCAGGATGGAGCAGCTCATGACAGGATGGGGACGCAGGATGGAGCAGCACATACCAGGATGGAGACAATATACCAATATAAATGCTCGCCACCCGGGCGTAGAACGGGTTCAATAGCTAGTATATATATATATAGGTGTCTCCCTGACATATATATATGTATATATACCTATTCTATGTGTATATATCTACTCTCATCTAACCTGTCAGTGTGATTTTACTGTACTCTGCGCTGAATTTCCGGCTTTTCTAAGGACACGGGTGCGTAAAAATCGGACAGCACTCGCATGGTGCGAGTGCTGTGCGTTTTTTTTCTCGCACCCATTGACTTGCATTGGCGAGTCTTGTCCGAGAATCTCAGCAATACGCAGCATGCTGCGATTTTTTTCTCAGCCGACACAGATTTTTCTCAGTCCGATTTCGGCTGGGAAAAAAATCGCAAATGGAATGTCACTTATTGAAAAACATTGGTCCGAGTGCAATCCGATTTTTTATCGGATTGCACTTGTCCATTTTTCTCACAAGTGGAAAAGGGCCCTAATGAGCGGGACCACGTGACCGCTCACACAGGGCCTGCTGCCGGCGCTGAGAGGAGACATCACTGGAGCTGGGTGTCGGTGAGTATTTCCTGGCAAGCGGGGGGGTGAGGGGGGAGAGGGGCGCACAGGGGATGGGAGGCGGGAGGGGACGCACAAACTTTATTTTTAAGGGGAAAAAAAAAAAAAGATTATTCATTCCTTCTCTCCAGCGAACGCTGCTGGGAAGAAGGGATGAATTCCAGCTTCAGCGCCACACGCGGGGAGGGGGGGGGGGGACAGCGCTTACAGTAGCGCTGTCTCCTGCACGGCACACGGACTGCACACAGACAGCATCCGTGTGTGGTACATGTTTTACACGGACCCATTGACTTTAATGGGTCCGTGTGATCCGTGCGTTCCCACAAACACTGACATGTCTCCGTGTTTTCCAAACGGACACACGATCCATGAAAACACGCTGACATGTGCAGAGACACATTGATTTTAATGTGGCTACGTGAGTCAGTGTCTCCGGTACGTGAGGAAACTGTCACCTCACGTACCGGAGCCACTGACGTGTGAAACCGGCAAAGGCCATGTTCTCACGTTGAGTATTTTACATCAGTATTTGGTCAGTATTTCACCTCAGTATTTGTAAGACAAAACCAGGAGAGGAACAATCAGAGGAAAAGTATAGAAACACGTCACCACTTCTGTATTTATCTCCCACTCCTGGTTTTAGCTTTCACATATTGAGGTAAAATACTGATCAAATACTGAACGTTTGAGTGTCGCCTTACACGTGTCCTAAGCTAAAGATAAGTGGCCGACCCTTTTAAGACACGATTCACACATGCAATCATTGCTTCTATGCCAGTTTTATGATGGAAAAAAGCATTGACAGGTCCTTATCTAACACATGTGAATGGGATGTGTCGGGAAAGTGAGCCAGGTAATTAAAGCACAGCTCCAGCATTTTGTTTTCAGCGCTGGAGTGGCACTTTAGATGTAAGCCCCCAGTTATATACTCACCTTCTGGCGGCTTCATCTCTTACCAACACCTCTCCGGTCCCATGGCACCATCTTGTGACAGTAGCTTCTGACTGGCCAGATGTCAGAAGCTACGTCACAAGCTCTCGATTCAAGTCTATGAGATCCAGAACGAGGCCAGAGTGAGACTCATATGGGCTTGTATCGAAAAGTGACCTTTGATGCACGCCAGTAGGTCACTTTTCGCTAGAGACGGACGGGAGCGAATCTGGAAAAGAATGAAGGGGATGACAGGTGAGTATATGACCAATGGCAGGGGACTTATATTTACAGCACCTCTCCAGCAGTGCAATAAAAAAAAACACTGGAGTGGTGCTTTAAGAAAACCCAGGTAAAGTCTGACTTGGAAACACTACTCCATATTAATTGATAGGACATACATTTTGTAGAGCCATCATGTTTCCTGTTTTTGCCATTATCAGCCAAAGCTTCAAGGAACGCTAGACCCTAGAAATACATTTTTTTTTTTTAACCAATAGATGTTTATTGAAATTTTGCATGTTAAACAACACATCAGTAAACTTCGGAAGGGGAGGGAGAAAAGGGTAAATAGGGGGGGGGGGGGAGGGAATATGGAACAAGGTCCAACGCATAAATTAAAGACCACAGTATGCACAGTACAATATACACAGATACAGTGTCAAAGATTGAGAAGCGAACGATTTAAATGAGGGCAAGAGCAGACTGCGATATATGTGCCGAGGACACCCAGGGATCCCACCACGAGAGGACCCTAGTTCTCCTTGATAGATCCTGAGCCATGATAACCTCATAGCAGAAGTGTAAGTCAATTCTGGCGATCAGTTCGGCTCTGGAGGGAAGACCCGCGGATTTCCAATGTTTCGCTATACACTGTCTAGCGGCAACTAGGATATTAGAAATTATGGGCCGAAGAGGGGAAGGGAGACCCATGAGGGAAATACCCAGGACAGCCAGTTGCCCATCCAGCGCAAGGGGGAGACGTGTCAGATCGACAATCAAAGCCTCCACCTCACGCCAGAAGACCCGAACCCGCGGGCACGACCACCATACATGAGAGGAGGACCCCAAGGCGCCGCACTTCTTCCAACACATAGGGGAGGCAGACGGGAAAACCCTCGCCAGGCGGACAGGGGTAAAGTACCAATGCAGTTGAATTTTTTTCACCTGCTCCAAGTGACCAAGACATGTAGAGAACCTTGAGGGGTGCACCATAGCAAATTGCCAGTCCTCCAGGGAGGCCTCGAAACCCAACGAGGACTCCCAGGCGGTCATGAAAGGGAGCTTGTCAGCAGAGCCATAGGAGATGAGGGCTTTATAAATTATGGAGATGCCATGGGGCAATATGGTGGCCAGTCTGAAGTATCTATGAGCTGGGTCCTCTGTCAGAGGCGGGGGTACTCCGAATGACCGACGTGCCCTGAGAAAGCTACGGAGCTGCAGGTATTGATAGAAGTCAGACCCAGTAAGAGAGAATCTCCCTGAGAGGTCCTCAAACGACAGAAGGCCATTTGAGCCGAAAAGGTCTGCCACCCGGAGCACCCCGCGGACCGTCCAGGAGGAAAGAGAAATGTGCCCGATAGCATACTCCAAAGCCTGCAAAGAAACATAGTCAAACATAAATATTAGATGGGAAGTGCTGAGTAGCGCCCACAATTTAGAAGCCTTCCTAATAGAACGGAGACAAGGGCCAACTAAAGGTACCTTAAGCAGCTGAAGCTCCAAGAGCAATCTAAGCGAATTTTTGGGAGCAAAATGAGATTCAATCAGAAACCAGGACAAGCGTGAGTTCCCCTCCCACCATATTTTAAGGGGCTCAAGGATCGCCGCCCTATAGTATGAAAGCACTGCAGGCGCGCCCAACCCACCCATAGAATACGGTAGGGACATAATCCGACGCCTAATCCTGTGAGGTCTCCCATTCCAAATAAACCGATCTATAAGAGATTGAAAGGCTGAAATAAACTTCGAAGGGATAAAAAGGGGGAGGCATCGGAAGAGATACATTATTTTGGGTAGGAATAGCATTTTCGCCGTTTGTATGCGGGCCATCCAAGAGAGCAGTGCACTCGACAGATGATCCATGCTCTTCCTGATTTCCGCTAGAGTTTCTTCACAATTTACACGAACTATATTATCCAGCCTCGTTATCCTGATGCCTAAGTACGTGAAGCCCAGGGGAGCCCAAATGAACTCGTATTGCGATTGAATTTGGATCTGAAGGGGGGCCGGGAGAAAAAGGGGGAAAATTGTGGATTTGGTTAGATTAAGTTTATAATACGAAACCGCCGAAAACTCATTTAGAATAGATGTAATCGCGTTCAGCGATGCTAACGGTGAGGCACAGGTCAGGACCACGTCGTCGGCGTAGAGGCCAATTTTGTGCTCGGTTCCCCCCACCCGGATCCCCTCAATGTCCGCACTCTGTCTGACCATGGAAGCCAAAGGCTCCATGACCAGAGCAATAATGATAGGGGAGAGGGGGCAGCCCTGCCGAGTGCCATTCCGAATAGAAAATGTCCGAGATCTAAAACCCGCCGAACGAACCGACGCGCAGGGGTTGGAGTATAATGCCATAACCGCTTTACTAATTTGCCCAGTGAGCCCAAATTTCTCCAGTGTGAGTTCAATATAACTCCAGTGCACCCTGTCGAACGCCTTTTCGGCATCAAGCGAGAGAAATACACTGGGGAGGCTCCCCCTCTCGACCACATCTAAAAGATCTATCAGGCGCCTGGTGCCATCCCTGGTCTGTCTGCCAGGAACAAACCCAACTTGGTTGGGGTGGATGAGACCGGGGAGAACCGAGAACAGTCTGTTGGCCCAGATTTTTGCATAAATCTTAACGTCGCAGTTTAAAAGTGCTATCGGACGAAAGTTCCCCGGGGATGTTGGGGGCTTCCCTTGTTTGGGGAGAGTCGCTATGGATGCCTCCAACCCTTCAGCCCTAATACTGCCCGTCGACAGCCAATCATTAAAAAGGCGCAAGAGGTAGGGGGAGAGGGCAGAGAAGAACTGAGCATAGTAGAGAAAAGAAAAACCATCAGGCCCCGGGGAAGAACCCTTGTTGGCCTCTCTGACAATCTGCGAGAGTTCAGACTCAACAATGGGAGAGTTTAGGAAGGAGAGCTGTTCCTGGGTGACCGAGGGGAGATTAACCCTCTCCAAGAACGCCAAAATTGACTCCCGCGAAGGCTGAGGAATCCCTAGGTCAGACCCGAGATCATAGAGCGAGGAGTAATAGGATGCAAATTCCTCCGCGATATGAATCGGATTATACACCCGGGAGCCGTCAGGCTTGAGCAAAAATGGGATCTTGGACTGAGCCTCTCTCTTCCTAACACGTCTGGCCAGAACAGCACCCGCTCGATCGCCCATTGTGTAAAATTTAGCCCTAGTTTTCCTCAGGGCCCTCTCCGCCTTATGTAGAAGCAAATTGCGAACATGCATGCGTGCCTTGGAGAGGTCGGAGAAAAGCGACGGGGTAGGAGATAATTTGTGCGCGGCCTCCAGGCGACTTAATTCCTCCAGAGAAGACTGGAGAGCTGCATTATACTTTCTTTTGGCCCTTGCCGCCAGTTTAATAAAGTGACCCCTAATTACCGCTTTGTGGGCAAACCAAAGGGTGTCGTCGCCTATGTCAGGAGTGTCATTGGAGGTGAAAAATTCCCCCAAAGCCTCCTCAATACACCGAGAGTTGGAATGGTCAGCGAGGAGATGGGGGTTGAGGCGCCAGTGCAAGGAGGGTCTAATAGCCAAGGGATCTCTCAGTGTAAGGGACACCGGGGCATGGTCTGACCATGTGATACTGCCTATATCTGCTGAAATGCAATGAGGGAGAGCCACGTCATTCACCAGCACAAAATCAATCCTGCTATAGGAACCGTGCCTGGGAGACAGGAACGTGTAGTCTCTCTCGCCGCAATGCAAATATCTCCAGACATCATGCAGGTTAAAAGAGTTAGCCAGAGGACCTGCTTCGCATCTTGACAAGGAAGAAGCAGAGCAGTCCAAGTCCCTAAACATTGGAGCATTAAAATCACCAGCAATCAGTTTATGGCCATGTTGGATATCGCGCAAAGTTTCAAAGACCCCCTCCAGGAACTTAAGCTGTCCTACATTGGGGGCGTAAATCGAGGCGATGGTATAGGGGGCATTATTAATAAGGCATAGGACCACTATAAACCTACCCAGCGGATCCGCTATGGAGCGAACCAGCTGGAAGGAGTTGGATCTACTGAAAAAAATGGCTACTCCCGCCTTTTTGGACGGGCCGTTGGCAAAAAATTGATGCGGGTATAAACCCGACTGCATTCTGGGATTATCAGGTTCCAGTAGGTGTGTTTCCTGAAGACACAGAATGTCGTGACGGGATCCACCCAGCTGACGCCATACCACAGACCTCTTGCCCGGCGAGTTGAGACCATTAACATTGATTGAATACAGCGATATACTCATAATGAAAACATGTAAACAGTTTTGCAAACTTCAGGACACCAATAACCTGTGTAAAAGAGCCTAGTACCTGTGGCAAAAAAAGCTAGAGCATAAGTAGAGAGGGACCAGAAGGAGAGAAGGGGAAAAAGGGAATCAAACAAGACATACAACAAATAGACCAGTGGACCGAGGTCCATCAGGGATACCCTGAGTCCAAGAGGTGAGAATCAGGAAAACAGTTCACCTATGGGGCAAACAAATGCTGCGGATACTCTCGAGAGAGGAACCAACGCAGCTTAAAAAAAGAAAAAAGAAAACCAAATGAAGCCGTGCGGGAAAATGGCCAGGAACCAAAGTTGCGGTGGTCTCAGGCTACCTCCCAATCCGGTGTGATGCGGGCCCTGAGACCTCCACCAGCTCCCCGCTTAGGAAGGGTCACGGCGGTCGGAGAGTCCGGAGTTGAGAGTCCCCATTTGTCGAAAGCAGTAGCTGCGTGGGACGGAGTCAGACAGGTGGTGATGGAACCATCTTTACGGATGAGGAGCTTGGTAGGAAACCCCCAGCGGTACAGGATGCCTTTCTCTCTGAGGATGGTAGTGTAGGGGGCAAAGGCCCTCCGAAGAGCCAAAGTGCCCGGGGAGAGATCTGGAAAGACGGAGATGCTTGCAAATCTTTCAGGAAGAGCTGGACCCTTCCTTAGGGCCTGGAGAAAATCCTCCTTCATTTCGAAGAAGTGTATGCGTGCCAGCACATCTCTCGGGATGGAGGGCCCCAGGCCAGACGGTTTAGGGATCCTGTGCACGCGGTCAATTATAATGTCCTTTGGGGCAAACTGCGGGAGCGCTGCGGCCATAAATTCCTGCAGAAATATCTTCAAATCCGCCGCCAGGACAGATTCCTCAATGCCTCTCAGTTTGACGTTGTTTCTCCTGGACCTATCTTCCAGGTCCAGGGCTTTAGCATAGGTTTTAGTGGCCATGATCTGCAGGGTCTCATGAGCGTCCCAAAGTTCATTATGAGAAGAGACCAGCTCTGCCATTTTGCGTTCCAAACGGTCAGTGCGGTTACCCAGCTCAACCACCTCCCCTCTCAGTTCAGCCACCATAGTGCGTATATCTTCCTGGATGGAGGTTCTGAGGTCTCCAAGCAAGCCTTTGAGGAGAGAAGCAGTCACCGGGCCATCAGCCGAATCAGACGCTGTACCGCTTGAATGCGACGCTGCTCCGCTTAAATGCGACGCTGCTCCGCTTGAATGCGACGCTGCCGCGTTCGATTGCGACGCTGCAGCGCTCGATTGCGACGCCTGAGCGTTGCGTTGTGAAGAGCGGGAAGGTCTGGGGGAGGGCGGCGCCATCTTGGACTCCGGCGGTGGCTGTGAGGAGGCCGCAAAGAAGTCAGGAATTCTCCTGGTGGGGTCACGGGAGCGCGTTTTGGATTTCCCCATACACTCACCACCGCACCAGGGACCGGAATCGAGATCGAGGAGGAGCGGAAGGGCGCCGGAGAGGTAGATAAGAGCCGCTTTAAGATTCCTGGACACGGAGCTCCCACTCTGTGTGACCTACTCCATCAGCAGCTAGGCCACGCCCCCCTAAAAATACATTTTGAAAATACACAGGTGATAATTGCCAAATCGCCACAAGAAATCAACATAGAGCACAACAATGTCAAAACGGCATCACTCCTTTCTACCACTTCAATGTTTGGAAAGCGGTTAAAAAAATGTTCCTTCTTTGGGCCAAGACGCCGGCAGAGGAGTGGTCAGAAAATCAACTGAAAAAAAAAAAAAGTTTTCCTGGAGCGTTTTCACTGAAGAAAACTCTCTGGTGTCTGTATGCTGTTCTGTCTGTATACTCTCTTTTTTCTACCTCCCCTGTCCAGGAGATGTGGTACGATCAGACCCTGTTCCTGTACGGTCAGACACAGCCATTACACAGTACACAGCAGGAGCACATTTATAAGATTATCTCAGCACAGGAACATTTGTTTTAAACACATCCAATTATGGAACTTATTATTATTCAAATATCTATTGATTAAAGTGTTGATTAAAATTAACTTTGTTCATAAGAAAACTCCTCTAAGTTTTCCTTAAAGGGAACCTGTCACCTGAATTTGGCGGGACCAGTTTTGGGTCATGTGGGCGGAGTTTTCGGGTGTTTGATTCACCCTTTCCTTACCCACTGGCTGCAATATTGGATTGAAGTTCATTCTCTGCCCTCCATAGTACACGCCTGCGCAAGGTAAGATTACTTTGCGCAGGTGTGTACTACGGAGGACAGAGAATGAACTTCAATCCAATATTGCAGCCAGCATGC
Source organism: Ranitomeya imitator (assembly GCF_032444005.1). Taxonomy (NCBI): domain Eukaryota; kingdom Metazoa; phylum Chordata; class Amphibia; order Anura; family Dendrobatidae; genus Ranitomeya; species Ranitomeya imitator. The sequence continues at coordinate 501,642,998 of NC_091283.1, read as the reverse complement.
AGCCAGCCGGTAAGGAAAGGGTGAATCAAACACCCAAAAACTCCGCCCATATGACCCAAAACCAGTCCCGCCAAATTCAGGTGACAGGTTCCCTTTAAGTTGTGGTCTTTTTCCTAAAACAGGTTTGCTTGCGGTTCTTGCGGCGGCTCTTCGCTATACTTTCCATTGTAAAGAGTTTCCAAAGCGTAGCAAACCTGCCTGAAGAATGAACATGTTAGGGTATGCGCACACGTAGCGGATTTTGCTGCGCATCCGCAGCAGATTGGCCGCTGCAGATTCGCAGCAGCTTTCCCTGAGTTTACAGTACCATGTTAACCTATGGAAAACAAAATCCGCAGTGCACATGCTGCAGAAAATACCGCGTGGAAACGTAGCGTTGTTTATTCCGCATGTCAATTGTTTGTGCGGATTCTGCAGTGGTTTACACCTGCTCCATAATAGGAATCCGCAGGGGTAAAACCGCAGGTGGAATCCGCACAAAAACCACAGGAATTCCGTGGTAAATCCGCAAGTAAAACGCAGTGCCTTTTACCTGCGGATCTTGCAAAAACGGTGCTGAAAATCCACACACGAATCCAGAACGTGGGCACATAGCCTTACTTCTTTTGATCGCTTCACAGTTCTGGAAGCAGTTAAAAGAAGTAACAAAAGCTGGAACACGTGCTCCGCAGTGTAATTTTTACATTGCTGGGCATTACGTTAATTTTTGGAATTTTTAATCATGTGGAAAAGGTCTCATGAGCACATAACCTTAGTGGGACACTGCCAGCTAGAGGTTCTCTGGTACTCTCGTGGGACACTCTGGTAAAAAAATAAAAAAGGACAAACACCAAACATCAAACTTCTTGAACAAGACATCTAGCAGTTGTGTAACCAGGGGTTTTGCTGAGAGGGAGCAGAACTAATAGTCTCTGCCAGTCCATGGTATCTGATGGAACAAATGGCACATTGTAGCTGGGGACCCCATTACACCTTTTGTATTGGGGCTGAGAAACTTCATGTTAAACTTTTCTGACTGATCGGAACTACAGAAAAAGTGGGTGTTTTATCAAGTTTAGCTTTAAAAGGTTGTGATGGCTACAGGGTGCTAAGGGAATCTACAGTACATAACAGGTTTGTAAAAAAAAGCGCTGATTTTTCATTGTACAAATAAAAACTCACATGATGTCAGTATTTAGCCACAAATCTGACTGAAGCTTTATTTGTAAATGCAAGTTCATATTCTTTGTAACCAGCAGGGGGCAGTCAAACATGTCAAATACTCAGCAAAACCTAGAAAATCTACAGAATCTAGTGAGGATCTACCTTTAAAGCACAGAGGTCAGTAGATCACTTGTAGGCCGGGATCACACATACGTGAGATACGGCCGAGTCTCGCAGGTTAAAACCCAGCTCTGGCATCGGCACTCAGGAGTGGAGTGTGCAGCCGCACAGCAATAAATGGAGCCGCACGCTCCGCTCCGGAGTGCCGGCGCCAGAGGAGGGATTTCACCTGCGAGACTTGGCCGTATCTCGCGTATGTGTGATCCCAGCCGTAGAGAGATTGCCTGATATTTGGATTGACTGTACATTTTGATTTGATTGTCTTTCTAGAAATGGAGCAGCTAGAAAAAGGCTATGTGCACACGTCCGGAAAGTATGCAGAAATTTCCTGAGAAAATCCTGAGGTTTTCCGCAGGAATTCTGCATGCGTTTTTGTCATGTTTTTGTGCGGATTTTTCATGTTTATTTCCGGAGGTTCCCAATGCAATAATATAGTGGGAAATCCGCTTAAAATCCGCAAAATTATTGAACATGCTGCGTATTTTTCTGCATGCGTTTTTTTTTGCGGAAAAAAGCACAACATGTGCACAAAAATTGCGCAACCCATTAAAACTGATTGGATGCTTAATGTATGCGTTTTTTAAGTGTTTTTGCTGGGGAAAGCCGCCGAAAAAAAAAGCAAACTCTGCAAATAATCCGGAACATACATACCCTAAACATGAGCACTAAAATGCTAGAGTGCTCGTTATAAGCATGTCGATTGTCGAACACTCGGACGGGCCCGATTGAGTAACAAGTTACCAGCAGACCCGACCAGGAGAGCAGGAAACAACGCTGAAATGGAATGGGAACATTACGGGGTGACGCCTGGATGCATCTCTGACTCCTAAGTCGCTGCTGCAAACAATGTTGTCAGAGTATTACGCCACTTTTACAGAATGACAATAAAACATACAAAATCGAAGAGAAAAGGGATTTTACAGGAAAAAATTCTAGCAAACATTTTTTGCTGTATAATGAGGCAAAATTAAAAAGACAAAAAAGAAAAGAAAAAAAAGCGTCACCTCCACCCGTTAGGTTATGTTCACACGTGGCTGAGTGTTTTTGCTGCATGTTTGCAGTTTCTCATTCCTTTCAATGGTGAAAAAAAACATTCACTAGTAAATATAATTTTACCATTTTACTACCTTACCTGAGCATGTGGTGTGTGTGACATGGTCAGACAAATCCTGTTTAATTTATGAAGGAAGGACAAACAAAGTCACAAAGCCTATGCGGACAATGCAAGAACTGCCAAAAGTAGAAGGAAGAGGGACTCCGATATATCTTGTATTAGATATGAAGGAGCGCCTTATACACACTATGTTAAAATTGTTAGGTACCGTGACTCCTAGACTCATAAAGCCTATGAAATAAGTTCAAGGGCTGCCAAAAATTTGACAGAGGGACTGCAATACACCCTGGAAGAGAAATAAGGGAGATATATTATTACCATATATACTCGAGTATAAGCCGACCCCCCTAATATTGCCACAATAAACTGGGAAAACTTAATGACTCGAGTATAAGCCTAGGATGGGAAATACAGCAGCTACCGGTAAATGTCAAAAGTAAAAATAGATACCAATAAAAGTAAAATTAATTGAGACATCAGTAGGTTAAGTGTTTTTGAATATCCATATTGAATCAGGAGCCCCATATAATGCTCCATAAAGTTTATGATGGCCCCATAAGATGCTCCATACTAAAATATGCCCCATATAACCCTGCATAAAGGTTAATAATGGCCCCACAAGATGCTCCATAGACACATTTGCAAAATATAATGCTGCACAAACCTTGATTATGGCCCCATAAGATGCTCCATATGGAGACTTGCCCCATATAATGCTCCACAAATGTTAATTATGGCCCCATAAGATGCTCTATAAAGATATTTGCCCCATATAGTGCTGCACAAATGTTATGGCCTTATAAGATACTCCATACAGACATTTGCCCCATACAGTACTGCACAAATATTATGGGACCATAAGATGCTCCATACAGACATTTGCCCCATACAATGCTGCACAAACGTTAATTATGGCCCCATAAGATGCTCCATAAAGATATTTGCCCCATATAGCGCTACACAAAAGTTGATTAGGGCCCCATAAGATGCTCTATACAGACACTTGGCCCATATAGTGCTGCACAAACGTTAATTATGGCCCCATAAGATGCTTCATACAGACACCTGGCCCATACAGTTCTGCACTAAGATTGATTATGGCCCCATACAGACACTTGCCCCATATAGTGCTGCACAAATGTTATGGCCTCATAAGATGCTCCGTACAGACACTTGCCCCATATAGTGCTGCACAAACGTTGATTATGGCCCCATACAGACACTTGCCCCATATAGTGCTGCACAAACGTTATGGCCCCATAAGATGCTCCATACAGACACTTGCCTGTTGTGAATTCTGCTTTTGGGCTCCCTCCGGTGGTTGTAGGTGGTAATGCAGTTGTCCCAGGGCTGCAGTCATGGTCAGGTGTTTCTGCTGATTGCAATTCTAGAGAGACTCATTTGGTGCCTTTGCCTAAATTGCCTTCATCTTCGGATTTGGTTCCGTTGTTTTTTCAGCATGTGGTTCGTTTGCATGGTATTCCGGAGAATATTGTGTCCGACAGAGGTTCCCAGTTTGTTTCTAGGTTTTGGCGGGCCTTTCGTGCTAGGCTGGGCATTGATTTGTCTTTTTCTTCTGCATTTCATCCTCAGACAAATGGTCAGACTGAGCGAACTAATCAGACTTTGGAGACTTATTTGAGACTAGATTGTGGCCCGATTCTAACGCATCGGGTATTCTAGAATATGCATGTCCCCGTAGTATATGGACAATGATGATTCCAGAATTCGTGGCAGACTGTGCCCGTCGCTGATTGGTTGAGGCAACCTTTATGACATCATCGTCGCCATGGCAACCATTATGACATCTACGTCGATACTGTGCCCGTCGCTGAATCAGAAACGTGGGATTTCTAAGTCCTTTATGACATCATCGTCGCTGTGCCTGTCGCTGATTGGTCGAGGCCTGTCGGTCTCGACCAATCAGAGACGTGGGATTTCCAGGACAGACAGACAGACAGACAGACGGAAAAACCCTTAGACAATTATATATATAGATGTTTTGTGTCTGCTGATCAGGATGATTGGGTGGCTTTCTTGCCACTGGCTGAGTTTGCCCTTAATAATCGGGCTAGTTCGGCTACTTTGGTTTCGCCTTTCTTTTGTAATTTTGGTTTTCATCCTCGTTTTTCTTCAGGGCAGGTTGAGCCTTCTGACTGTCCTGGTGTGGATTCTGTGGTTGACACGTTGCAGCAGATTTGGGCTCATGTGGTAGACAATTTGCAGTTGTCTCAGGAGGAGGCTCAATGTTTTGCTAACCATCGTCAGTGTGTTGGTTCCCGGCTTCGGGTTGGGGATCTGGTCTGGTTGTCTTCCCGTCATGTTCCTATGAAGGTTTCTTCTCCTAAGTTTAAGCCTCGGTTTATTGGTCCTTACAGGATTTCTGAGATTATTAATCCGGTGTCTTTTTGACTGGCGCTTCCATCCTCTTTTGTGATCCATAATGTCTTCCATAGATCTTTATTGTGGAAATATGTGGAGCCCGTTGTTCCCTCTGTTGATCCTCCGGCCCCTGTGTTGGTTAATGGGGAGTTGGAATATGTTGTTGAGAAGATTTTGGATTCCCATTTTTCGAGGCGGAGGCTTCAGTACCTTGTCAATTGGAAGGGTTATGACCAAGAGGATAATTCTTGGGTTTTTGCCTCTGATGTCCATGCCGCTGATTTGGTTCGTGCCTTTCATCTGGCTCGTCCTGATCGGCCTGGGGGCTCTGGTGAGGGTTCAGTGACCCCTCCTCAAGGGGGGTACTGTTGTGAATTCTGCTTTTGGGCTCCCTCCGGTGGTTGTAGGTGGTAATGCAGTTGTCCCAGGGCTGCAGTCATGGTCAGGTGTTTCTGCTGATTGCAATTCTGACTGGGGTATTTAGTTTTGCAGGATTCATTAGTCCTTGCCAGTTGTCAATGTTTCTTGGGAAGTGTTGGATATCTGTCTGGCTTCTCCTGCTTAGCTGCCAATTCAGCAAAGATAAGTGTCTGTTTCTTTTTCTTTGGCACACAAGCTGTGTGCTTGTTTGTTGATTGTATTCCTGCTCTGAGTGTAGGATTCTCTGGAGTTGCAGATATACGTTCCACGTCTTTAGTTAGATGGAGGAATTTTTGTATAATCTGCTGTGGATATTTTTGGAAGGGTTTTAATACTGACCGCATAGTATGCTGTCCAATCCTTTTCTATTTTAGCTAGAGTGGCCTCTTTTGCTAAATCCTGTTTTCTGCCTACGTGTGTCTTTCCTCTCCTACTCAGTCAATATTCGTGGGGGGCTGCCTATCCTTTGGGGTTCTGCTCTGAGGCAAGATAGTATTCCTATTTCTATCTATAGGGGTATTTAGTTCTCCGGCTGTGACGAGGTGTCTAGGGTTTGTTAGGCACACCCCACGGCTACTTCTAGTTGCGGTGTCAGATCAGGATTGCAGTCAGTATAGTTACCACCTACTCCAGTGAAAGTTATTCATGCGGCTCCAAGGTCACCGGATCATAACACTTGCCCCATATAGTACTGCACAAACGTTGATTATGGCCCCATACGGACACTTGCCCCATATAGTGCTGCACAAACGTTATGGCCCCATAAGATGCTCCATGCAGACACTTGCCCCATATAGTACTGCACAAACGTTGATTATGGCCCCATACGGACACTTGCCCCATATAGTGCTGCACAAATGTTATGGCCTCACAAGATGCTCCATACAGACACTTGCCCCATTTGCTGTTGCTGCGATAAAAAAAATCACATACTCACCTCTCCGTTGCTCAGGCCCCCAGCACTTTCAATATTCACTTGACTTCGTTCTGGCGCCAAACCATCTTCAGCGTCTTCTGCACTGACGTTCAGGCAGAGGGCGCGCACTAACCACGTCACCGCACCCTCTGACCTGAACGTCACTGCAGAAGATGCTGAAGATGGAGCGGCACCGGAACAAGGAACAGGTGAATATCGCTCTGCGCTCCCCTCCCCGTTATACTCACCTGCTCCTGGCGCTGTGCAGTACCTGGTTCCCTGGTGCCGCTGCTTCTTCCTGTACTGAGCGGTCACCGTTACCGCTCATTACAGTAATGACTATGCGGCTCACCCCTATGGGAGGTGGAGCAGCATATTCATTACTGTAATGGGCGGTACCATGTGACCACTCAGTAAAGGAAGAAGCTGGGGAGCAGGGAAGCAGGGACCTGCAGGGACCGTGCCAGGAGTAGGTGAGTATAATTAGACAGCCCCCGCTCCCCCTCCCCTCCCGACCCCTGGGTATAACTCAAGTATAACCCAAGAGGGGGACTTTCTGCCCCCAAAAATGGGAATGAAAATCTCGGCTTATACTTGAGTATATACATAGTAACATAGTAACATAGTAACATAGTTAGTAAGGCCGAAAAAAGACATTTGTCCATCCAGTTCAGCCTATATTCCATCATAATAAATACCCAGATCTACGTCCTTCTACAGAACCTAATAATTGTATGATACAATATTGTTCTGCTCCAGGAAGACATCCAGGCCTCTCTTGAACCCCTCGACTGAGTTCGCCATCACCACCTCCTCAGGCAAGCAATTCCAGATTCTCACTGCCCTAACAGTAAAGAATCCTCTTCTATGTTGGTGGAAAAACCTTCTCTCCTCCAGACGCAAAGAATGCCCCCTTGTGCCCGTCACCTTCCTTGGTATAAACAGATCCTCAGCGAGATATTTGTATTGTCCCCTTATATACTTATACATGGTTATTAGATCGCCCCTCAGTCGTCTTTTTTCTAGACTAAATAATCCTAATTTCGCTAATCTATCTGGGTATTGTAGTTCTCCCATCCCCTTTATTAATTTTGTTGCCCTCCTTTGTACTCTCTCTAGTTCCATTATATCCTTCCTGAGCACCGGTGCCCAAAACTGGACACAGTACTCCATGTGCGGTCTAACTAGGGATTTGTACAGAGGCAGTATAATGCTCTCATCATGTGTATCCAGACCTCTTTTAATGCACCCCATGATCCTGTTTGCCTTGGCAGCTGCTGCCTGGCACTGGCTGCTCCAGGTAAGTTTATCATTAACTAGGATCCCCAAGTCCTTCTCCCTGTCAGATTTACCCAGTGGTTTCCCGTTCAGTGTGTAATGGTGATATTGATTCCCTCTTCCCATGTGTATAACCTTACATTTATCATTGTTAAACCTCATCTGCCACCTTTCAGCCCAAGTTTCCAACTTATCCAGATCCATCTGTAGCAGAATACTATCTTCTCTTGTATTAACTGCTTTACATAGTTTTGTATCATCTGCAAATATTGATATTTTACTGTGTAAACCTTCTACCAGATCATTAATGAATATGTTGAAGAGAACAGGTCCCAATACTGACCCCTGCGGTACCCCACTGGTCACAGCGACCCAGTTAGAGACTATACCATTTATAACCACCCTCTGCTTTCTATCACTAAGCCAGTTACTAACCCATTTACACACATTTTCCCCCAGACCAAGCATTCTCATTTTGTGTACCAACCTCTTGTGCGGCACGGTATCAAACGCTTTGGAAAAATCGAGATATACCACGTCCAATGACTCACCGTGGTCCAGTCTATAGCTTACCTCTTCATAAAAACTGATTAGATTGGTTTGACAGGAGCGATTTCTCATAAACCCATGCTGATATGGAGTTAAACAGTTATTCTCATTGAGATAATCCAGAATAACATCCCTCAGAAACCCTTCAAATATTTTACCAACAATAGAGGTTAGACTTACTGGCCTATAATTTCCAGGTTCACTTTTAGAGCCCTTTTTGAATATTGGCACCACATTTGCTATGCGCCAGTCCTGCGGAACAGACCCTGTTGCTATAGAGTCACTAAAAATAAGAAATAATGGTTTATCTATTACATTACTTAGTTCTCTTAGTACTCATGGGTGTATGCCATCCGGACCCGGAGATTTATCTATTTTAATCTTATTTAGCCGGTTTCGCACCTTTTCTTGGGTTAGATTGGTGACCCTTAATATAGGGTTTTCATTGTTTCTTGGGATTTCACCTAGCATTTCATTTTCCACCGTGAATACCGTGGAGAAGAAGGTGTTTAATATGTTAGCTTTTTCCTCGTCATCTACAACCATTCTTTCCTCACTATTTTTTAAGGGGCCTACATTTTCAGTTTTTATTCTTTTATTATTGATATAGTTGAAGAACAGTTTGGGATTAGTTTTACTCTCCTTAGCAATGTGCTTCTCTGTTTCCTTTTTGGCAGCTTTAATTAGTTTTTTAGATAAAGTATTTTTCTCCCTATAGTTTTTTAGAGCTTCAATGGTGCCATCCTGCTTTAGTAGTGCAAATGCTTTCTTTTTACTGTTAATTGCCTGTCTTACTTCTTTGTTTAGCCACATTGGGTTTTTCCTATTTCTAGTCCTTTTATTCCCACAAGGTATAAACCGCTTACACTGCCTATTTAGGATGTTCTTAAACATTTCCCATTTATTATCTGTATTCTCATTTCTGAGGATATTGTCCCAGTCTACCAGATTAAGGGCATCTCTAAGCTGTTCAAACTTTGCCTTCCTAAAGTTCAATGTTTTTGTGACTCCCTGACAAGTCCCCCTAGTGAAAGACAGGTGAAACTGCACAATATTGTGGTCGCTATTTCCTAAATGCCCAACCACCTGCAGATTTGTTATTCTGTCAGGTCTATTAGATAGTATTAGGTCTAAAAGTGCTGCTCCTCTGGTTGGATTCTGCACCAATTGTGAAAGATAATTTTTCTTGGTTATTAGCAGAAACCTGTTGCCTTTATGGGTTTCACAGGTTTCTGTTTCCCAGTTAATATCCGGGTAGTTAAAGTCCCCCATAACCAGGACCTCATTATGGGTTGCAGCTTCATCTATCTGCTTTAGAAGTAGACTTTCCATGGTTTCTGTTATATTTGGGGGTTTGTAACAGACCCCAATGAGAATTTTGTTACCATTTTTCCCTCCATGAATTTCGACCCATATGGACTCGACATCCTCATTCCCTTCGCTAATATCCTCCCTTAAAGTGGACTTTAGACAAGACTTTACATAGAGACAAACCCCTCCTCCTCTCCGATTTTTACGATCCTTTCTAAACAGACTGTAACCCTGTAAGTTAACTGCCCAGTCATAGCTTTCATCTAACCATGTCTCGGTTATTCCCACTATGTCAAAGTTACCTGTAGATATTTCTGCTTCTAGTTCTTCCATCTTGTTTGTCAGGCTTCTGGCGTTTGCGAGCATGCAGTTTAGAGGATTTTGTTTTGTTCCAATCTCCTCACTGTGGATTGTTTTAGAAATGTTCTTACCTCGCTTCTGAGTATGTTTTCCTGGGTCGTCTTTGTTCGAGTCTAATGTTTTTCTTCCCGTCCCCTCTTCTTCTAGTTTAACGCCCTCCTGATGAGTGTAGCGAGTCTTCTGGCGAATGTGTGTTTCCCAGGTTTGTTGAGGTGTAGTCCGTCTCTGGCGAGGAGTCCATCATACCAGTAATTCACACCGTGGTCCAGGAATCCAAATCCTTGTTGTCTGCACCATCGTCTTAGCCAGTTGTTTGCATCAAGGATCCTGTTCCATCTCCTGGTGCCATGCCCGTCTACTGGAAGGATAGAAGAAAAAACTACCTGTGCATCCAGTTCCTTTACTTTCTTCCCCAACTCTTCAAAGTCCTTGCAGATTGTCGGTAGGTCCTTCCTTGCCGTGTCATTGGTGCCAACATGTATCAGAAGAAATGGGTGGACGTCCTTGGAGCTGAAGAGCTTTGGTATCCTATCGGTCACATCCTTGATCATCGCACCTGGAAGGCAGCATACTTCTCTTGCAGTTATGTCCGGTCTGCAGATGGCTGCTTCGGTGCCTCTCAGTAGTGAGTCTCCCACCACCACCACTCTTCGTTGCTTCTTGGCTGTACTTTTTGCTGTCACTTGTTGCTGTGTGCCCTTTTCTTTTTTTTTTTTTTTTTTTTTTGCTTGCTGGTAAATTCATTTTGATAGTATTTAAAAAAAGTGGTAAAGCCTATGCACTAAGTGCAAGGTTTAGCACAAATTTAGGCTATGTGCACATGTTGCGGATTTTGCTGCGGATCTGCAGCTGTGGGTCCGCAGCAGCTTTCCATGCATTTACAGTACAATGTAAACCTATGGAAACCACAAGCCGCAGTGCCCATGCTGCGGAAAAAAATGTGCGGAAACGCTGCGGGTTACATTCCGCAGCATGTCAATTCTTTGTGCAGATTCCGCTGAGGTTTACACCTGCTCCACAATAGTCATCCGCAAATGTAAATCCGCAGGAGGAATCCGCACAAAATCTGCATAAAAACTGCGGTAAATCCGCAGTAAATCAGCAGGTAAAACACAGTGCCTTTTACCTGCGGATTTCTAAAATCCGCTGCGGAAAAGTCTGCAGAGCTCCATTCAACGTGTACACATAGCCTTAAAAGAAGGATTGCAATACACCCTAGAAGATGTAGATGGCCTCAGACTAAATTTTGGTTTTAAAAGGTTTGTACAAAGAGACTGAAATGGTCAGTGAATTGATGGAAACTAGCTATCATGATGTGGACTGTGGAAGAGATGTATGTGACCAGAAGGAACACTCATTTCCATCAGATGATACTGACATGAGACAATGAGAAATACAACAAGATGGGAAAAAGCAAAAATTTGACTTGAATGAAACTAAAGCTGTTGACATGCCAAGTGAAGACTATGTGGAAAGTGAAGATCTTACCACCATTTCCATATTAAAAATTGAAGACACACTCCAAAACAACAATGGGATGTTGAAGGCTGCATTCACTGTAACTATTGAAGTGCAGAGGGTCAGATCAGTTCAGTTGAAGAGAGTGACTGGCAGTGTGTCAGTGGACAGGTCCCGAAAGAGGAGGACCTACACACACGAGAAGTGCATGGTGAGTCACTGTTTGTGGCCATTTTCTACGAGACTTATGTCCAAATAGAGAATTTTAAAAACCTGTAGCAGTCCTACACTGCTAAAGTCTATGCCCTTAGTGAAACGCCTAGCAAAAATGTAAAGGAGGGATTGCAATACACACTGGAAGACACATAGAGATGACCTCAGAATAATTATTTTTCAAATTTTAAAAACAATGGTAATGTCTATGCAGTAAGTGCAAGGACTGTCAAAAATTAGAATGAGGGACTGCAATACCCCCTGGAAGACACGTATAGGAGGTCCTGAGAAATCAGTTTTTTTCCCATTATTAACCATTATTAAGAAGTGGGACTCCTAGACTGGCAAAGCGTATGCACTATGTGCAAAGGGCTTCCAAAAATTAGGAGGCACTCCAATACGCCTTGAAAGACATCCAGAGGAGGACCTTAGAAAACATTTTTTTCCAATTATTTAGGAGTAGAACTCCTAGAGTGGCAACGCATATGCACTATGTGCAAGGGCTTCCAAAAGATAGATGGAGGCACTCCAATACTCCCTGGAAGACATCAAGAGGAGAGGCTCAGATAACATTTTTTTCAAATTATGAAGTAGTGAGACTCTTAGAGAGGTAATGTGTATGCACTATATGCAGGGGTTTCCAAAAGTTAGGAGTAGTGTTGAGCGATACCGTCCGATACTTGAAAGTATCGGTATCGGATAGTATCGGCCGATACCCGAAAAATATCGGATATCGCCGATACCGATATCCGATACCAATACAAGTCAATGGGACATCAAGTATCGGAATGTATCCTCATGGATCCCAGGGTCTGAAGGAGAGGAAACTCTCCTTCAGGCCCTGGGATCCATATTAAAGTGTAAAATAAAGAATTAAAATAAAAAATATTGTTATATTCACCTCTCCGGCGGCCCCTGGACATCAGCGGGAGGATCCGGCGTCCGGCACGGCTTCTTTCTTCAAAATGCGCGCCTTTAGGACCTGTGGAATGACGTCCCGGCTTCTGATTGGTCGCGTGCCGCCCATGTGACCGCCACGCGACCAATCAGAAGCCGCGACGTCATTCCTCAGGTCCTAGAAGGCGCTCATTCTAGGACTTTAGCTGAGGAATGACGTCGCGGCTTCTGATTGGTCGCGTGGCGGTCACATGGGCGGCACGCGACCAATCAGAAGCCGGGACGTCATACCACAGGTCCTAAAGGCGCGCATTTTGAAGAAAGAAGCCGTGCCGGACGCCGGATCCTCCCGCTGATGTCCAGGGGCCGCCGGAGAGGTGAATATAACAATATTTTTTATTTTAATTCTTTATTTTACACTTCCGATACCGATACCCGATATCACAAAAATATCGGATCTCGGTATCGGAATTCCGATACCGCAAGTATCGGCCGATACCCGAAACTTGCGGTATCGGAATGCTCAACACTAGTTAGGAGGCATTCCCAGTACACCCTGGAAAACATGCAGAGGAGGGCCTCAGAAAGCAAAATCTTAATGATTTAGAGATGATCTACAAAGAAGAGTGGACCAAAATTTCTCCTGACATGTGCGCAAACCTCATCATCAACTACAAAAAATTGCTATGCTTGCTAACAAGGGTTTTGCCACCAAGTAGCAATTCTTGTTTGCCAAGTGGATCAAATACTTATTTCTCACTGCAAAATGCAAATAAATTTATATAATTTATGCAATGTGATTTTCTGAACTGTATTTTTTTATATTCTACCTCTCAATGTTAAAATTAACCTACCCTTAAAATTATAGGCTGTTCATGTCTCTATCAGTGTGCAAACTTACAAAATCAGCAAGGGATCAAATACCTATTTCCCACACTGTATATACAGTATGTAAGATGAAAAAGTTATGTAGTATGGCACCATTCACACCCTGTAAATATTAAGAGCGAGGGTCTCATCATGACCCTGTGGATATGTTGGAGGAGAAGGATACGAAAAAGAGGAAAGCAAGATCAGTATGCCCTTCTTTGGGTGGGAAGGGGTGCATAGGAATACACCATCAAATAGAGAACATTAAAATTTGCTTTATGTTTCGCTTCTGAGATCCAAGGAGTTGTGACGTCTGGGCCAATTCAGGCTTTGTTCATTTTGATAATCGTCAGCCTGTCACCATTTTCAGTTGACAAGCGGATGTGGCTATCAGTTATTATACCCCGACGGCAGTAAAAACCTGCTCTGACAAAACGCTAGTGGCAGGGCAGGCCAGCACCTCCAAGGCATAGAGGGACAGTTCATGCCACGTGTCCAACTTGGATACCCAATAGTTGTACTGCACAGAGGAATCACGGAGGACGCTGGTCGGTTAAGTACTCTTTCACCATCTTCCAAAACTTTTCCCTCCTTGTCAAATTACCCCATGCATCAGGGCCTGGGTGATGGGAGGGTCTAATGAAACTGTCCAAGACCTTTGATAGTCTTCCCGCTTTTGGAGGACTTGGAGTGTGTCTCTCTCAACTCTACTCCTTGGTTGTGTAAGGAAGTATGAGCTCTGCCGCCAGTGTTGTCAGATGGAAATTTTTGTACTAATTGTTTGACTATGGCCTTCTTGTATTGTACTATTTTACTAGCGCACTCCTCCACAAGAAGGAGAGATGAAAAGTTCTTCTTGTAGTGGATCGCCCCCAGACACAGGGCCATGCATTTCGGTACCGGGCCTCTCTGGTTCGGTTCTGAGGCTGTCACGGTGGCTAGACCCGGTCCGCGACACTGCTAAGGGGCGTCCAATGAAAGTAGTGGAACAGTCTGTCAGGGGTTCGTGACGCCACCTGTGGTGTTCGGTCAGGGTGACCGACGCTGCTATGGGGTCCGCTGGGGTGATGGAATGGCAGCCGGATGGTATACCTTCCCACAGGTGAAGTATGTCCCCAGGGCTTCCCAGTAAGGTGAATGGTGATGGTGTGAGATACAGTCAATAATGAGGACACAAGGTTGCAGTCTCTTTACCTCTTTACTGAAGGCTTCAGGATCCTCAATCCAGAGTACGTTTAACAGGGCTCTCAGAGACCGGCCAGTCCGATGGGCACATCCAGAGTTTCCTTTGCAGATGGAAATCGTTGCCTACCAATAGCGCCTGTGTGTTGTAGTCCTATCCTGCTGAGCATTCGGAATAGTCCTTACAACTGCTGTTCTCGTTCGTCGTTCTCTACAGCTCTCTCTCTCGTTCTTTGGTTCCAGATGTTACTAGCTTTTAACGTCCCCCAGGTATGTTATGGCTAGGACGCCACCCGTATGACGGGAAGGCTTGGAGGTCTTCCGGGACCCTAGAGACGCCCCTCTCCCAATGTTGCCCCCTATGTCTTCGTAGGTGTAGTAAGGTAGACAGTCAACCTATGATTAACTGTCCAGCGGAGATTGAAGTAAGGCCTGAAGTCAGTTACTCCTACAATGTTCCGGCCACCGACTACGCGCCTCAGTAAGATGTTGCCTCTCTCTCTCTGGGCATGACTCTTACTAGCTCTCCTTTGTGCTTGATCTCGTTTACACGGTTCCACAATATCCTTCCTTTCGTGTCTCTTTCTTAGGATACCACCGCAGGGTGTGCAGGCGCGGTTCCGTTACACTCTGTTCTGTTCGCTAGGCACCTGCCAGGTTCCCACGCCCGACAGGGGCCCCCCTGTGCCTTCTCCCTGCAACACCCCCTGCCACGGGATGTTGCCTGAATCCAACCCAGTCAGCTTCTGACTAACTTCCTCCCCAGCCCCTAGTTTTACCAGTGTGAGGAGTGGCCCAATAAATAAAGCCTTTTTCTCCCCCTAGTGGCCGGAGTATGAAGTGTAATGTCTTCTGGTGATACCTGGTCAGGAGAACTCCTTAGTGCCATCAGACGTACCGCTACTCCCCTTAGCGGCAGAGTGCAATACTGCAATGACCAGGTCTTTGGGGCACTGCACTAGCATTGGTCAAGAAGGAGGAACAACCAGTAATCGTGCTTATAATGCGATGGTCATATGAATGGCTGTGGGACATACAGTAAGCCATGTGTGCCAGACTCCCAACAGGCAAGGCTTCCCTATCCCCACCAGGAGGACGACTCGCCATCTATTCCTTCTCTCTCTTCCTCTTCAAACTGAAGCTAGTGAGGGTAGTACCCTCAGTAGCGCAGGCAACCATCTCCTTACTCATTATCACTCAATCTGTTCTGAGAAGATGAGATGAGGCTGGCTGGGTAGTATCATCTTGTGTTCTTTCTCCCTCCAACTCCGCCTGGTCCACATGCAAAGCTTTCTCTTTAATTGTGAGCAGTGAGCATTTGAGGAGACACAGAAGCGAGTTGGTTACAGTAGTGTTGAGCGACTTTTACTTTTATAGGATCGGGTCGGGTTTCACAAAACCCGACTTTTTCAAAAGTCGGGTCGAGTGAAAGCGGCCGATCCTATAAAAAAGTTGGGGTCGGGGTCGGCCGAAACACGAAACCCAATGCAGTGCATTGGGTTTCCAATGGTTCCCAGGGTCTGAAGGAGAGGAAACTCTCCTTCAGGCCCTGCGATCCATATTTAAGTGTAAAATAAAGAATAAAAATAAAGAATATCGCTATACTTACCCTCTGACGCACCCTGGTACTAACCGGGAACCTTCCTTCCTTCGAATCAGCCTTTCCAGGACCTTGCGGTGACGTCGCGGTGACGTCGCGGCTTGTGATTGGTCGCGCGACCGCCCATGTGACCGCTCGCGCGACCAATCAGAAGCCGTGACGTCACCGAGACATCACCGAAGGTCCTGGAAGCGCTGATTCTTAGGAAGGAAGGCTGCCGGAAAGAAGCAGGGCGCGTTCGAGGGTGAGTATATTCCTATTAGGTATATACTTACCCTCGGACGCGCCCTGCTTCTTTCTGGCAGCCTTCCTTCCTAAGAATCAGCGCTTCCAGGACCTTCGGTGACGTCGCGGTGACGTCACGGGTTCTGATTGGTCGCGCGAGCGGTCACATGGGCGGTCGCGCGACCAATCACAAGCCGCGACGTCACCGCGACGTCACCGCAAGGTCCTGGAAGGGCTGATTCGAAGGAAGGAAGGTTCCCGGTTAGTACCAGGGCGCGTCAGAGGGTAAGTATGGCGATATTTTTTATTTGAATTCTTTATTTTACACTTAAATCTGAATTCCGATACCAATTCCCGATATCTTAAACATATCGGGAATCGGTATCGAAATTCCGATTCCAGATTCAGAAGATCGCTGACTTCATGGCCGACCCCACACAGGGGTCGGGTCAGGTTTCATGAAACCCGACTTTGCCAAAAGTCGGCGACTTCTGAAAATTGCCGACCCGTTTGGCTCAACTCTAGGTTACAGTGATTATGGTGTCATCGCTGCTCACCATCTTGGTTGATTCCTCAAAGTTTTGGAGAACCTCACATATGTCAGACATCCATGTCCACTTGTCGGTTTTTACGTGCGATAGCTGACCGGAATACCGATGGGCATGTTTGAGCTGGTATTCAACTACTGCCTTCTGGTGCTCACAAAGCCTTGCCAACATATGCAATGTGTAGTTCCAGCACATGGTCACTTCGGACACCAGTTGGTGAGCTGGCACTTGCAAGTGCTGCTGCAGCACTGCCAGACCGGAAGCAGCTGTTACTCACGGTGGGCATACACTGCATACAAGTAGCTCAGGAAAATGTGGGTAGGTTTTTAGAAACCGCTGAATCACTAAGCATGTGGGTCAGAGCTTGCAGCTCTGTTCCATTGGCACGATTCAGATACTGTAGTGCCGACGACCTCCAAAATATGCGCTGACGAGTGGAGATTGCCAGCATTTAATAGTAATCAACAGTCTCCATCTATATCTGCGGATAACATGTGCCATAATTAAGACCATATCCCTTCTGCATAGTAAATAATAAACAGCTTCAATTTATATATATGGATAATAGGTGTTATAATTAATATTATATCACTATTGCACAACAATTAATTGGCAGTTTCAATTTATATCTGCGGATATTATGTGCTATAAATATTATATCCTTGCTGCATAATAATTAATAAACAGCTGCAATTGACATCTGTTGATGATAAGTGCTATCATTAATAATACCATATTATTGCTGCATTTATTGGCCCATATGGATTAGAATGGGAATATTAAATAACAAAATAAAGACAGTTTAACATCCAATGTTCATATTAAATTGAAAATCCAGCATACCATTTAAGGCCGGTTTCACACATCAGTGTTTCCAGTATATTTGGTGATAGTTTTCTCACGCACTGGAGACACTGACACACATAGACCCATTGAAACGAATGGGTCTATGCACATAGCAGCGTGTTTTCACCGACCGTGTGTCCATGTGCAAAACACGCAGACATGTTAGTTTTTATCCAGACATACGAGCCGCAAAACATGTCACACACGTGCACATGGAGAATAGTTCACACTGTCCTCCTTGTGGACGGACTGCTACAGGGAAGTAGTGCTACTGTAAGCGCTGTTCCCCGGAGTCTGGTGCTGAACTCGGCTTTCATCCATTGTAGAAAAGAAAAAATCGTTCCAGCTCCATATTATTAAAATCCAGGTTTCCAACTTTATTGTACCATTTAAAAGACAGTGGGCATGAGCTCTCCAAGTACACACCAGGACGCGAGCGAGCCAGCTTTGATAAAGATCCTTAGTGATCAAAACGCGTCGCTCGCGTCCTGGTGTGTACTTGGAGAGCTCATGTCCACTGTCTTTTAAATGGTACAATAAAGTTGGAAACCTGGATTTTAATAATATGGAGCTGGAACGATTTTTTCTTTTCTTCATGTGACGACTACGTGGATCAGCGTGGAGTTCCGTGCACCTGCAGTGGCTACGCGGTGAGCTGGCTTTTTTTCTTTCTGTTATTTCATCCATTGTCCCCTGCTCTGCCGGCGATCAGCGCGAGCAGAGGAGAATGAATGAATGAAAAATCTGACATGGGGTCCCCTTATGTTTGTAAACCAACCCGGCAAAACTCACAGGTGCGGGCTGCTATTCTCAGGCTGGTAAGGGGCCATGGATATAGGCCACACAGCTTAAAAAAACAGCCCACAGCTGCCCAGAAAATGCGCATCTATTAGATGCACCAATTCTGGAGCTTTGCCGGGTTCTTCCCACTTGCCCTGTAGTGGTGGCAAGTGGGGTAATGAGGGGTTAATATCACCTTCCTATTGTAACGTGACATTAAGCCGGCTTAGCAATGGAGAGGTGTTAATATTACACCTCTCCACTACTAATCCTATAGTTGGTAAAGGGTTAAATAAACACACATGCAGAATAAAGTATTTTAATGAAATCATACACCACACAGTTTTACCATCTTTATTATACTGGTAATCCAAGTGACGCCCTCGATCTCCTGTAAAAAAATAAAATAAAAATAACAAACCAACAATATACCATACCTGTCTGGTGTGTTTAGTCAATACCATGCCTTAATCCATATCTGGGGGATAGAGAGTTTGCAACCGGGAGCGGTGCTAATGCAACTGTCCCGGCTGTAAGCTACTGGGGAATGAATGAGAAGCAGTGGGCACAGGCTCAGTAACTAGCGGTGACAGAGCTTGAACTACCGTGACCTCATCACTTGCATTCTCCCATGGTCCTGAGGTCACAAGAGTTCATGCGGGCTGTGACCACAGACTTAGTGATGTCAGCGCTAGTTACTGAGCTTGTGCCCGCTGCGTATCACATGATACCCGGGAGATCCAGTGTCACACCACTGGAACGGTGCAGCATTGGAAGTGACTATAGGTGATAATATTGTACGGGGATAAATGTAGGGATTCAGAAGGGGTTGATCGAATAGTGGACAACCACTATACTTCCATACTGTATAATGGCCACACATGATGCTCAATACTGTATAATGGCCACACAGTGCTCCGTACAGTATAATGGTCCCATACACTGCTCCATACTGTATAATGGCCACACAGTGCTCCATACTGTATAATGGCCACACATGATGCTCCATACTGTGTAATGGCCACACATGATACTCCATACTGTATAATGGCCACACAGTGCTCCATACTGTATAATAGCCACACATGATGCTCCATACTGTATTATGGCCACAAAGTGCACCATACTGTATAATGGTCACACAGTGCTTCATACTGTATAATAGCCACACATGATGCACAGTACCGTATAATAGCCACAGAGTGCTCCATACTATATAATGGCCACACATGATGCTCCATACTTTATAATGGCCACACAATGCACTATACTGTATAATGACCACAAAGTGCACCATACTGTATAATGGCCACACCGTGCTCCATACTGTACAATGGCCCCACATGATGCTCCATACTGTATAAAGGCCACACAGTGCTCCATACTGTATAATGGCCACAATTAACAAAGCCAGTGTACAGTGAGGGCTGTCGATGTGTCCCAGCAGCTCTGCTTACAATGCAGGTAAAGATCTCACCACCTGTCGCTGTCCATACTGCTGCATTACAGATCCTGCACATACAAGGGATACATATATATATATATACTGTACCTATGACTAATAGGCTGTACTGGATTGCTCTAACTGCTGCCACTACTCCTGATTATAATGCCTTGTACTGTAAGCACAACAGAGCAGGGCCAGCTGCATGTATGTGTGCAACACACAAACGTACCTCAGAATGTCCTCTTTCCCTCTCTGAACCACCACTCTGGAAGAAGATACGGAAGGGGCGTAGCCTAATACAAGGGGTGTGTTGGCTGCTTCTCCTGCTGGCTGTGCGGGAGAAGCAGGACTGCAGGGCACAGCCTCAAAATTGGGACAGTCCCACAGTATCATGGATGGTTGGGAGCTATGCATAGGGTCGTGCCTTCAGTCACCGCTCAGTACATGGTGAGCAACAGTTGTAACCGTGCATTATCACTGACTGACAGCCAGCTTAGTACATGGTGACTGGCGGCTGTATCCATGCACCATCGCTGACTGACAACTGGCTCTGTACTGATGCACTGCTGAGCCGGTTGTCAGTCAGTGCCGAGGACTTTGTACTGAGTGGTGACTGAAGCCACTCGACCCCTCTCTATGACTGAAAACTGGAGGCCTCTGGGACAAATAAAGTTCAAATGAACCCCATGTTTGTGGGTTTAATAGCATTCATAGCGTTTTGTCTGATCAGTGCTGTGTTTTTTAGCATATTCTGCAGTGTGATAATAGTCTGCTGGCTGTCTGTATTGAACTGATGTCTATTCAGGCTATGGCCACTGCAGTCTTACATATTTAAAGTGGTTGCTAAACACCTCTAATTGGTGTAAAAAGTAAAGCAAAAGTTGGCACTACCTGTCAGGGTTCTACTCATTGTATGTGAGCTGGTGAAGTTTTTTTTGCCAGGGCTGCTTTTTGGTCCCAGTCCAGCTCTGATCAGCATACTCATGCAGGTGGCGTGACAATGTTATTGCATAGCTGGAATCAGGATTAGGTAAGACTTATCTATATTTATTATTTTTTTATATTATCCATTTGTGGGAGTCATCATACTGTATATAAAGGGCTGTGGCACCATCATACCATATATAGAGAGAGCAGTGGGGCCATCACACTATAGATAAAGGGCCATGGGGCCATCATACTATGTAGAAGGTGCTATCACGCTATATAAGTGGTGGTGGGTACCATAATATAGTGTGTAAGGGGTTGTGCGGGCCATCATACAGTATATATGGGGCTACGGGGGCCATTATACAAAATATAGGGAGTTGTTAGGGCCGTCATATCGGTTATAGTGAGCTGTGTGTGCCATCATACTGGATATAGGGAGCAGTGGGGACCATGACACAGTGCATAGGGAGCTGTGGGGATCATGATACAGTGCATAGAGAGCTGTGGGGATCATGATACAGTGCATAGGGAGCTGTGGGGACCATCGTATAGGAAGTTGTGGAGACCATGATACAGTGCATAGGGAGCTGTGGGGATCATGATACAGTGCATAGAGAGCTGTGGGGACCATGATACAGTGCATAGGGAGCTGTGGGGACTATCGTATAGGAAGCTGTGGAGACCATCATACAGTGCATAGGGAGCTGTGGGGATCATGATACAGTGCAGGGAGCTGTGGGGACCACACATAATTTGGTGCTTTGGCCCCTGATCTTTTAGGACCCTAGCAATGCCCTGATGCATATATTAGACCAGTGTCACTGAACCAACTTTTGTTTTTATTGATTGTATCTATATGACTAATATTGCTTATGCAATACCCTTGTACAATATTGTGCAAAGGCACATTATATTTACTACCAGACTTCCTCTCCTGCGGTTTAGGGCACCATTTGTTGCTGTGTTCCCTTCCCTGATCTGATTTTAATCAATAAAGTTGTTTTGATATTTTTCCATATTCATCAGGCTCACTAGCATTATTCTTTCTCTTTGGATGTTTGTTAATCTTTTGGTGCTCTCTCACATTAGTCCTATACATGACCGGTCTTATACTATTAGCCACTTGACAATACCCTGAACTATGCACACTATAATTACCGTAAGTGTGCATTTTACAGGACAACCTCAGTGAGTTCCTTTGATTTAACTCCTGGAATAGATTGTGTATCACTAATAGAATAAATCAATCAGTTAAATTACTGAAGTTAGTTCATAAAACCCTTTAGGCTGAGTTCAGATGTCTGTACTAAAACTTGGGCAAGTAACTTCCGCAGTTGCTGCAAACTATTTTCATGCGCTATTGTGGTTCCTGACTCGAACCAGAATAGTCCATGCTGTGATTCTTTGCACTGGCACACTGGCTGTAATCATAGTAACATAGTAACATAGTAACATAGTTAGTAAGGCCGAAAAAAGACATTTGTCCATCCAGTTCAGCCTATATTCCATCATAATAAATCCCCAGATCTACGTCCTTCTACAGAACCTAATAATTGTATGATACAATATTGTTCTGCTCCAGGAAGACATCCAGGCCTCTCTTGAACCCCTCGACTGAGTTCGCCATCACCACCTCCTCAGGCAAGCAATTCCAGATTCTCACTGCCCTAACAGTAAAGAATCCTCTTCTATGTTGGTGGAAAAACCTTCTCTCCTCCAGACGCAAAGAATGCCCCCTTGTGCCCGTCACCTTCCTTGGTATAAACAGATCCTCAGCGAGATATTTGTATTGTCCCCTTATATACTTATACATGGTTATTAGATCGCCCCTCAGTCGTCTTTTTTCTAGACTAAATAATCCTAATTTCGCTAATCTATCTGGGTATTGTAGTTCTCCCATCCCCTTTATTAATTTTGTTGCCCTCCTTTGTACTCTCTCTAGTTCCATTATATCCTTCCTGAGCACCGGTGCCCAAAACTGGACACAGTACTCCATGTGCGGTCTAACTAGGGATTTGTACAGAGGCAGTATAATGCTCTCATCATGTGTATCCAGACCTCTTTTAATGCACCCCATGATCCTGTTTGCCTTGGCAGCTGCTGCCTGGCACTGGCTGCTCCAGGTAAGTTTATCATTAACTAGGATCCCCAAGTCCTTCTCCCTGTCAGATTTACCCAGTGGTTTCCCGTTCAGTGTGTAATGGTGATATTGATTCCCTCTTCCCATGTGTATAACCTTACATTTATCATTGTTAAACCTCATCTGCCACCTTTCAGCCCAAGTTTCCAACTTATCCAGATCCATCTGTAGCAGAATACTATCTTCTCTTGTATTAACTGCTTTACATAGTTTTGTATCATCTGCAAATATTGATATTTTACTGTGTAAACCTTCTACCAGATCATTAATGAATATGTTGAAGAGAACAGGTCCCAATACTGACCCATGCGGTACCCCACTGGTCACAGCGACCCAGTTAGAGACTATACCATTTATAACCACCCTCTGCTTTCTATCACTAAGCCAGTTACTAACCCATTTACACACATTTTCCCCCAGACCAAGCATTCTCATTTTGTGTACCAACCTCTTGTGCGGCACGGTATCAAACGCTTTGGAAAAATCGAGATATACCACGTCCAATGACTCACCGTGGTCCAGTCTATAGCTTACCTCTTCATAAAAACTGATTAGATTGGTTTGACAGGAGCGATTTCTCATAAACCCATGCTGATATGGAGTTAAACAGTTATTCTCATTGAGATAATCCAGAATAACATCCCTCAGAAACCCTTCAAATATTTTACCAACAATAGAGGTTAGACTTACTGGCCTATAATTTCCAGGTTCACTTTTAGAGCCCTTTTTGAATATTGGCACCACATTTGCTATGCGCCAGTCCTGCGGAACAGACCCTGTCGCTATAGAGTCACTAAAAATAAGAAATAATGGTTTATCTATTACATTACTTAGTTCTCTTAGTACTCGTGGGTGTATGCCATCCGGACCTGGAGATTTATCTATTTTAATCTTATTTAGCCGGTTTCGCACCTCTTCTTGGGTTAGATTGGTGACTCTTAATATAGGGTTTTCATTGTTTCTTGGGATTTCACCTAGCATTTCATTTTCCACCGTGAATACCGTGGAGAAGAAGGTGTTTAATATGTTAGCTTTTTCCTCGTCATCTACAACCATTCTTTCCTCACTATTTTTTAAGGGGCCTACATTTTCAGTTTTTATTCTTTTACTATTGATATAGTTGAAGAACAGTTTGGGATTAGTTTTACTCTCCTTAGCAATGTGCTTCTCTGTTTCCTTTTTGGCAGCTTTAATTAGTTTTTTAGATAAAGTATTTTTCTCCCTATAGTTTTTTAGAGCTTCAGTGGTGCCATCCTGCTTTAGTAGTGCAAATGCTTTCTTTTTACTGTTAATTGCCTGCCTTACTTCTTTGTTTAGCCACATTGGGTTTTTCCTATTTCTAGTCCTTTTATTCCCACAAGGTATAAACCGCTTACACTGCCTATTTAGGATGTTCTTAAACATTTCCCATTTATTATCTGTATTCTCATTTCTGAGGATATTGTCCCAGTCTACCAGATTAAGGGCATCTCTAAGCTGTTCAAACTTTGCCTTCCTAAAGTTCAATGTTTTTGTGACTCCCTGACAAGTCCCCCTAGTGAAAGACAGGTGAAACTGCACAATATTGTGGTCGCTATTTCCTAAATGCCCAACCACCTGCAGATTTGTTATTCTGTCAGGTCTATTAGATAGTATTAGGTCCAAAAGTGCTGCTCCTCTGGTTGGATTCTGCACCAATTGTGAAAGATAATTTTTCTTGGTTATTAGCAGAAACCTGTTGCCTTTATGGGTTTCACAGGTTTCTGTTTCCCAGTTAATATCCGGGTAGTTAAAGTCCCCCATAACCAGGACCTCATTATGGGTTGCAGCTCCATCTATCTGCTTTAGAAGTAGACTTTCCATGGTTTCTGTTATATTTGGGGGTTTGTAACAGACCCCAATGAGAATTTTGTTACCATTTTTCCCTCCATGAATTTCAACCCATATGGACTCGACATCCTCATTCCCTTCGCTAATATCCTCCCTTAAAGTGGACTTTAGACAAGACTTTACATAGAGACAAACCCCTCCTCCTCTCCGATTTTTACGATCCTTTCTAAACAGACTGTAACCCTGTAAGTTAACTGCCCAGTCATAGCTTTCATCTAACCATGTCTCGGTTATTCCCACTATGTCAAAGTTACCTGTAGATATTTCTGCTTCTAGTTCTTCCATCTTGTTTGTCAGGCTTCTGGCGTTTGCGAGCATGCAGTTTAGAGGATTTTGTTTTGTTCCAATCTCCTCACTGTGGATTGTTTTAGAAATGTTCTTACCTCCCTTCTGAGTATGTTTTCCTGGGTCGTCTTTGTTCGAGTCTAATGTTTTTCTTCCCGTCCCCTCTTCTTCTAGTTTAACGCCCTCCTGATGAGTGTAGCGAGTCTTCTGGCGAATGTGTGTTTCCCAGGTTTGTTGAGGTGTAGTCCGTCTCTGGCGAGGAGTCCATCGTACAAGTAATTCACACCGTGGTCCAGGAATCCGAATCCTTGTTGTCTGCACCATCGTCTTAGCCAGTTGTTTGCATCAAGGATCCTGTTCCATCTCCTGGTGCCATGCCCATCTACTGGAAGGATAGAAGAAAAAACTACCTGTGCATCCAGTTCCTTTACTTTCTTCCCGAACTCTTCAAAGTCCTTGCAGATTGTCGGTAGGTCCTTCCTTGCCGTGTCATTGGTGCCAACATGTATCAGAAGAAATGGGTGGACGTCCTTGGAGCTGAAGAGCTTTGGTATCCTATCGGTCACATCCTTGATCATCGCACCTGGAAGGCAGCATACTTCTCTTGCAGTTATGTCCGGTCTGCAGATGGCTGCTTCTGTGCCTCTCAGTAGTGAGTCTCCCACCACCACCACTCTTCGTTGCTTCTTGGCTGTACTTTTTGCTGTCACTTGTTGCTGTGTGCCCTTTTCTTTTTTGCTTGCTGGTATTGCTTCATTCTTAGGTGTGCCATCTTCATCCTCTACAAAGATTTGATATCGGTTCTTCAGTTGTGTGGTTGGTGATTTCTCCATGGTCTTCTTGCTTCTTTTGGTCACATGCTTCCACTCATCTGCTTTTGGAGGTTCTCTGACACTTTTTGCACCTTCTGTGACCAGTAGAGATGCTTCTGTTCTGTCTAGAAAGTCTTCATTCTCTTTGATGAGTTTCAAAGTTGCTATTCTTTCTTCCAGACCCCGCACCTTTTCTTCTAAAAGGGCCACTAGTCTACACTTCTGACAGGTGAAATTGGATTCTTCTTCTGGTCGATCTGTGAACATGTAGCACATGCTGCAGCTCACCATGTAGGTTGTCACATCTGCCATGTTGCTCCTAGATCCTGCTGACTTGCTGTGTGTTTTCCTTCTTGTGTAATCTACTCAGCCAAGCTCTCTTTCAATAATGTCCTACAGGCAAAAATGGTTTGGTTTGGTGATGCTTTCGAAGCAGCTGGTCCCGGCTGTACCCAACGATCTTCTAGCTTAGGGAGACTTCGCTTCTCCCAGAAGGCACCTGGAATATGCAAATTAGCCTCCTGAAGCTTGAATCCCTGGTTTGGTGATGCTTTCGAAGCAGCTGGTCCCGGCTGTACCCAACGATCTTCTAGCTTAGGGAGACTTCGCTTCTCCCAGAAGGCACCTGGAATATGCAAATTAGCCTCCTGAAGCTTGAATCCCTGGTTTGGTGATGCTTTCGAAGCAGCTGGTCCCGGCTGTACCCAACGATCTTCTAGCTTAGGGAGACTTCGCTTCTCCCAGAAGGCACCTGGAATATGCAAATTAGCCTCCTGAAGCTTGAATCCCTGGTTTGGTGATGCTTTCAAAGCAGCTGGTCCCGGCTGTACCCAACGATCTTCTAGCTTAGGGAGACTTCGCTTCTCCCAGAAGGCACCTGGAATATGCAAATTAGCCTCCTGAAGCTTGAATCCCTGGTTTGGTGATGCTTTCGAAGCAGCTGGTCCCGGCTGTACCCAACGATCTTCTAGCTTAGGGAGACTTCGCTTCTCCCAGAAGGCACCTGGAATATGCAAATTAGCCTCCTGAAGCTTGAATCCCTGGTTTGGTGATGCTTTCGAAGCAGCTGGTCCCGGCTGTACCCAACGATCTTCTAGCTTAGGGAGACTTCGCTTCTCCCAGAAGGCACCTGGAATATGCAAATTAGCCTCCTGAAGCTTGAATCCCTGGTTTGGTGATGCTTTCGAAGCAGCTGGTCCCGGCTGTACCCAACGATCTTCTAGCTTAGGGAGACTTCGCTTCTCCCAGAAGGCACCTGGAATATGCAAATTAGCCTCCTGAAGCTTGAATCCCTGGTTTGGTGATGCTTTCGAAGCAGCTGGTCCCGGCTGTACCCAACGATCTTCTAGCTTAGGGAGACTTCGCTTCTCCCAGAAGGCACCTGGAATATGCAAATTAGCCTCCTGAAGCTTGAATCCCTGGTTTGGTGATGCTTTCGAAGCAGCTGGTCCCGGCTGTACCCAACGATCTTCTAGCTTAGGGAGACTTCGCTTCTCCCAGAAGGCACCTGGAATATGCAAATTAGCCTCCTGAAGCTTGAATCCCTGGTTTGGTGATGCTTTCGAAGCAGCTGGTCCCGGCTGTACCCAACGATCTTCTAGCTTAGGGAGACTTCGCTTCTCCCAGAAGGCACCTGGAATATGCAAATTAGCCTCCTGAAGCTTGAATCCCTGGTTTGGTGATGCTTTCGAAGCAGCTGGTCCCGGCTGTACCCAACGATCTTCTAGCTTAGGGAGACTTCGCTTCTCCCAGAAGGCACCTGGAATATGCAAATTAGCCTCCTGAAGCTTGAATCCCTGGTTTGGTGATGCTTTCGAAGCAGCTGGTCCCGGCTGTACCCAACGATCTTCTAGCTTAGGGAGACTTCGCTTCTCCCAGAAGGCACCTGGAATATGCAAATTAGCCTCCTGAAGCTTGAATCCCTGGATTGAAGCTTGAATCCCTGGTTTCTGAAGCTTGAATCCCTGGTTTCAATCGGTCGGTGTGTGGTATGTGGCATATATGTATTATACACTCTTCTTAAAGGGAATATGTCAAATGGATCAACCCACCTAAGCCGTCTATATGGGCATATAGGTCATAGGAAGCTGAATAAAATAATACCTTGATGGGATTGATTGGATTGTAAATTTCAAGGAAGATTTGTGTACCGCTTATGGACCTTAACAGCTCATTTAAATATTAGGAATAATGTGGATTTCTCTGGATTGAAACTTTGGAACACAAATATCAAGGTATCATTCTATTCAACTTTCTGTAACCTGCATTCTCATATAGACGGCTTAGGAGAATTGATGCTACTGACAGATTCCCTTTAATGAGCCCTTACACCCAAGCACTGAGATCCACAGTCCTCTAAATACAATGAACAGGTGCCAGTACTGTTGAAGAGAAGAGTGATTTGCAACATTAATCTATTGGGCACTAATGAAAACACGATTCATGATTGTCCCATTCCCCAGCCAACCGACCTCCTGGCTGCTGGGGGCTGTTGTTCACGCTTGATTGACTTTTCAGACTGGAATGATTTCTTGAGCCACTGGCTAAACCAGTTTACTCCCAATGCCGCAATATGAGGCAGTTTTAAGGCAGCTTTGCCTCTGCAGTATCAAAAGGGCAATGGAGCTGAAGCTGACCAGATCAGAAGCCAACTGTGTGCTCCAATGATCCTGGTCAGATCAGCACTTACTATTCCAAAGAGCTTATAAGCTTTGAACACGTTCAGCTACTGATGTTAGACAGCAGCACCCACTCTCAGGCAATGAGCAGTAAAGAAATACAACATTGTAATCATCAGAGAACAGAGAATTTTACTAAATAGTAAATTAGAAAAAATTTCCCTTCACTGTAAACACATTTCAATAATACCCATCAATGAAGGGATGGGGAGAGGAATAACCTTTAATGGTACTGCTATCATTTTGTGTGGCAGAATACTTTTTGACCGCATAGGTGGACCATGGTCTAGGTGTACTTCCAACTACCGTACCCTTCATTCAATGTGGTCGATGTCTGCTTTTTCCTGCAGGATAAAATCACGGCTACCTGTAAGATTTACCTCTTCTATTAGGTGCCACTAAGACTATCTGTATATTTGAGGTGTAGGAAAATATGCAAAATACTTAGAGATCGTAACAAATAATGAATTCCAAAAGGCAGACCTTAAAATAACAAAAATCTGTAACAGGGATCCCTCATCTACATTGAGCCATTTATACAGTAACACTGGTATCTTCTGAAGTGATAGAGGCTGCTACCTCTAAACACCCCCCAAAATTAAACCTGGTGCACAAGTGATGGATCAGTTCTATGTATATATGGTATGCCTGTAGGATAAGGAATACTTTATACACAAGCTTTAAAAAGGCCAAAATTGTGAACCATGAAATCTGAGTAATAAACTAAAGATTTGCCTCCAAATCCCAAGCTTAACCCCTTGCCTCTTCCCAGAGTTGAAGCAACAGTCACACTTCTAATCAGCACCCACAATGGTGGCAACCCCAGTCTCCACAAAAGACCATCACCTCAAGGGACCCTCAATTTGTTCTATTAAGTAGGAGAATCTACTATTATAACCCTCTCAAGAAAAAGGCTCAAGCAATGGCCACAATTGTGAACAATGAAATCTGAGTAATAAAATAAAGATTCCTCCCAAATCATAAACCTAACCCCCTGCCTCCTCCTGGAGTTGAAGCAACAGTCACACTTCCTATCTATTGAGTAGAAAAATCTACTATTATGTCCCTCTCAAGAAAAAGACTCAAGGAAAGGAATTACTATACACATTTATTTCATCATGTTAAGTTCCCAATATCATTCATTCTCATCACAGTGATAGCAGAGAATTATACTTCATGAAGCCCAAAGTTGTGGTGAAGGTCTCGGTCTATCTTCTTAATTAATCTTTTCTTCAATTTCATTGAAAGAAGAAGAAACCACCTTTCCATCTACCACTTCTTCTATGATGGTCTTTACCCGTTTGCTTTTGCTTGGGTCTGTAATGAAATGGTTTTGTGAGCAGAATAATAGTTTGCTTCTCTACAACAAGGACATTTCTCCATATCACAATCATCATACTTAAAGGGTTTATACAGCTTTTAAAATGTATGGTTTATTCTTAGGATTAACTTTTAATGTTAGATCCTTGAAGGTCCGACTATTTTTCCTCCTTTGATCTGTTGTGGGAAAGGGCTGCAATCTGCCCTGTTTACATAGGCTATAGCCTCATTTTTTTTTACTTACCTGTAGTTTATTTTTGCATTGGCCAATCTAGATATTGCAGTTTTCTTCCAATTGTTATAATGCAACAGCTTGAAAAACCACTAAAAATATGGTGCTGACAAATACGAACCACAGCAAACGCTTAAAAGTGCTGCATGCTATGAAAATAGCTGATTATAGGGGGTTTAAATAGCCATACCTCCACACATACCGTTTAATATTTATGAAGAATTTATAAAGGCTGCATAACCCATTTAAGCCTCCTTAAATCTCTCTGTATCATATGAGATCTTCTGCCCTATAACAAATTAATTTCCTTTATGAAACTATATTAGAATTACTGTAGGCCTAACTTCACTTGGTGCACAAATTCTGCCCTTGCCTTTTATCTAAATATCCTAGTACCTCCTTTGGTTCCTAACATGCTGAACACATGCCCTGATATTGTCCACAACTATGTCCCTCCAGACTTATTTGATTTTTGTAGGCATCCCAGATCTATATAATTTTGTTCTTCATAATGTTTTTCATACTTCATAGAGTTGCCCACTTTGTACAATCCCTAGGAGAATGGTCCATTGACATTATGCTAGCCACAAAATGTCATCCACTTGGGATCCCCGCTTATCCTCATCTGTAGTCTGTGGGGAAACCTGCCAGTAGTTGTTCATTTTCTTTGCAGCACCTCCACAGAGGAAATTAAGTATTACATAGTGCTCATTACTATCAATGGGTTGTCTAGTTAACTCGAGGTCCTCCAGAACGAGAGAGGCTTTTTTGTAACTGCTCTCACTCTGATAAGAAATAAGGATCCTGAGCAGAGAACCCCCCACAAAAAACTTAGAATTAGTTAATAGGAAATATAAAATGGGGTTTTCTAAACCTAGAAAACTCATCTGATATGAAATGATCATCAAATTACAAATTGAACATCAATTCAAGTGATGGATGTAATGTAGTAGCTTCTGTCTTTTTTGGAAGTTCATGTTTGGTACGTCCAAGGTATTTGGATCAAGAAAGTAAATGAACACAAAGGTCATATCATATACTATCACTATCATCATCTACTGTGAATCATTGGACAATCATGTTACTGGTTTGCAACATATTTTTTGCAAGGGTTAGACCCAAGAAAAAAAATATTTGCAAACTTTGCCAAGCAGTAGATGACCAACGAGCTACTGTTTTTTTTTTTTTGTTCTACCTGATGATGTTCAATCATTATACTATTTGTTAGATATAAGGAAACATGGCTGCCTAATTTTAGAAATGTATCTTCTCTATAACCTGTATCTGATATTACCAGTCATTAACTTTTAAGATGTTCCATGCAAGGCTTGTGAATAAGAATGGTGCTTTTTCCTCATATTAGGCAAAGATCTTTTTTAAGTCTTGAACTCAGATAATCATGCAACCTCAATTAGACATCTCCTTTAGAAACATGGCCAAATGTAGGACAATTAAGAGTAATATTCTAACTATATGTTAAGTCACATGATAAACTTTTCCCATTCAGGCAGTTTTTTCTAAAAGGAAATTATCCTATACAGGAATGTCTCTACATTCCATAAAAGTATGAGAGGAATGAGAAAACATTACATTACCTTTTTTTGAATCAATCGATTCTGAGGATGAGGATGATACAGCAGATGACTTGCTTTTGCTGACACTTGAGGCTGAGCTTGAAAATTGTCTGTTGATGGCATATGAGAAATTAGTTTATTTTTTTTTAATCTATTTGAATATGATTTTTGTGTGCT
The DNA here is from genome assembly GCF_032444005.1 of Ranitomeya imitator. NCBI lineage: Eukaryota > Metazoa > Chordata > Amphibia > Anura > Dendrobatidae > Ranitomeya > Ranitomeya imitator. The sequence continues at coordinate 501,611,262 of NC_091283.1, read as the reverse complement.
GTGCACCCAAGGACAATTCCTTTCAAGATGTTTCATGGACAAACCAACAGGAAGGTGGTGGGTAAGAGATATAAATATTTGTGAGTTTTTCGTAGTTTAAAGAGTAGTTTGAGTGCTGCTTTCTTGGAATTGGTATCAGTCGCTCGTAAGTGATGCCATATTCTTACTATATGCCATTAATTTCTGAAAGGAGAAACCCGCTTAATAAAAAAGTTCAGGTTACTTTTAGCAGTACTATCTTCCAAAGTAGGGGGGCCTATGTCAAGGGTTGTCCAGTAAAACAGCTGAGGTTAATGGGTGAGACAGAAAGCAAGATCAAGCATTAAGTCATGGACATGGAACTCTTTGGAGCATTGTGAATAAAGCACTGAAGAAGGATGACTAGATGAAGGATGGAGAGACAGAATGAGCATTTGCCAGGATGTATTGGAGAGTTATGTTAGGAAAGTTGTAATACAGAATAGAAATCAAGAGCCTGGGACAGCTGTGTAGTTTTACTATGTGTGAAAGATGCACAGCCATATCTGGGTTTAGAAGTGAACCAGATAAACTGTAGATAAAAAGCAGCTCGAAATGTTATTAGCATTACATTCTCTTGTAATTATGGTGTGAAAGGTCTTACTCATCTGTGTTATAATGCCATCAATGAGTTAGCAGTATTATAATTGCAAACTATATAGTTATATCTTGGGGCTTATCTCTAGGGATTCCATATGTAGCAGTCACCTTTGGAACCTGAGGGCATCCAAAAGTATTATAAATGGTAGACACGATACAATTGATGTGATTCGAATGATAATTTTTGGAAATATTTCTGAAATCAGGTATAAAAAGATTAATCTCTAGTTAATCGATGATCACTCTTATGCATCTTATCTGTGGTCAACTTAAAAATTCTCGTTTTGGTTAAATGTTTGTTTTGTTGACATAGGGTTTTGTATATTTTTTATGCTGCTTACCCCAGTTCTCCCTCCAGCAGGCGGCAGTATGTTTCAATTTCCATTTCCAGCCTTGCCTTGATATCGAGAAGGTCTCTGTACTCTTGGCCTTGTCTTTCTATGTCAAATCGGATCTGTGCCAGCTGCTCCTCAATTCCATTGATAGCAATCTGGAGCTGCTGTAGTTGTAATCCGTAGCGGCCGTCTACCTCAGCCAAGGTATCTTCAAGAGATTTTTTTCTAAAATCAAACATATTTTAGAAATGTAACAATGACTAGTAGATCCTTAGTTCTGCAATTTAGCTTTAGTACAACCACTAAAGATATTAGTGTTAAACATTGGTACAATGCTGCTGTCTAAAAAGACCTTGACTTACCAGAGCAAGCTGCGATTGAAGCTCAATCTCCAAGGCCTGCAGGGTACGTCTGAGATCTGAAATTTCACTCTTGCTCGTTTCTACTTGTTCCACGCCAGCTGAAATTTCTTTATTCAGTTCCTTGCTCTGAAACAAGAAATCATAAACATTTTGCCACCATCTAATAAAATAAATTTCATGATCACTCAAAATGTTAGATTTTATGATGGGGCAAAAAAGATATTGACTTGGACTATTGAAAAGTTTCCTTGTCCAGTAGAACCCTAATATTTAACATAGAGAAATCTCTTTGATATGACCACCTAAAATTGCATTGAAAAGTAGTAATCTAAAGCGATGGTCCTCCTAAAGAATATGGACAGTATACATAAAGGAAATCTGGTCTTAGTAAAAGGGGTAATCATTTGGATAACTTTTAGTGTATTTAAAGAAATAAAAACGAAAACACTTAAAGATCTCACCTTGGCATTGAACCATGCCTCCGCATCCCTCCGGTTCTTCTCAGCCAATGCTTCATAGTCTGCTCTCATATCATTCAGAAGCTTAGTGAGACCCACACCTGGGGCAGCATCCATTTCCACGTTCACTGTTCCAGAAGTGCTGCTCTTTGCAATGCTCATCTCCTAGAAAACATACACAACTTACTCCAGACAAAATAGATGTGATTTCACTGAATTCGGACAGAAGTGCCAGCTGACAGTATGCTTAAGTGCTATGTATTTCACTTTGCTTGATTAACTATAATCAGTAAAACATATGGTCAATATCCTGCTTAAATTTGCATAGCAATAAAGGCTAACTGTACTTTGATTTAACTGTCCTGAGTGTGGCCATTATGTGACTGGCATCCTGCATTATAACCAACTAGCTATTGAACCCGTTCTACGCCCGGGTGGCGAGCATTTATATTGGTATATTGTCTCCATCATGGTATGTGCTGCTCCATCCTGCGTCCCCATCCTGTCATGCGCTGCTCCATCCTGTGTCCCCATCCTGTCATGTGCTGCTCCATCCTGCGTCCCCATCCTGTCATGCGCTGCTCCATCCTGCGTCCCCATCCTGTCATGTTCTGCTCCATCCTGCGTTCCCTTTCCTGTCATGCGCTGCTCCCATCCTGCGTCCCCATCCTGTCATGCGCTGCTCCATCCTGCGTTCCCTTTCCTGTCATGTGCTGCTCCATCCTGCGTTCCCTTTCCTGTGATGCGCTGCTCCCATCCTGTGATGCGCTGCTCCCATCCTGCGTCCCCATCCTGTCATGTGCTGCTCCATCCTGCGTCCCCATCCTGTCATGCGCTGCTCCATCATGCGTCCCCATCCTGTCATGCGCTGCTCCATCCTGTGTCCCCATCCTTATGTGCTGCCTCATCCTGCGTCCCCATCCTTATGTGCTGCTGCATCCTGCATCCCCATCCTTATGTGCTGCTGCATCCTGCGTCCCCATCCTTATGTGCTGCTCCATCCTGCGTCCCCATCCTTATGTGCTGCTCCCATCCTGCGTCCCCATCCTTATGTGCTGCTCCATCCTGCGTCCCCATCCTTATGTGCTGCTGCATCCTGCGTCCCCATCCTTATGTGCTGCTGCATCCTGCGTCCCCATCCTTATGTGCTGCTGCATCCTGCGTCCCCATCCTTATGTGCTGCTGCATCCTGCGTCCCCATCCTTATGTGCTGCTGTATCCTGCGTCCCCATCCTTATGTACTGCTGCATCCTGCGTCCCCATCCTTATGTACTGCTGCATCCTGCGTCCCCATCCTTATGTTCATGCTGCATCCTGCGTCCCCATCCTTATGTGCTGCTGCATCCTGCGTCCCCATCCTTATGTGCTGCTCCATCCTGCGTCCCCATCCTTATGTGCTGCTGCATCCTGCGTCCCCATCCTTATGTACTGCTGCATCCTGCGTCCCCATCCTTATGTGCTGCTGCATCCTGCGTCCCCATCCTTATGTTCATGCTGCATCCTGCGTCCCCATCCTTATGTGCTGCTGCATCCTGCGTCCCCATCCTTATGTTCATGCTGCATCCTGCGTCCCCATCCTTATGTGCTGCTCCATCCTGCGTCCCCATCCTTATGTGCTGCTCCATCCTGCGTCCCCATCCTTATGTGCTGCTCCATCCTGCGTCCCCATCCTTATGTGCTGCTGCATCCTGCGTCCCCATCCTTATGTGCTGCTCCCATCCTGCGTCCCCATCCTTATGTGCTGCTCCATCCTGCGTCCCCATCCTTATGTGCTGCTGCATCCTGCGTCCCCATCCTTATGTGCTGCTGCATCCTGCGTCCCCATCCTTATGTGCTGCTGCATCCTGCTTCCCCATCCTTATGTGCTGCTGCATCCTGCGTCCCCATCCTTATGTGCTGCTGTATCCTGCGTCCCCATCCTTATGTACTGCTGCATCCTGCGTCCCCATCCTTATGTACTGCTGCATCCTGCGTCCCCATCCTTATGTTCATGCTGCATCCTGCGTCCCCATCCTTATGTGCTGCTGCATCCTGCGTCCCCATCCTTATGTGCTGCTCCATCCTGCGTCCCCATCCTTATGTGCTGCTGAATCCTGCGTCCCCATCCTTATGTTCATGCTGCATCCTGCGTCCCCATCCTTATGTGCTGCTGCATCCTGCGTCCCCATCCTTATGTGCTGCTCCATCCTGCGTCCCCATCCTTATGTGCTGCTGCATCCTGCGTCCCCATCCTTATGTACTGCTGCATCCTGCGTCCCCATCCTTATGTGCTGCTGCATCCTGCGTCCCAATCCTTGTGTTCATGCTGCATCCTGCGTCCCCATCCTTATGTGCTGCTGCATCCTGCGTCCCCATCCTTATGTTCATGCTGCATCCTGCGTCCCCATCCTTATGTGCTGCTCCATCCTGCGTCCCCATCCTTATGTGCTGCTCCATCCTGCGTCCCCATCCTTATGTGCTGCTCCATCCTGCGTCCCCATCCTTATGTGCTGCTCCATCCTGCGTCCCCATACTGTTATGTGCTGCTCCATCCTGCGTCCCCATCCTTATGTGCTGCTCCATCCTGCGTCCCCATCCTTATGTGCTGCTCCATCCTGCGTCCCCATCCTTATGTGCTGCTCCATCCTGCGTCCCCATCCTTATGTGCTGCTCCATCCTGCGTCCTCATCCTTATGTGCTGCTCCATCCTGCGTCCCCATACTGTTATGTGTTGCTCCATCCTGCGTCCCCATCCTTATGTGCTGCTCCATCCTGCGTCCCCATCCTTATGTGCTGCTCCATCCTGCGTCCCCATCCTTATGTGCTGCTCCATCCTGCGTCCCCATCCTTATGTCCTGCTCCATCCTGTGTCCCCATACTGTTATGTGCTGCTCCATCCTGCGTCCCCATCCTTATGTGCTGCTCCATCCTGCGTCCCCATCCTTATGTGCTGCTCCATCCTGCGTCCCCATCCTTATGTGCTGCTCCATCCTGCGTCCCCATCCTTGTGTACTGCTGCATCCTGCGTCCCCATCCTTATGTGCTGCTCTATCCTGCGTCCCCATCCTTATGTGCTGCTCCATCCTGCGTCCCCATCCTTATGTGCTGCTCCATCCTGCGTCCCCATCCTTATGTGCTGCTCCATCCTGCGTCCCCATACTGCCTCTGACCCGCTCGGCGCCGAGTGCTGGGGGGCCTGAGCAGGCGGGGACACCGGCACGCTGTGGGGGTCAGGTGCCGGTATCGCCGCCAGCTCAGGCCCCCCCAGCACTTACTATACTCACCTGTCCGGCGTTCCATCGCTGAGCGCCGCCATCTTCCTGGTCTCCTGGCTGTGACTGTTCAGTCAGAGGGCGGTGCCGGCGCGCATTAAGCGCGTCATCGCGCCCTCTGAACTGAAGGCCACAGACCGAAGTGCCAGCTGACAGTATGCTTAAGTGCTATGTATTTCACTTTGCTTGATTAACTATAATCAGTAAAACATATGGTCAATATCCTGCTTAAATTTGCATAGCAATAAAGGCTAACTGTACTTTGATTTAACTGTCCTGAGTGTGGCCATTATGTGACTGGCATCCTGCATTATAACCAACTAGCTATTGAACCCGTTCTACGCCCGGGTGGCGAGCATTTATATTGGTATATTGTCTCCATCATGGTATGTGCTGCTCCATCCTGCGTCCCCATCCTGTCATGCGCTGCTCCATCCTGCGTCCCCATCCTGTCATGTGCTGCTCCATCCTGCGTCCCCATCCTGTCATGCGCTGCTCCATCCTGCGTCCCCATCCTGTCATGTGCTGCTCCATCCTGCGTTCCCTTTCCTGTCATGCGCTGCTCCCATCCTGCGTCCCCATCCTGTCATGCGCTGCTCCATCCTGCGTTCCCTTTCCTGTCATGTGCTGCTCCATCCTGCGTTCCCTTTCCTGTCATGCGCTGCTCCCATCCTGCGTCCCCATCCTGTGATGCGCTGCTCCCATCCTGTGAGGCGCTGCTCCCATCCTGCGTCCCCATCCTGTCATGTGCTGCTCCATCCTGCGTCCCCATCCTGTCATGCGCTGCTCCATCATGCGTCCCCATCCTGTCATGCGCTGCTCCATCCTGCGTCCCCATCCTTATGTGCTGCTGCATCCTGCGTCCCCATCCTGTCATGTGCTGCTCCATCCTGCGTCCCCATCCTGTCATGCGCTGCTCCATCATGCGTCCCCATGCTGTCATGTGCTGCTCCATCCTGCGTCCCCATCCTGTCATGCGCTGCTCCATCATGCGTCCCCATCCTGTCATGCGCTGCTCCATCCTGCGTCCCCATCCTTATGTGCTGCTGCATCCTGCGTCCCCATCCTTATGTGCTGCTGCATCCTGCGTCCCCATCCTTATGTGCTGCTGCATCCTGCGTCCCCATCCTTATGTGCTGCTCCATCCTGCGTCCCCATCCTTATGTGCTGCTCCCATCCTGCGTCCCCATCCTTATGTGCTGCTCCATCCTGCGTCCCCATCCTTATGTGCTGCTGCATCCTGCGTCCCCATCCTTATGTGCTGCTGCATCCTGCGTCCCCATCCTTATGTGCTGCTGCATCCTGCGTCCCCATCCTTATGTGCTGCTGCATCCTGCGTCCCCATCCTTATGTGCTGCTCCATCCTGCGTCCCCATCCTTATGTACTGCTGCATCCTGCGTCCCCATCCTTATGTACTGCTGCATCCTGCGTCCCCATCCTTATGTTCATGCTGCATCCTGCGTCCCCATCCTTATGTGCTGCTGTATCCTGCGTCCCCATCCTTATGTGCTGCTGCATCCTGCGTCCCCATCCTTATGTGCTGCTGTATCCTGCGTCCCCATCCTTATGTGCTGCTGTATCCTGCGTCCCAATCCTTATGTTCATGCTGCATCCTGCGTCCCCATCCTTATGTGCTGCTCCATCCTGCGTCCCCATCCTTATGGGCTGCTCCATCCTGCGTCCCCATCCTTATGTGCTGCTCCATCCTGCGTCCCCATCCTTATGTGCTGCTCCATCCTGCGTCCCCATACTGTTATGTGCTGCTCCATCCTGCGTCCCCATCCTTATGTGCTGCTCCATCCTGCGTCCCCATCCTTATGTGCTGCTCCATCCTGCGTCCCCATCCTTATGTGCTGCTCCATCCTGCGTCCCCATCCTTATGCGCTGCTCCATCCTGCGTCCCCATACTGTTATGTGCTGCTCCATCCTGCGTCCCCATCCTTATGTGCTGCTCCATCCTGCGTCCCCATCCTTATGTGCTGCTCCATCCTGCGTCCCCATCCTTATGTGCTGCTCCATCCTGCGTCCCCATCCTTATGTGCTGCTCCATCCTGCGTCCCCATCCTTATGTGCTGCTCCATCCTGCGTCCCCATACTGTTATGTGCTGCTCCATCCTGCGTCCCCATCCTTATGTGCTGCTCCATCCTGCGTCCCCATCCTTATGTGCTGCTCCATCCTGCGTCCTCATCCTTATGTGCTGCTCCATCCTGCGTCCCCATACTGTTATGTGCTGCTCCATCCTGCGTCCCCATCCTTATGTGCTGCTCCATCCTGCGTCCCCATCCTTATGTGCTGCTCCATCCTGCGTCCCCATCCTTATGTGCTGCTGCATCCTGCGTCCCCATCCTTATGTGCTGCTGTATCCTGCGTCCCCATCCTTATGTTCATGCTGCATCCTGCGTCCCCATCCTTATGTGCTGCTCCATCCTGCGTCCCCATCCTTATGTGCTGCTCCATCCTGCGTCCCCATCCTTATGTGCTGCTCCATCCTGTGTCCCCATCCTTATGTGCTGCTCCATCCTGCGTCCCCATACTGTTATGTGCTGCTCCATCCTGCGTCCCCATCCTTATGTGCTGCTTCATCCTGCGTCCCCATCCTTATGTGCTGCTCCATCCTGCGTCCCCATCCTTATGTGCTGCTCCATCCTGCGTCCCCATCCTTATGCGCTGCTCCATCCTGCGTCCCCATCCTTATGTGCTGCTCCATCCTGCGTCCCCATACTGTTATGTGCTGCTCCATCCTGCATCCCCATCCTTATGTGCTGCTCCATCCTGCGTCCCCATCCTTATGTGCTGCTCCATCCTGCGTCCTCATCCTTATGTGCTGCTCCATCCTGCGTCCCCATACTGTTATGTGCTGCTCCATCCTGCGTCCCCATCCTTATGTGCTGCTCCATCCTGCGTCCCCATCCTTATGTGCTGCTCCATCCTGCGTCCCCATCCTTATGTGCTGCTCCATCCTGCATCCCCATCCTTATGTCCTGCTCCATCCTGTGTCCCCATACTGTTATGTTCTGCTCCATCCTGCGTCCCCATCCTTATGTGCTGCTCCATCCTGCGTCCCCATCCTTATGTGCTGCTCCATCCTGCGTCCCCATCCTTATGTGCTGCTCCATCCTGCGTCCCCATCCTTATGTACTGCTGCATCCTGCGTCCCCATCCTTATGTGCTGCTCCATCCTGCGTCCCCATCCTTATGTGCTGCTCCATCCTGCGTCCCCATACTGCCTCTGACCCGCTCGGCGCCGAGTGCTGGGGGGCCTGAGCAGGCGGGGACACCGGCACGCTGTGGGGGTCAGGTGCCGGTATCGCCGCCAGCTCAGGCCCCCCCAGCTCTTACTATACTCACCTGTCCGGCGTTCCATCGCTGAGCGCCGCCATCTTCCCGGTCTCCTGGCTGTGACCGTTCAGTCAGAGGGCGGCGCCGGCGCGCATTAAGCGCGTCATCGCGCCCTCTGAACTGAAGGCCACAGACCGAAGACCGGGAAGATGGCGCCGCTCAGCGATGGAACGGGGACAGGTGAATATAGGCCGTTACTCACCCTCCTGGCGGTCCCTGCTTTTGCGGTGGAGATCGCGGTGTGTGTTCAGTGTGAACGCACACCGCGATCTCCCGGGAGCGTCGCTCTGTGAGGCCCAGACTGCGCCGGCGCTTGCGCTTGCGCAGTCTATAGAGGCTTCGGACAGAGTGACGCTCCCAGCGTTATATTATAGATTTTCCCCTCTGCATGATCCACACTTTAAATGCAACCTCTCACCAGAAAAAAACATTGGCATAATGTTATGCTGCATGGTGCCTGCACTTAGCTGAATGCAGTGGGAAAAAAATAAACTTTATTCTCCCCAGCAGCATTCCAGTTTCAGTCAGAGAGGTGGCGCAGGCGTTGGTTCAATCACCGCTCTGAATGTACAGATCGACTGCTGTCACCACATCCTTGACCCTGACTAACAGCCATCCCTAATGCAGTGTCAGTCAGGGCGAGGGGGCACAGTTTCAGTCACAAGGGCGACACCGGCACAGGTTCAGTCACCGCTCTAATACAGCGTGTGTCGAGCACAACAGGTCTAGGAACTATTTCCCTGAGTCTTGGGACAGAGTTCTGTGACTTTTTGCTTGCGCTCTTTGTGCGGTACCATGGCCCTGTGACGCAACAGGGTTCGCTTCCTTCATACCGGGTGAAGCTAACCCGTGTGTGTATCCATATTATACCGCCATATAGTCCGTCATTACTCAGCAGCAGGTTCCATCTCTGCACGGTGGACCCCAGGCTGCGAACGCACCTTATACCATCCTACTAATTATTTGGTGCGTTCCGCTAACCCTAACACCGTCTTTTCCATCTGGTCCAGACCGACATGACAACTTCTCCAGCCAGGACTCAGCTGCAGAGATTACATCAAAGACACATTTCACTTCTCATATTCCAGCCATCACCATCTATTCCAAACCTGCACAAACTCCTTATCCTGCTGATACACCAATGCTGAGCCGCTGCTGTAGTTTGTGCCCCTATTACTGCACCTATTGTGTGGTTCTGTGTGCCCTCTAAATTCTAAAGCAACCCTCTAGATTCTAGAGTCTAAAATATAGTGATGGTGGGTGCAAGTGCCCTAGAAAACAGTGCCCATTAGAAACCTAGAAATTAATATTGCCCTGTGTGCCCCTTTGACACAGTAACCCGTGTTCCCCTATAACAATAAGTGCTCACTTTACATTTAATAATGTCTTGAGTCTCCCCCTATTACAGCTTCCCTGTAAACAGTACAATAACCCCTCACTGTATAGTACCACCCACTCGGTATACTGACCCCTTAGGCTGGTTTCACACTTGCATTGCTGTGCGCTGCGGATGGTAGCGTACTTCCTCCTTGCTTCCTCCGCAAGTGTGAAACCAGTCTTAGTAGCCACTAAATTGTTTAGTGGGTCCAGCATTGTATGATGGCCCCCTCACTATAATCTCCACACTGTATAATGACGCCCTAGATAGCCTCCATATAGTATAATGCACCAGATTTTCAATATAGTATAATACACTCCCCATAGGCCTCCATATAGTATAATGTACTCCCCATAGGCCTCCATATAGTATAATGCATTCCCCCATGGGCATACGCTATAGGGTATAATGCGCTCCCCATAGGCAGACTCTATAGAATTCTGCACCCCTCAAAGGCAGATTCTATATTGTATAATGCACCCCCATAGGTAGATTCTATATAGTATAATGTACCCCCCATAGGCAGACTCTATAGTATAATGCACCCCCATAGGCAGACTTTATAGTATAATGCATCTCCCATATAGGCAGACACTATAGTATCATGTAACCTCCCCCCCACACACACACACATATTCAGACTCTAGTATAATGCACCCCTCCATAGGCAGACTCTATAGTATACTGCACTCCCCCAGAGGCAGACTCTATAGTATAATACAGCACCCCTTAGGCAGACTGTTTAGTATGATGCAGCACCCCATAGGCAGACTTTATAGTATAATGCAGCCCCCCGTAAGCAGACTCTATATAGTATAATGCAGCCCCCCATAGGCAGACTCTAAATTATAATGCAGCCCCCATAGGCAGACTCTATAGTATAATACAGCACCCCGTAGGCAGACTCTATATTAGGCAGACTCCATAATGCACCCCCTACAGGCAAACTCTTTGGTATAATATAGCCGCCCACACACAGGCAGTCTCTATAGTATAATACAGCACCCCGTAGGCAGACTCTATATTAGGCAGACTCCATAATGCACCCCCTACAGGCAGACTCTATAGTATAATGCAGCCCCCCTCCGTAGGCAGACTCCATAATGCACCCCCCACAGGCAAACTCTTTGGTATAATATAGCCGCCCACACACAGGCAGTCTCTATAGTATAATACAGCCTTCCCACCATATGCAGACTCCATAATGCACCCCCCACACACACACAGGCAGACTCTATTATGTAATGCAGCTCCATAAAAACAATAAATAAATACCTTTTTTCCTCCTCATTCCTCCTCTGATTCAAGCGCCCGCACATCTCCGGACAGCGGGCGCCGAGTAGTGACGCCATCACGACCCCTGTAAGCAACGCTCCTTCTCTCATCGATGAGCTCAGCTGTATCGGCATCCAGCCGATACAGTTGAACCTGCGATGATGGGCTGGGGTCCCACTACTGGCACCAGGGCCCCCCACCTTTTTAGGGGACCCAAAGCGTGCAGGTGGCAGAGCAGGGAGATCGTGTCTCCCTGCTATGCCGCAGTGTAACTATCGGCGATGTGCACGCCGATACAGTTACAGTAGCGTAGCTCCGAGTGGGCCCCCTCAGAGGTCGGGGCGACCTCTCTGCCCCCTGGTAGCTACGCTACTGGTTCTTCCCCAGATTATTTGCTGGGGGTCTTAGTTGTGGGTTACACTGTGATCAGTTTGTTGTCATATATTTTTCTGACAAAAGGATTTTGGTCAATTTAGACCTTTTCAAGAACAAAAATAATTAATGGAAAGAATTTCTACATTTAATTAATATTAGGGCAATTCCACTTTTGTAAATTATTTTTTGAAACATAAACCACTGCCTGACATTGCTTCTTTATTGCACTATGATGCAAAATCGCTCAGTTTAAGGTAGTCTGTCATTAATTTTTAAATTATGTGAACATTTTGGGGAATTGAATAGATTGTAGCTCACCTAAAATAGTGCAAACAATAATGTTTCTTCATTAATAAAAAAAAAGTTGGATGCACTATCTCCCCAAATCTTACCTCCTCATGGTTCTTCTTCAGGTAAGCCAGTTCTTCAGACAGGCTCTCAATCTGGATTTCCAGATCTCCTCTGGACAGGGTCAATTCATCCAAGACTCTGCGGAGTCCATTGGTGTCAGCCTCAACACTCTGGCGGAGAGCCAGCTCGTTCTCATACCTTATGAACAAAGAAAATAGATATTTTTTCAGTATTGGTATAACTTTGGGAAAACATATGTTCCTTCCTGATATCAAAATGTCTAATTCAATCTTTGTGTATATAGTATATTAGTCTTCAAGAATTATTTCCTCATTTCCAATGGGTAATTATTGGGAGGCAGAGGAGGGCTGTCATATGATGGCTCTTGTGTTTGAAGATATCCCTGGACCAGATAAGATGACACTAGTATTATATGGCAAATTATAGCTAGGCAGCACTTTTACAGATTTTACATTGGGAATTAGGAGCGTCAAGTTTTTATCATGCGCATCTTGCTTACTATCATTTACTTTTTCCTCTATTTAAATCATTTATGACTTTTTTATTTTCAATCCAGGTTTAATAATTATAGATTACCCTTTAAGACCTATGTTAGTCTATCTTGCCTGAAGCAGCTTTATTTTACCTCAAAATAGCCCAATACATTTCCAAGTCTTTCATTGCGACAAGACATTCTTGACCTAAATAGATCCCATGAGTAACAACTTATAGTCCAAACTTTTCCATTCAAAATAATATTTTGAAAATGTTACTGTATTATGAAATCAATGTGTTAATATTTAATTGGACCTACTTCAGTCTGAAGTCATCAGCAGCCAGTTTGGCATTGTCAATCTGAAGAACAACACGGGAATTTTCAATGGTAGCTGCAAGGATCTAAAAATGAAGAAAGAAATAAGAAAAGCATAAAAATAACTGTTGACTAATAGACGCTTAATGGAGCAGATTTAGAGGGGGGTGCAGAGGTTGAGTTGTATGTGCTTCCAAAAACCCAAGGAAGCCTAAAAATTACAGTAACCCCATTTAAGGAGAACAATGCTACTATTATTAAGTTGTGACAGAAGAGTTCCTGTAATAGGTTTTGGACTGAGAGTTTCACGTTATGCCTCAGATAATAGCACAATACAACGGTGACAGGCAGCTATAACAAAAGTTATCATTCAATAAATCAAAGACAATGGTACTGTACCTTGCTTCTCAAGTCATTGATAATGTCATAGTACTTGCTGTAGTCTTTGGAAGCTGCATCGCCTCCAACACCAACTTGTTTCTCATACCATGCTCGAATCTTTGCTTCCAGCTCAGCATTAGCAGCCTCAAGTGCTCTAACGTTCTCCAAGTAGGAAGCCAGACGGTCATTGAGATTTTGCATGGTCTGTTTCTCACCTCCACCAAAGGAACTAAAGCCGCCAGATGCCCCTCCACCAAAGCCACCAGCAGCGACCCCACCACCGAATCCAAAAGCAGAGCTCAAGGAAAATGCTCCACCGGATCCACTACCATAGCCTCCACCAAAGCTTCCTCCATAGCTGCTACCCCCAAAGCCACTTCCAAAGCCTCCAGATGAGCTTGAAGCTGTATAAGATCCTGCAGAACTTAAACGATAGGAGCTCATGGTGGATATTCTGGTGTAGAAGTTCTAAACTGATCAGAGAAGAAAAGGCAATGAGGATGCTCATCATGGTTTTCACTTCTATATATACAGCATTTAATGGGCGTTTAAAACGGATAGGTATACGAAAGAAAAAAAATCTCAGTGAACACCTGTTTCTAAGTCTACTCTAAATGTCTTTCCTCATAAAAGTTACATAATACCTTCAGGGAATTCTTTGTAACTATGTATTTGTAAAGGTAGGTGGAGAAAATGCTATTTTTATTTGGAAATATTTTCCCCAATTGCCTACCTTTGACTTCCATTTAGTATTACTGTCATCTTCATCCTCGAGGCAAAATAGATGACAGTCGGTAATGGTTTTTTTAAATGAAGATTTTAAAGTGACTTTGTTCTGAATTTTTTTGGTTGAAAGCCTGTAATTTTAATTGTTGGAAATTTTTACTTCGAACAAAGAATTTGTATAAAAACACTTAGTGAAGATACTATCTTTAATACACTTTCACACTATAATCAAGTGACTAGAATTTTCAGTAGAATTCGTGATCTTTTGTTTTTCTACCATTCCCCCAAGCAATCTCCTCCTACATACTGTATGAGCAGGACTACAAAGTAATTCTGCAGCTGCACACTGGAGTGCCGACATCCGCAAAACACATCAGTCACTCATCTCACCACACTTTTGAATCAAGAATGAGAATATTGTCATAGCTAAGTATAGCTATTTGGATATCTGAAATAGTGACTGACGCTTTTACCTTAAAAGTGTAGGGCATAGATAAAAGCAAAAACCCAGTCTTAGCGTGCCTCATTTGTTTTGTTCTATCAAAGTACCATATGTGCTTTGTGTACATGAAAACTCCAGTGTGCAGAAGAGACCTGTCTCGTTCTTTTGCGCAGCTCGACCCAACTCTTGGAATGGGTTCCAATTCGTATTCTTCTGTGTAAGAACTTAGAAGAACTAAATTAGAATAACTCATTGGTGGCCTGGGACTATGACTGATGGCTAGAAATCACTGATCCCGGTTTGGCCCTTAGATACTAGGGTAGTGGGGTCATTGCCAGAGTCTTCATTCTAAGGATTGTGGTGGTTCCATTAGCAGAAAGTTATGGCATATCCATAGGTGATGTCATCACTTTGTGGAATGTTAAAACCTCTGTAGTACCATGGGACCACCCAAACACATATATTGGCTCTTGGTGATATGATCTTATTAATGTTCTAAAACCACTATATGCTCAAGTATGAGGTACGAACGTTGGCATGTCCCTTTATGGTTCTTAAGCCTCCCAGGTCAAATAAAAGGAGTATTCAGCAGTATTTAAATGGTAAATGGATAAAGGAGAACATGAAAATAATTTTATTTTGGTGTCCTTTAATGGAAAGAACGCTGAGTGAACTTTTCAATAATTAAGGCATGTCAATGAAAATAAATGATACGGGTTAACATACTTGACGTCTGTTTTTTTCTACCTAGACATTCAGGTTCAAGAAAAATATGTCCAACTTGCAGAATAAGGATTTTTAACCTAATTAATTTGTCATGTTTTTATAAAGTGTTGATTTATTAGTTGATGAAAGTCTACAATGCAGCTTCTAAACATCTAATCATCTCAATATTCTTCATTTTGCCATGATGAAGAGGGTCCTACTGCAAGTACACTTCCCTTACTATGACATACAAAGCCATCCACAACTAGGGTTGAGCGAAACGGATCGTTCATTTTCAAAAGTCGCCGACTTTTGGCAAAGTCGGGTTTCATGAAACCCGATCCGACCCCTGTGCGGGGTCGGCCATGCGGTATGCGACTTTCGCGCCAAAGTCACGTTTCAATGACGCGAAAAGCGCCATTTCTCAGCCAATGAAGGTAAACGCAGAGTGTGGGCAGCGTGATGACATAGGTCCTGGTCCCCACCATCTTAGAGAAGGGCATTGCAGTGATTGGCTTGCTGTCTGCGGCGTCACAGGGGCTATAAAGGGGCGTTCCCGCCGACCGCCATCTTACTGCTGCTGATCTGAGCTTAGGGAGAGGTTGCTGCCGCTTCGTCAGAAGCAGGGATAGCGTTAGGCAGGGTCCATTAACCACCAAACCGCTTGTGCTGTAGCGATTTGCACTGTCCAACATCACCTTCGGTGTGCAGGGACAGTGGAAGCTACATTTTTTTTTTCCCTCAGCGCTGTAGCTCATTGGGCTGCCCTAGAAGGCTCCCTGATAGCTGCATTGCTGTGTGTACGCCGCTGTGCAAACCAACTGCTTTTTTCAAAGCACAAATCCTCTTGTTCCTTCCTTTCTGCACAGCTATCTTGTTTGTTTGTCCACACTTTTTATTTAATTTGTGCATCAGTCCACTCCTTATTGCTGCCTGCCATACCTGGCTGAGATTACTGCAGGGAGATAGTAATTGAAGGACAGTTCCTTTTTTTTTTTTTTTTTGTGGGAGATTAAGATTGGCATTTCTGCTAGAGTGCCATCCCTGTCTGTGCCATCTCTCACTCAGTGGGCCATAGAAAGCCAATTTATTTTTTTGCTTGATTTGGGTTCTAAAATCTACCTGAAAAAATCACTACGTCAATCAGTGGGAGAAAAATATTGGCCTCAGGGCTTGTGTGCCACTCCTGACTCTTGTGTGTGCCTTCTCTCAGTCAGTGGGCCATAGAAAGCCTATTTATTTTTTTGCTTGATTTGGGTTCCAAAATCTACCTGAAAAAATCACTACATCAATCAGTGGGAGAAAAATATTGGCCTCAGGGCTTGTGTGCCACTCCTGACTCCTGTGTGCATCATCACTCACTCAGTGGGCCATAGAAAGCCTATTTTTTTTTTTTTTTGCTTTATTTGGGTTCTAAATTCTACCAGAAAAAATCAATAAATCAATCAGTGGGAGATTAATATTGGCCTTTGGGCTTGTGTGCCAGTCCTAAGCGTGCCATCTCTCTCACAAATAGTGGGCCATAGAAAGCCTATTTATTTTTTTTTTTTTGGTTTTATAAATTCTCCCTGAAAAAAAAAAGGGAGATTAATATTGGCCTTTGGGCTTGTGTGCCAGTCCTAAGCGTGCCATCTCTCTCTCTCAGATAGTGGGCCATAGAAAGCCTATTTATTATTTTTTTTATTGGGTTTATAAATTTTCCCTGAAAAAAAAAAAAAAAAAGTGGGAGATTAATATTGGCCTCTGGGCTTGTGTGCCAGTCCTGAGCGTGCCATCTCTCTCACAAATAGTGGGCCATAGAAAGCCTATTTTTTGTTTTATTTGTTTTCTAAATTCTCCCTGAAGAAATCATTTTATTTGATTTGGTTTCTAAATTCTTCCTGAAAAAATCATTTTATTCTATTATTTTTTTTCTAAAGTCTCCCTGAAAAAAAAAAATAAAATCAGTGGGAGATTAATATTGCCCTTTCTGCTTGTGTGCCAGTCTTGACTCCTGGATGTGCCATCTCTCTCTCTCTCCAATTGTGGGCCATAGAAAGCATATTATTTTTTTTTGCTTGATTTGGGTTCCAAAATCTACCTGAAAAAATCACTACATCAATCAGTGGGAGATAAATATTGGCCTCTGGGCTTGTGTGCCACTCCTGACTCCTGTGTGCGTCATCTCTCACTCAGTGGGCCATAGAAAGCCTATTTTTTGTTTTATTTGTTTTCTAAATTCTCCCTGAAGAAATCATTTTATTTTATTTGGTTTCTAAATTCTTCCTGAAAAAATCATTTTATTCTATTATTTTTTTTTCTAAAGTCTCCATGAAAAAAAAAAAAAATCAGTGGGAGTTTAATATTGCCCTTTCTGCTTGTGTGCCAGTCTTGACTCCTGGGTGTGCCATCTCTCTCTCTCTCTCTCCAATTGTGGGCCATAGAAAGCATATTATTTTTTTTGCTTGATTTGGGTTCCAAAATCTACCTTAAAAAATCACTAAATCAATCAGTGGGAGATAAATATTGGCCTCTGGGCTTGTGTGCCACTCATGACTCCTGTGTGCGTCATTTCTCACTCAGTGGGCCAAAGAAAGCCTATTTTTTGTTTTATTTGTTTTCTAAATTCTCCCTGAAGAAATCATTTTATTTTATTTGGTTTCTAAATTCTTCCTGAAAAAAATCATTTTATTCTATTATTTTTTTTTTTCTAAAGTTTCCCTGAAAAAAAAAAAAAAAAATCAAATCAGTGGGAGATTAATATTGCCCTTTCTGCTTGTGTGCCAGTCTTGACTCCTGGGTGTGCCATCTCTCTCTCTCTCTCCAATTGTGGGCCATAGAAAGCCTATTATTTTTTTTGCTTGATTTGGGTTCCAAAATCTACCTGAAAAAATCACTAAATCAATCAGTGGGAGATAAATATTGGCCTCTGGGCTTGTGTGCCACTCCTGACTCCTGTGTGCGCCATCTCTCACTCAGTGGGGCATAGAAAGCCTTTTTTTTTTTTTTTATTTGGTTTCTAAATTGTCATTGGAAAAATCATTTTATGTTATTTGGTTTCTAAATTCTTCCTGAAAAAATCATTTTATTTTATTTTGTTTCTAAAGTCTCCCTGAAAAAAAAATAAAAAAATAAAAAAAACAGTGGGAGATTAATATTTACATTTGTGCTTCAGTGACAGTCCTGCGTGTGTGGCATCTCTCTCATTTGGTGCCACCAAAAACAGAGTGTGTAACATTGTGCCTGATTTTCGTTGTGGTCTCACCCACCTGTAAAGGGGTAGCTAAATCATACTGAAGTTATAGCTCACCGTGTAAGTTGTGTGACAGCAACAAATACCGTTAGTTTGGTTACGTTTTTAAAACAATGAGGAAGTCTGGTGGAAGAGGTCGTGGCCGGGGGCGTTCATTGTCAGCTGGTAATGAGGGTAGTGGTAGTGGTGGAGCATCAGGTGGTCGTGGGAAAAAAAATATTGCACCTAAGTCTGGAGCTGTGGAGCCAGGATCGTCGTCTGGCTACACAAGGCCTCGAACGCTCCCTTTTCTGGGAGTAGGAAAACCGCTTTTAAAGCCGGAGCAGCAAGAGCAAGTTTTGGCTTATCTTGCTGACTCAGCCTCTAGCTCTTTTGCCTCCTCTCGTGAAACTGGTAAATGTAAAAGCAGCGCGTCGTTAGTGGATGTTCACGGTCAGGGACAAGTCGCTTCCTTGTCCTCTTCAGCAAAAACAACAACAGAGAAGAATGCAGCAGGCGACACAACGGGTTACTCCATGGAGCTCTTTACACATACCGTCCCTGGCTTAGAAAGTGAAGCAGTTAACAGTCCATGCCCATTACAAGTTGAATCTGACATGGAGTGCACTGATGCACAGCCACAGCCAGACTACTATGCTGGTCCTTTGACTCAGACCACAACATTGCCCTCGCAGGGTAATGATCAAGAATCAGACCCTGATGAGACTATGTTGCCCCATCACGAACGCTATACCACTGACCGACACGGTGACACAGACGAAGTTGCACACGAGCTACAAGAAGAGGTAATAGATGACCCAGTTCTTGACCCCAATTGGCAGCCATTGGGGGAACAGGGTGCAGGCAGCAGCAGTTCTGAAGCGGAGGAGGAGGGGCCGCAGCAGGCATCAACATCGCAACAGGTTCCATCTGCCGGGCCCGTATCTTGCCCAAAACGCGTGGCAAAGCCAAAACCTGTTGGAGGACAGCGTGGCCATCCGGTTAAAGCTCAGTCTGCAATACCTGAAAAGGTATCCGATGCTAGAAAGAGTGCAGTCTGGCATTTTTTTAAACAACATCCAATTGATCAGCGCAAAGTCATCTGTCAAAAATGTTCAACTACCTTAAGCAGAGGGCAGAATCTGAAAAGTCTCAATACAAGTTGCATGCATAGACATTTAACCACCATGCATTTGCAAGCTTGGACTAACTACCAAATGTCCCTTAAGGTTGTAGCACCCTCGGCCAATGAAGCTAGTCATCAACGCAACATCCCTTCCGGCAGTGTAGGGCCACCATTTTCCGCACCACCTGCAGTATCTGTGCAGGTTTCTTTGCCAGGCCAAAGCAGTCAGGGTCAGGGAATCACCAGTTTCGTAGTAGGAAACACTGCATCTAGGGCACCGGCGGCAACAATAACCATCTCCCACCGTCTCTCAGTCTGCCATGTCCACCGGCACCCCCGCTAGTTCCACGATCTCCAGCTCTCCAGTCCAGCTCACCCTACATGAGACTATGGTTAGAAAAAGGAAGCACTTAGCCTCGCATCCGCGTACACAGGGTTTGAACGCCCACATAGCTAGACTAATCTCGTTAGAGATGATGCCCTACCGGTTAGTTGAAAGCGAAGCTTTCAAAGCCCTGATGGACTACGCTGTACCACGCTACAAGCTACCCAGTCGACACTTTTTTTCCAGAAAAGCCATCCCAGCCCTCCACCAGCATGTTAAAGAGCGCATCGTCCATGCACTCAGGCAATCTGTGAACACAAAGGTGCACCTGACAACAGATGCATGGACCAGTAGGCATGGCCAGGGACGTTACGTGTCCATCACGGCACACTGGGTGAATGTTGTGGATGCAGGGTCCACAGGGGACAGCAATTTTGGGACAGTTCTGCCTAGCCCATGGTCTAGGAAACAGTTGGCTGTAGCCGTTCGCACCCCCTCCTCCTCCTCCTCGTCCTCCTGCAGAAGCGAGAGCTCGTCCACAGACCGCAGTCGCACAACCACTCCATCCGCAGCTGCCACTGTTGCACACCAGGTCTCCCATTATGGGGCAGCTACTGGCAAACGTCAGCAGGCTGTATTGGCTATGAAGTGTTTGGGCGACAACAGACACACCGCGGAAGTTCTGTCCGAGTTCTTGCAGAAAGAAACGCAGTCGTGGCTGGGCACTGTAGATCTTGAGGCAGGCAAGGTAGTGAGTGATAACGGAAGGAATTTCATGGCTGCCATCTCCCTTTCCCAACTGAAACACATTCCTTGCCTGGCTCACACCTTAAACCTGGTGGTGCAGTGCTTCCTGAAAAGTTATCCGGGGTTATCCGACCTGCTCCTCAAAGTGCGTGGACTTTGCTCACATATCCGCCGTTCGCCCGTACACTCCAGCCGTATGCAGACCTATCAGCGTTCTTTGAACCTTCCCCAGCATCGCCTAATCATAGACGTTGCAACAAGGTGGAACTCAACACTGCACATGCTTCAGTTTTTGTGGGAGGATACACATACACGGGCAGGCAGTAGGATGGCAGACATGGAGTTGTCAGGTGTGCAGTGGTCGAAGATTCAAGACATGTGTCAAGTCCTTCAGTGTTTTGAGGAATGCACACGGCTGGTTAGTGCAGACAACGCCATAATAAGCATGAGCATCCCCCTAATGCGTCTGCTGATGCAAAGTTTGACGCACATAAAGGATCAGGCGTCTGCAGCTGAGGAAGAGGAAAGCCTTGATGACAGTCAGCCATTGTCTGGCCAGGGCAGTGTACAGGACGAGGTAGCAGGCGAAGAGGAGGAGGAGGACGAGGAGGATGATGGGGATGATTATATTTTTAATGAGGAAGCTATTCCGGGGCCACTGGAAATTGTTGGCGCGGCAAGGCCGGGTTCTGGTTTTTGGAGGGACACAAGTGACGTGGATTTGCCTGAAACTGCCCCTCAAGCAAGCACAACCGCAGATTTGAGAACTGGAACTTTGGCCCACATGGCGGATTATGCATTACGTATCCTCAAAAGGGACACACGCATTACTAAAATGATGAACGATGACGATTACTGGTTGGTCTGCCTCCTTGATCCTCGCTATAAAGGCAAATTGCAAAATATAATGCCACATGACAACTTGGAAATAATATTAGCAACCAAACAATCAACTCTTGTTGACCGTTTGCTTCTGGCATTCCCTGCACACAGCGCCCGTGATCGTTCTCACACGAGCTGCAGGGGCCAGCAGACCAGAGGTGTTAGAGGGGCAGAAATCAGAAGTGGCGTTGGCCAGAGGGGTTTTCTGACCAGGTTGTGGAGTGATTTTGCTATGACCGCAGACAGGACAGGTACTGCAGCATCAATTCAAAGTGACAGGAGAAAACATTTGTCCAGTATGGTTACAAACTATTTTTCATCCCTTATCGACGTTCTCCCTCAACCGTCATTCCCATTTGATTACTGGGCATCCAAATTAGACACCTGGCCAGAATTGGCAGAATATGCATTGCAGGAGCTTGCTTGCCCGGCAGCTAGTGTCCTATCAAAAAGAGTATTCAGTGCTGCAGGTTCAATACTAACAGAAAAAAGGACTCGTCTGGCTACCCAAAATGTAGATGATCTAACCTTCATTAAAATGAACCACAACTGGATTTCGAAATCTTTTGCCCCACCTTGCCCGGCTGACACCTAGCTTTCCTATGAAAAGGTCTTGCCTGTGGACTATTCTGAATGACTTTTCCAATCTTGTAATTTTCTGCACCTGATTGTCCAGCATACGACATGTTTACACCTCACTAAATGGCCAAACTCCCCACACGGGGCCGTGGTATCACCACTTGGCGCCAGCACCCGTGAGAGTGCTGTTTGTCTGAAGAGGTGGGTGTGCCCACTTTTGGCCGACGGCACTGCCACTGGGTCCCTCATAGTACAATAAAGTGTCTCTGGCGGTGGTGGTGCGCACCCAACGTCAGACACACCGTTGTAATATGAGGGGCCCTGGGCCTGTACCGCCTGCCACAAGACAGTTCCCCCCCCCAGCTCAAACAGTGCTCTACCACTTGCAAAATTATCTCTCACAGCTCCACCAATGTTTAGTCTATGCGCTGACATCCTTCAATGCCTGGCACTGACAATACCATTGTATTGACATTTTTGTTATGTTAGGCCTTCGAAGCCTGTCTGCGGTCCCTCCTTCCACTAGGCCTCCACTGACCATTGTACTGCTGCCCGTGTACCCCTGGAACCAATTTTAAATTGCCAACAGCCCTATTTTTTTGTTAGGCCTTCGATGCCTGTCTGCGGTCCCTCCTTCCACTAGGCCTCCACTGACCACACCACTGCTGCCCGTGTACCCCTGGAACCAATTTAAAATTGCCTACAGCCATGTGTTATTATGTTAGGCCTTCGATGCCTGTCTGCGGTCACTCCTTCCACTAGGCCTCCACTGACCACACCACTGCTGCCCGTGTACCCCTGGAACCAATTTAAAATTGCCTACAGCCAGCCCAATTTTTTTATTTTAGGCCTTCGATGCCTGTCTGCGGTCCGTTCTTTCTACTACTACTACACTGACCAGGCCACTGCTGCCCGTGTTCCCCTGGAACCAATTTAAAATTGCCTACAGCCATGTGTTATTATGTTAGGCCTTCGATGCCTGTCTGCGGTCACTCCTTCCACTAGGCCTCCACTGACCACACCACTGCTGCCCGTGTACCCCTGGAACCAATTTAAAATTGCCTACAGCCAACCCAATTTTATTATGTTAGGCCTTCGAAGCCTGTCTGCGGTCCGCTCTTTCTACTACGACACTGACCAGGCCACTGCTGCCCGTTTACCCATGGAACCAATTTAAAATTGCCTACAGCCATGTGTTATTATGTTAGGCCTTCGATGCCTGTCTGCGGTCACTCCTTCCACTAGGCCTCCACTGACCACACCACTGCTGCCCGTGTACCCCTGGAACCAATTTAAAATTGCCTACAGCAATGTGTTATTATGTTAGGCCTTCGATGCCTGTCTGCGGTCACTCCTTCCACTAGGCCTCCACTGACCACACCACTGCTGCCCGTGTACCCCTGGAACCAATTTAAAATTGCCTACAGCAATGTGTTATTATGTTAGGCCTTCGATGCCTGTCTGCGGTCACTCCTTCCACTAGGCCTCCACTGACCACACCACTGCTGCCCGTGTACCCCTGGAACCAATTTAAAATTGCCTGCAGCCAGCCCAATTTTTTTATTTTAGGCCTTCGATGCCTGTCTGCGGTCCGTTCTTTCTACTACTACTACACTGACCAGGCCACTGCTGCCCGTGTTCCCCTGGAACCAATTTAAAATTGCCTACAGCCATGTGTTATTATGTTAGGCCTTCGATGCCTGTCTGCGGTTACTCCTTCCACTAGGCCTCCACTGACCACACCACTGCTGCCCGTGTACCCCTGGAACCAATTTAAAATTGCCTACAGCCATCTGTTATTATGTTAGGCCTTCGAAGCGTGTCTGCGGTCCTTCCTTCCAATAGTTCTCCACTGACCAGACCAATGCTGGCCGTGTACCCCTGGAACCCAGCTGAAAGTGCATGTAGCCTCCTTTTTTTCTTTGTTTTATATTTAGAAAGCCCAGATGAACTACGCTGTGCAACGGTTCAAGCTACCCAGTCGACATTTCTTTTGCGAGAACAGCCATCCCAGCCCTCCAGCGGCATGAAAAAGTCTGCATTGTCATAGCACTCAGGCAATCAAACAGTAGAAAGGTGCACCTGACAAGAGACGCATGGACCAGTAGGCATGTCCACAAAAAGTTACGTGTCCATTACGGCGCACTGGGTTAATGTGTTGGATGCATGGTCCACAGGGGACAGCCTACAAAGTCTGTCTGCAGTCCCTAATTCCAATTTTCCTCCGCTGACCACACCACTGCTGCCCGTGTACCCCTGGAACCAATTTTACAGTGTCTACAGCCTAATTTTGTTATGTTAGGCCTACTACGCCTGTCTGCGGTCCCTCCTTCCAATACTCGTCCACTGACCACACCACTGCTGCCCGTGGACCCCTGGAACCTATTTTTAATTGCATAGAGCATCCTTTTTTTAATAGTAGGCGTACAAAGTCTGTCTGCGGTCCACTATTGAAATTGTCCTCCACTGCCCAGAGCACTGCTGCTTGTGTACCCCTGTAACTTTTTTAAGCTGCAGGGAGCCACATTTTTGGTTTAAGTCCTACTACCTGTGTCTGTCTGCGCCACTCAATTCAGCTGTGTTCCTTTGAAAAAAGCTGAGCGTCAATAGTCTTGTTTTCAGCCTCTAGGAATTTTAAAACTGCATTGGGGGTACAACTTTGGTAGGGCCTACTAACGGTGTCTGCCTCCCCAAGGTGTGCCCCAGGTTTCCTCGCCATTGCTTCGATCTTAATGCTCTCGTTTAGTAGTTGTTGGAAACTACACTGCATTAGGCCTACAAATTGGGTATGGGGTGTAGAGAGATGGTGTGTTCCACTCCAAGGTGTTCCCCAGGTTTCCTCTCCATTGCTTCGATCTTCATGCTCTCGTTTAGTAGTTGTTGGAAACTACACTGCATTAGGCCTACAAATTGGGTATGGGGTGTAGAGAGATGGTGTGTTCCACTCCAAGGTGTTCCCCAGGTTTCCTCTCCATTGCTTCGATCTTCATGCTCTCGTTTAGTAGTTGTTGGAAACTACACTGCATTAGGCCTACAAATTGGGTATGGGGTGTAGAGAGATGGTGTGTTCCACTCCAAGGTGTTCCCCAGGTTTCGTCCACATTGCTTCGGTCTTCCGACTCTCGTTTAGTAGTTGTAGAAAACTACACTTCATTAGGCCTAAAAATTGGGTATGGGGTGTAGAGAGATGGTGTGTTCCACTCCAAGGTGTTCCCCAGGTTTCCTCTCCATTGCTTCGATCTTCATGCTCTCGTTTAGTAGTTGTTGGAAACTACGCTGCATTAGGCCTACAAATTGGGTATGGGGTGTAGAGAGATGGTGTGTTCCACTCCAAGGTGTTCCCCAGGTTTCCTCTCCAATGCTTCGGTCTTCCGACTCTCGTTTAGTAGTTGTAGAAAACTACACTGCATTAGGCCTACAAATTGGGTATGGGGTGTAGAGAGATGGTGTGTTCCACTCCAAGGTGTTCCCCAGGTTTCCTCGCCATTGCTGCGATCTTAATGCTCTCGTTTAGTAGTTGTTGGAAACTACACTGCATTAGGCCTACAAATTGGGTATGGGGTGTAGAGAGACGGTGTGTTACACTCCAAGGTGTTCCCCAGGTTTCGTCCACATTGCTTCGATCTTCCGACTCTCGTTTAGTAGTTGTTGAAAACTACACTGCATTAGGCCTACAAATTGGGTATGGGGTGTAGAGAGATGGTGTGTTACACTCCAAGGTGTTCTCCAGGTTGCCTTTCCTGAGCTTCTATCTTCAGGCTCTCATTAAATTGTGGTTAAATGGAACAACTGCATTTGGCGTACTAGTTGGTTTGGGGCCTACTATCGGTGTCTGCCACTCCTTGCTGTTCTCCTGGTTCCTGTCCTGAAATTCCATTTTCAGGCTCTCGTTAAGTAGTTGTTAATGTTAGACTGCATTTGGCCTACTAGTTGGGTTGGGGCCTACTATCGGTGTCTGCCACTCCTTGCTGTTCTCCTCCACTGAACAAAGCTGTGCCATCTGTTTACTACGGTTGCCAATTTTGAACTGCATTTCGACTACTTACTGATTTGGGCCTACTCTCTGTGTCAGCCTCTCATTCCAGTTGTCCTCCATTGCAATGCCCCCTGGTTAGTCCTGTGTTACCAATTTTGAACTGCATTTAGCCAACTTTATTCTTTGGGCCTATATCTGTGTTTCCTCCTCATCCTGCCCATTGCCCAGCCAGTGATAGATGAGTCTGCTGGTACATTGACCCATAACGCAAAATTCCCCGTGCACACTACACAGCAAGATTGTGACCCTGCTGAAAGTCAGGTTGCTCTTCCCGCATACCATACCACCTTACACGGGGACAAAGAGGAAGGTGCAGATGAAAGTGCAGGTTCCTTCATCAGGTGGGGGGAGGAATACTAGTTGGCGACGTCACTGGCACAGGGCCTCTCATAGTACGCAAAAGTGTTGCTGCCGGTGGGAGGCGCCCCCGCCGTGCAAACACACCGCTGTACTTTGAGGTGCCCTGTGCCAGTGCCAATGCCAACGAGTGGGCCCCCCCTGCTTGCTCAGGATCACAGCACTTGCAAAGTTGAAATACTTACCTCTCCCTGCTCCACTGCCGTGACGTGGTCCAGATTTACTGGGCCCACTAATTACTTGAACCAGCCCTACCCCCCACAACTTTAGCCAAATGACCCCCAATTTCAAATGCCTTCCAATTATTATAAGCTAAATTACGATTGACAAGCTTCTGTAACAAGAATGGATGTTTTTGCCATTAAAATGGGCAGTGTAGGTGTTTTCCTGGCCTCCACTCACTGCCGACTATGCTCCCCCATTGACTTGCATTGGGTTTCGTGTTTCGGGCGATACCCGACTTTTCGCCATAATCGGCCGATTCCACTCGACTCGACTTCTAAGATAGTCGGGTTTCGCGAAACACGACTCGACTCTAAAAAGGTCAAGGTCGCTCAACCCTATCCACAACCAGTCTCCTTCATACATCTGCGACATGGTCTCACGGTACTTACCTACACTCAACCTTAAGGTACCTTTACACATAACGATATCGTTAACGATATCGTTGCTTTTTGTGACGTAGCAACGATATCGTTAAGGAAATCGTTCTGTGTGACAGTGACCAACGATCAGGCCCCTGCTGGGAGATCGTTGGTCGCTGAGGAAAGTCCAGAACTTTATTTCGTCGCTGGATCTCCCGCTGACATCGCTGTATCGGCGTGTGTGACACCGATCCAGCGATGTCTTCACTGGTAACCAGGGTAAACATCGGGTTACCAAGCGCAGGGCCACGCTTAGTAACCCGATGTTTGCCCTGGTTACCAGCGTAAAAGTTAAAAAACAAACACTACATACTTACCTACCGCTGTCTGTCCCCGGCGCTCTGCTTCTCTGCACTTCTCCTGCACTGGCTGTGAGCGTCGGTCAGCCGGAAAGCAAAGCGGTGACGTCACCGCTCTGCTTTCCGGCCGCTGTGCTCACAGTCAGTGCAGGAGGAGTGCAGAGAAGCTGAGCGCCGGTGACAGACAGCGGTAGGTAAGTATGTAGTGTTTGTTTTTTAACTTTTACGCTGGTAACCAGGGTAAACATCGGGTTACTAAGTGCGGCCCTGCGCTTAGTAACCCGATGTTTACCCTGGTTACCCGGGGACCTCGGGATCGTTGGTCGCTGGAGAGCTGTCTGTGTGACAGCTCTCCAGCGACCAAACAGCGACGCTGCAGCGATCGACATCGTTGTCGGTATCGCTGCAGCGTCGCTGAGTGTGAAGGTACCTTTAGATCCTCACAAGATCTCCTTCTCTACTCCCCTCTTATCTCTTTTTCCCACAACCGCATCCAAGACTTCTCCCGTGCTTCCCCCATACTCTGGAACTCTCTACCACAACTCATCAGACTCTTGCCTACCATAAAAACCTTCAAAAAGAACCTGAAGACTCACCTCTTCCATCAATCCTACAGCCTGCAGTGATCCTCAACCTACTGAACCACTGCACAACCAGCTCTACTCTCTCCTAGTGTATCCTCACCCATCCCCTGCAGACTGTGAGCCCTCGCTGGCAGGGTCCTCCCTCCTTCTGTACCTGTACCTGTTAATGCCTTGTTTTTACTCATGTTTATTGTATTTATCTATATTTGCCCCCTTTTCACATGTAAAGCGCCATGGAATAAATGGCGCTATAAAAATGTATAATAATAATAATAATTAGTGTTGAGCGATACCTTCCGATATCGGAAAGTATCGGTATCGGTTTGGATCGGCCGATATTCAAAAAATATCGGATATCGCCGATACCGATACCCGATCCCAATGCAAGTCAATGGGACCAAAATATCGGAATTAAAATAAACCCTTTCTTTCCTTGTAGGTTCATTCTACATGAAGGAAAACAACTAAGAATAATGCCGGATGTATTTGGGGAGGTGGCGGAGACATTAAAGTCATAGAGGTTTATCCCAATCAAATAGAATAGCATGTTTTTTGTTTTTTTTTAAGACGTTCGGAGTGACAAAGATATTGACTATGTAAATTTTTTTTTTATTTTGTCAGATATTGATGTTTCACTATTCCACGCCCTTCCCCTTCTTTTTTTTCTTTTTTTTTTTCTTTTCCCACACTTTCATCTTCATCATCATCAGCATCTTTGACATCAACTTCTTCACCTTATTCATCTTCTTCTTCATCTTCTACCTATTTTTTTTTTTTTATTACATTCTTCATATTCATTTTATTCAACTATTATTATTCTTCTTATTCTACATATTCTTTTTATTCCACTGTTATTATTCTTCCTATTCTACTTCTTCATCATATTCTCATTTGTGACAGGCATTCCCGTAGTTGTTATCTATAAAAGTTTGAAGATTACACCTTCCGTTCTGCCAGTCACAAAAGTTACATTTGTCCGCGTTCAGTTTGGCCTGCAGCATCAGGCTTTATCCAGGGGCACCACGAGGAGGAACGGACTCACCCCCATACACTGCTTAGTCTTCTTCTGCATATAATTTAGATAATATCTTTTGCTCTGATATTAAGTCTTATGCTTAATGTTCTTCTGCTCTTTGTTCTGCAGCCTCTTGTTCTTCTGCTTCTCGGTCTTCCATGTTGTCGTCTCCAGGGTCGTCGTCTCCAGTGTCGTCATCTCCGCCATCGTCGTCGTCGTCATCGGGGTGGTCTTCCGTGTCGTCGTCATCGTGGTGGTCTTCCGGGTCGTCGACGTTAGGGTCTTCAACTTGGAAATGTAGCAGAAGGTACAAGAAGGCTGAGAAAATGCCAAGAACCAGCTGATGGAACTGGAACTCGGATGGCTACCCGAAGGTTCAAGAGCCTATGGAACTACCGAGGACCAGCTGACGTTACTGGAACCCGGTTACTAAGCAGGAGGTACCCGTGCTAAAAAGCACTACCAAGGACCGCCTGACGTTGACGGAACTCGGATACCCAGAAGGAGGCACCTAAGCCAAAGGCTCTGCCCGGAACCAGCTGACGTTACTGGAACCAGGATGGGGAGCAGAAGGTACAAGAGCAAAAGACACTGCCGAGAACCAGCTGACGGTACTGGAACCCGGATGGGTAGCCGAAGGTCCAAGAGCCAATGGAACTACCGAGGACCAGCTGACGTTACTGGAACCCGGTTACTAAGCAGGAGGTACCCGTGCCTGAAAGCACTACCAAGGACCACCTGACGTTGGTGGAACTTGGATACCCAGAAGGAGGCACCTAAGCCAAAGGCTCTGCCCGGAACCAGCTGACGGTACTGGAACCAGGATGGGGAGCAGAAGGTACAAGAGCAAAAGACACTGCCGAGAACCAGCTGACGGTGCTGGAACCAGGTGGTGGACCCGAAGGCCCACAGGAGAGGAGAGAACAGCTAGGCCACGAGGCAGCCGCAGTTACCGAACCCCAACAGTCCTACAGGGGGAGCTGGGCCTACTGGCACTACATAACCAGCCTTGACTACCAGTTCACGCAGCCCACATAGGAAGCTCCTAAACTGGAGGCACCCTGGAGTTGGCTAACTCGACCGCACCACGACGGGGCAAGCATAGGCGTCTCAGTGAAGTTGACACAACCCGGAAACAGCTGACGGTGCTGAAACCAGGCTTGGCACGAGGGAGTACCTGTGACAAGAACACTGCCGAGAACCAGCTGGCGGTGCTGGAACCCGGATGCGTTGCCCCAGTGTGCAAGAGCCAATGGCACGACCGAGGACCAGCTGACGGTGCTGGAACCCGGTTACTAAGCTGTAGGTGCCCGCGCTTAAAAGCACTACCAAGGACCGCCTGGCGTTGGCGGAACTCGGATACCCAGGAGGAGGCACCTAAGCCAAAGGCTCGGCCCGGAACCAGCTGACGGTGCTGGAACCAGGTGGTGGACCCGAAGGTCCACAGGAGAGGAGAGAACAGCTAGGCCGCGAGGCAGCCGCAGTTACCGAACCCCAACAGTCCTACAGGGGGAGCTGGGCCTACTGGCACTACAGAACCAGCCTTGACTACCAGTTCACGCAGCCCACATAGGAAGCTCCTAAACTGGAGGCACCCTGGAGTTGGCTAACCCGACCGCACCACGACGAGGCAAGCATAGGTGTCTCAGTGAGCTTGACACAACCCGGAAACAGCTGACGGTGCTGAAACCAGGCTTGGCACGAGGGAGTACCTGTGACAAAAACACTGCCGAGAACCAGCTGGCGGTGCTGGAACCCGGATGCGTTGCCCCAGTGTGCAAGAGCCAATGGCACGACCGAGGACCAGCTGACGGTGCTGGAACCCGGTTACTAAGCTGTAGGTGCCCGCGCTTAAAAGCACTACCAAGGACCGCCTGGCGTTGGCGGAACTCGGATACCCAGGAGGAGGCACCTAAGCCAAAGGCTCGGCCCGGAACCAGCTGACGGTGCTGGAACCAGGTGGTGGACCCGAAGGTCCACAGGAGAGGAGAGAACAGCTAGGCCGCGAGGCAGCCGCAGTTACCGAACCCCAACAGTCCTACAGGGGGAGCTGGGCCTACTGGCACTACAGAACCAGCCTTGACTACCAGTTCACGCAGCCCACTTAGGAAGCTCCTAAACTGGAGGCACCCTGGAGTTGGCTAACCCGACCGCACCACGACGAGGCAAGCATAGGTGTCTCAGTGAGCTTGACACAACCCGGAAACAGCTGACGGTGCTGAAACCAGGCTTGGCACGAGGGAGTACCTGTGACAAAAACACTGCCGAGAACCAGCTGGCGGTGCTGGAACCCGGATGCGTTGCCCCAGTGTGCAAGAGCCAATGGCACGACCGAGGACCAGCTGACGGTGCTGGAACCCGGTTACTAAGCTGTAGGTGCCCGCGCTTAAAAGCACTACCAAGGACCGCCTGGCGTTGGCGGAACTCGGATACCCAGGAGGAGGCACCTAAGCCAAAGGCTCGGCCCGGAACCAGCTGACGGTGCTGGAACCAGGTGGTGGACCCGAAGGCCCACAGGAGAGGAGAGAACAGCTAGGCCGCGAGGCAGCCGCAGTTACCGAACCCCAACAGTCCTACAGGGGGAGCTGGGCCTACTGGCACTACAGAACCAGCCTTGACTACCAGTTCACGCAGCCCACATAGGAAGCTCCTAAACTGGAGGCACCCTGGAGTTGGCTAACCCGACCGCACCACGACGAGGCAAGCATAGGTGTCTCAGTGAGCTTGACACAACCCGGAAACAGCTGACGGTGCTGAAACCAGGCTTGGCACGAGGGAGTACCTGTGACAAAAACACTGCCGAGAACCAGCTGGCGGTGCTGGAACCCGGATGCGTTGCCCCAGTGTGCAAGAGCCAATGGCACGACCGAGGACCAGCTGACGGTGCTGGAACCCGGTTACTAAGCTGTAGGTGCCCGCGCTTAAAAGCACTACCAAGGACCGCCTGGCGTTGGCGGAACTCGGATACCCAGGAGGAGGCACCTAAGCCAAAGGCTCGGCCCGGAACCAGCTGACGGTGCTGGAACCAGGTGGTGGACCCGAAGGTCCACAGGAGAGGAGAGAACAGCTAGGCCGCGAGGCAGCCGCAGTTACCGAACCCCAACAGTCCTACAGGGGGAGCTGGGCCTACTGGCACTACAGAACCAGCCTTGACTACCAGTTCACGCAGCCCACATAGGAAGCTCCTAAACTGGAGGCACCCTGGAGTTGGCTAACCCGACCGCACCACGACGAGGCAAGCATAGGTGTCTCAGTGAGCTTGACACAACCCGGAAACAGCTGACGGTGCTGAAACCAGGCTTGGCACGAGGGAGTACCTGTGACAAAAACACTGCCGAGAACCAGCTGGCGGTGCTGGAACCCGGATGCGTTGCCCCAGTGTGCAAGAGCCAATGGCACGACCGAGGACCAGCTGACGGTGCTGGAACCCGGTTACTAAGCTGTAGGTGCCCGCGCTTAAAAGCACTACCAAGGACCGCCTGGCGTTGGCGGAACTCGGATACCCAGGAGGAGGCACCTAAGCCAAAGGCTCGGCCCGGAACCAGCTGACGGTGCTGGAACCAGGTGGTGGACCCGAAGGCCCACAGGAGAGGAGAGAACAGCTAGGCCGCGAGGCAGCCGCAGTTACCGAACCCCAACAGTCCTACAGGGGGAGCTGGGCCTACTGGCACTACAGAACCAGCCTTGACTACCAGTTCACGCAGCCCACATAGGAAGCTCCTAAACTGGAGGCACCCTGGAGTTGGCTAACCCGACCGCACCACGACGAGGCAAGCATAGGTGTCTCAGTGAGCTTGACACAACCCGGAAACAGCTGACGGTGCTGAAACCAGGCTTGGCACGAGGGAGTACCTGTGACAAAAACACTGCCGAGAACCAGCTGGCGGTGCTGGAACCCGGATGCGTTGCCCCAGTGTGCAAGAGCCAATGGCACGACCGAGGACCAGCTGACGGTGCTGGAACCCGGT
Organism: Ranitomeya imitator; assembly: GCF_032444005.1. NCBI lineage: Eukaryota > Metazoa > Chordata > Amphibia > Anura > Dendrobatidae > Ranitomeya > Ranitomeya imitator. The sequence continues at coordinate 501,578,680 of NC_091283.1, read as the reverse complement.
TACTAAGCTGTAGGTGCCCGCGCTTAAAAGCACTACCAAGGACCGCCTGGCGTTGGCGGAACTCGGATACCCAGGAGGAGGCACCTAAGCCAAAGGCTCGGCCCGGAACCAGCTGACGGTGCTGGAACCAGGTGGTGGACCCGAAGGCCCACAGGAGAGGAGAGAACAGCTAGGCCGCGAGGCAGCCGCAGTTACCGAACCCCAACAGTCCTACAGGGGGAGCTGGGCCTACTGGCACTACAGAACCAGCCTTGACTACCAGTTCACGCAGCCCACATAGGAAGCTCCTAAACTGGAGGCACCCTGGAGTTGGCTAACCCGACCGCACCACGACGAGGCAAGCATAGGTGTCTCAGTGAGCTTGACACAACCCGGAAACAGCTGACGGTGCTGAAACCAGGCTTGGCACGAGGGAGTACCTGTGACAAAAACACTGCCGAGAACCAGCTGGCGGTGCTGGAACCCGGATGCGTTGCCCCAGTGTGCAAGAGCCAATGGCACGACCGAGGACCAGCTGACGGTGCTGGAACCCGGTTACTAAGCTGTAGGTGCCCGCGCTTAAAAGCACTACCAAGGACCGCCTGGCGTTGGCGGAACTCGGATACCCAGGAGGAGGCACCTAAGCCAAAGGCTCGGCCCGGAACCAGCTGACGGTGCTGGAACCAGGTGGTGGACCCGAAGGTCCACAGGAGAGGAGAGAACAGCTAGGCCGCGAGGCAGCCGCAGTTACCGAACCCCAACAGTCCTACAGGGGGAGCTGGGCCTACTGGCACTACAGAACCAGCCTTGACTACCAGTTCACGCAGCCCACATAGGAAGCTCCTAAACTGGAGGCACCCTGGAGTTGGCTAACCCGACCGCACCACGACGAGGCAAGCATAGGTGTCTCAGTGAGCTTGACACAACCCGGAAACAGCTGACGGTGCTGAAACCAGGCTTGGCACGAGGGAGTACCTGTGAGAAAAACACTGCCGAGAACCAGCTGGCGGTGCTGGAACCCGGATGCGTTGCCCCAGTGTGCAAGAGCCAATGGCACGACCGAGGACCAGCTGACGGTGCTGGAACCCGGTTACTAAGCTGTAGGTGCCCGCGCTTAAAAGCACTACCAAGGACCGCCTGGCGTTGGCGGAACTCGGATACCCAGGAGGAGGCACCTAAGCCAAAGGCTCGGCCCGGAACCAGCTGACGGTGCTGGAACCAGGTGGTGGACCCGAAGGTCCACAGGAGAGGAGAGAACAGCTAGGCCGCGAGGCAGCCGCAGTTACCGAACCCCAACAGTCCTACAGGGGGAGCTGGGCCTACTGGCACTACAGAACCAGCCTTGACTACCAGTTCACGCAGCCCACATAGGAAGCTCCTAAACTGGAGGCACCCTGGAGTTGGCTAACCCGACCGCACCACGACGAGGCAAGCATAGGTGTCTCAGTGAGCTTGACACAACCCGGAAACAGCTGACGGTGCTGAAACCAGGCTTGGCACGAGGGAGTACCTGTGACAAAAACACTGCCGAGAACCAGCTGGCGGTGCTGGAACCCGGATGCGTTGCCCCAGTGTGCAAGAGCCAATGGCACGACCGAGGACCAGCTGACGGTGCTGGAACCCGGTTACTAAGCTGTAGGTGCCCGCGCTTAAAAGCACTACCAAGGACCGCCTGGCGTTGGCGGAACTCGGATACCCAGGAGGAGGCACCTAAGCCAAAGGCTCGGCCCGGAACCAGCTGACGGTGCTGGAACCAGGTGGTGGACCCGAAGGCCCACAGGAGAGGAGAGAACAGCTAGGCCGCGAGGCAGCCGCAGTTACCGAACCCCAACAGTCCTACAGGGGGAGCTGGGCCTACTGGCACTACAGAACCAGCCTTGACTACCAGTTCACGCAGCCCACATAGGAAGCTCCTAAACTGGAGGCACCCTGGAGTTGGCTAACCCGACCGCACCACGACGAGGCAAGCATAGGTGTCTCAGTGAGCTTGACACAACCCGGAAACAGCTGACGGTGCTGAAACCAGGCTTGGCACGAGGGAGTACCTGTGACAAAAACACTGCCGAGAACCAGCTGGCGGTGCTGGAACCCGGATGCGTTGCCCCAGTGTGCAAGAGCCAATGGCACGACCGAGGACCAGCTGACGGTGCTGGAACCCGGTTACTAAGCTGTAGGTGCCCGCGCTTAAAAGCACTACCAAGGACCGCCTGGCGTTGGCGGAACTCGGATACCCAGGAGGAGGCACCTAAGCCAAAGGCTCGGCCCGGAACCAGCTGACGGTGCTGGAACCAGGTGGTGGACCCGAAGGTCCACAGGAGAGGAGAGAACAGCTAGGCCGCGAGGCAGCCGCAGTTACCGAACCCCAACAGTCCTACAGGGGGAGCTGGGCCTACTGGCACTACAGAACCAGCCTTGACTACCAGTTCACGCAGCCCACATAGGAAGCTCCTAAACTGGAGGCACCCTGGAGTTGGCTAACCCGACCGCACCACGACGAGGCAAGCATAGGTGTCTCAGTGAGCTTGACACAACCCGGAAACAGCTGACGGTGCTGAAACCAGGCTTGGCACGAGGGAGTACCTGTGACAAAAACACTGCCGAGAACCAGCTGGCGGTGCTGGAACCCGGATGCGTTGCCCCAGTGTGCAAGAGCCAATGGCACGACCGAGGACCAGCTGACGGTGCTGGAACCCGGTTACTAAGCTGTAGGTGCCCGCGCTTAAAAGCACTACCAAGGACCGCCTGGCGTTGGCGGAACTCGGATACCCAGGAGGAGGCACCTAAGCCAAAGGCTCGGCCCGGAACCAGCTGACGGTGCTGGAACCAGGTGGTGGACCCGAAGGCCCACAGGAGAGGAGAGAACAGCTAGGCCGCGAGGCAGCCGCAGTTACCGAACCCCAACAGTCCTACAGGGGGAGCTGGGCCTACTGGCACTACAGAACCAGCCTTGACTACCAGTTCACGCAGCCCACATAGGAAGCTCCTAAACTGGAGGCACCCTGGAGTTGGCTAACCCGACCGCACCACGACGAGGCAAGCATAGGTGTCTCAGTGAAGTTGACACAACCCGGAAACAGCTGACGGTGCTGAAACCAGGCTTGGCACGAGGGAGTACCTGTGACAAGAACACTGCCGAGAACCAGCTGGCGGTGCTGGAACCCGGATGCGTTGCCTTGCCTATTAAAGATTGTCTTCCTAGAGCCCCAACTAGCGGTGTTGGAGCAAAGGGTAAGCAGGGGGAGATGAGTGTAGGCCGAAGCCTGCACTGGAGGCAGCTTTGTGTCTGCGTTGCGTTTGCAGGACACTTTGCCGGCTACACACTGGGGGAACAGCTGGCGTTGCTGAACCCCACTAACACAATGGCGTGTGTTTTTCTCTGTGCAGCTAGCACTTGCGGGCAAAAACTAGCGATGTTAGAGCCCGTGTTGAAGCAGGAGGAGGAGGAGAGGAGCAGAGTGTAGGCCGAAGCTTAGTTGAACCAATTTCAAAGGAAACCTTTAACCCCCCCCTCAGGTGTTACAAAGTACAAGAGACACACCTTGTGCAGTATTAATGCTGCACAAGTGAAAGGTTGCTCTATTAATTTGTCTACTTGCACACGCTGAATGAAAGACATACACAATTTACCCCATTCTACAGTCAAACTGTAGTGGATGCGTGACTTGGTTTTTTGATGAGACGCAGCACAGGTGTCCAAAATAACGCCTTGGTGCTTGGAGCAGCTTCCTGAGCGTTGTTATTTGCTGTACAGGAGTCTGCGCTCTTGTGTTATCCCTTGGCAATGCCCTGTTAGCGCTGCCCATCTTATGACATCATTTCATGTTGGCCGGTGCGGTTAACGATGGCCATAAATCCCAGACCCACAGTGTCTTTTCATAAAGCCACACTGCGGTGCTGGGATTCGTGGCCTTGAGCAGTAAATATTTTGGCCGCTCACACACGTCCTTACACCTGCTTCAGACTGGGCGGCCTCTGCTGATCCCTTCTTGCATGCCGCGGCCATGAGGCTGCACAGTCTGAAGAAGGCTGAAGGAGATGAGTTAAGACAGGCGAAGATATGCACTGCTCGTGCCCATCAATCACACCCTCGCAGTCAAAATAATTAAGACAACGAGGAGCATTTTATTCAGGCAGGGCGGACGAACAGGCGCAAGTAGCCAACCAATGATGTCAGAAGACGGGAAGCGCTACCAAGGGGGGTGCTGCGTATCATTAGAAAGGAAAGTCACACCTCAGGGACAGTGGAATGGTCTCAAAGAGACACATTTTGTACGTGTTGAGTTCCACGTGGGCAAGGAGAAAACATCAGCCACCTTGTACAAATGCAGCAGTACTGCTGTACAAGGTGGCTGTTATACATAGAAACACCTGGGGGTGGGGGCCAGGCTCCCTTCAATTTCAGTTCATGTGCCTGCGTGGCGTTTGCAGGTCACGTTGCAAGCTGCACAGCAGGGGAACAGCTGGCGGTGCTGAACCCCACTAACACATTGGCTGGTGTTTTTCTCTGTGCAGCTAGCATTTCCGGGCAAAAACTAGCGGTGTTTGAGCCCAGGGTCAGCAGGAGGAGGAGGAGAGGAGCAAAGTGTAGGCCGAAGCCTGCACTGGTGGCAGCTTTTGGTCGGTTGTGCCAGCGTGGCTTGTGCTGGACACGATGCCGGCTACACAGCGGGGGAACAGCTGGCGTTGCTGAACCCCACTAACACATTGGCTGGTGTTTTTCTCTGTGCAGCTAGCATTTCCGGGCAAAAACTAGCGGTGTTTGAGCCCAGGGTCAGCAGGAGGAGGAGGAGAGGAGCAAAGTGTAGGCCGAAGCCTGCACTGGTGGCAGCTTTTGGTCGGTTGTGCCAGCGTGGCTTGTGCTGGACACGATGCCGGCTACACAGCGGGGGAACAGCTGGCGTTGCTGAACCCCACTAACACATTGGCTGGTGTTTTTCTCTGTGCAGCTAGCATTTCCGGGCAAAAACTAGCGTTGTTAGAGCCCAGGGTCAGCAGGAGGAGGAGAGGAGCAGAGTGTAGGCCGAAGCCTAGTTGAACCAATTTCAAAGGTTACCTTTAACCCCCCCTCAGGTGTTACAAAGAACAAGAGCCACTCCTTCTGCAGCATTAATGCTGCACAAGTAAAAGGTTGCTCTATTAATTTGTCTACTTGCACAAGCTGAATGCAACACGTAGACTATTTAGCCCATTATACTGTTTAACAGTAGTGGAGGCGTGACTTGTCTTTTTAAAGAAAAGCAGCACAGGTGTCGAAAACACCTTTTTGCATGGGCGCAGCTTCCTGAGCGTTGTTAGTTGCTGTACAGGAGTCTGCGCTCTTGTGATCCTTTGGCCATGCGCTGTGAGCGCTTCCTGTCTTATGACCTCATTTCATGTTGGCCGTTGCGGTTAGCGATGGACATGAATCCCAGACCCACAGTGTGTTTTTAAAAAATCACACTGCGGTGCTGGGATTCGTGCCCTGGTGCAGTAAATATGTTTGCCGCTCACACATGTCCTTACACCTGCTTCAGACTGGACGGCCTCATCTGATCCCTTATCGCCTGCCGAGGCCATGAGGACACCCAGTCTGAAGAAGGCGGAAGGAGATGAGTGAACACAGGCAAACATATGCACTGCACATGCCCATCAATCACACCCTCGCTGTCCAAAAAAATAAGACACCGAGGGGCGTTGTTTCGAGCAGGGGAGATGCACAGGCGCAGCCAGCTAACCAATGATGTCAAAAGACGGGCAGCGCTAACAAGGGTGGTGCTGCGTGTCATTACAAAGGAAAGTCACACCTCAGGGACATTGTAATGGTCTCTAATGAGACACATTTTGTACGTGTTGAGTTCCACGTGGGCAAGGAGAAAAAGTCAGCCACCTCGTACAAATGCAGCAGTACTGCTGTACAAGGTGGCTGTTATACATAGAAACACCTGTGGGTGGGGGGCAGGCTCCCTTCAATTTCAGTTCATGTGCCTGCGTGGCGTTTGCAGGTCACGTTGCAAGCTACACAGCAGGGGAACAGCTGGCGTTGCTGAACCCCACTGACACATTGACTGGTGTTTTTCTCTGTGCAGATTGCATGTCCGGGCAAAAACTAGCGGTGTTAGAGCCCAGGGTCAGCAGGAGGAGGAGGAGAGGAGCAAAGTGTAGGCCGAAGCCTGCACTGGTGGCAGCTTTTGGTCGGTTGTGCCAGCGTGGCTTGTGCTGGACACGATGCCGGCTACACAGCGGGGGAACAGCTGGCGGTGCTGAACCCCACTAACACATTGGCTGGTGTTTTTCTCTGTGCAGCTAGCATTTCCGGGCAAAAACTAGCGGTGTTTGAGCCCAGGGTCAGCAGGAGGAGTAGAGGAGCAGAGTGTAGGCCGAAGCCTAGTTGAACCAATTTCAAAGGTTACCTTTAACCCCCCCCCTCAGGTGTTGCAAGGTACAAGAGCCACACCTTGAACAGCATTAATGATGCACAAGTCAAAGGTTGCTCTATTTAATTTTGCTCCTTGCACACGCTGAATTAAACACGTACACTATTTAGCCCATTATACTGTCAAACAGTAGTGGAGGCGTGACTACTAGTCTTTTTAAGGAGACGCAGCACAGGTGTACAAATTTACACCTAGGTGCTGTGCGCAGATTCCTTACCGTTGTTATTTGCAGTACAGGAAACTGCGCTCTTGTGTTATCCCTTGGCAATACCCTGTTAGTGCAGGCCGTCTCATGACCTCATTTCATGTTGGCCGGTGCGGTTAACGATGGCCATAAATCCCAGACCCACAGTGGCTTTTCCTAAAGTCACACTGCGGTGCTGGGATTCGTGGCCTTGTGCAGTAAATATGTTCGCCGCTCACACATGTCCTTACACCTGCTTCAGACTGGGCGGCCTCAGCTGATCCCTTATCGCATGCCGCGGCCATGAGGCCGCACAGTCAGAAGAAGGCGGAAGGAGGGGAGTGAAAACAGGGGAACATATGCACTGCTCGTGCCCATCAATCACACCCTCGCAGTCAAAATATATGAGACAACGGGGGGCGTTGTGTCGGGCAGGGGGGACGCACAGGCACAGCCAGCCAACCAATGATGTCAGGAGACGGGCAGCGCTAACAATGGGGGTGCTGCGTGTCATTACAAAGGAAAGTCACACCTCAGGGACATTGTAATGGTCTCTAATGAGACACATTTTGTACGTGTTGAGTTCCACGTGGGCAAGGAGAAAAAGTCAGCCACCTCGTACAAATGCAGCAGTACTGCTGTACAAGGTGGCTGATATACATAGAAACACCTGTGGGTGGGGGGCAGGCTCCCTTCAATTTCAGTTCATGTGCCTGCGTGGCGTTTGCAGGTCACGTTGCAAGCTACACAGCAGGGGAACAGCTGGCGTTGCTGAACCCCACTGACACATTGACTGGTGTTTTTCTCTGTGCAGATTGCATGTCCGGGCAAAAACTAGCGGTGTTAGAGCCCAGGGTCAGCAGGAGGAGGAGGAGAGGAGCAAAGTGTAGGCCGAAGCCTGCACTGGTGGCAGCTTTTGTTCTGTTGTGCCAGCGTGGCTTGTGCTGGACACGTTGCCGACTACACAGCAGGGGAACAGCTGGCGGTGCTGAACCCCACTAACACATTGGCTGGTGTTTTTCTCTGTGCAGCTAGCATTTCCGGGCAAAAACTAGCGGTGTTTGAGCCCAGGGTCAGCAGGAGGAGTAGAGGAGCAGAGTGTAGGCCGAAGCCTAGTTGAACCAATTTCAAAGGTTACCTTTAACCCCCCCCTCAGGTGTTGCAAGGTACAAGAGCCACACCTTGAACAGCATTAATGATGCACAAGTCAAAGGTTGCTCTATTTAATTTTGCTCCTTGCACACGCTGAATTAAACACGTACACTATTTAGCCCATTATACTGTCAAACAGTTGTGGAGGCGTGACTTGTCTTTTTAACGAGACGCAGCACAGGTGTCAAAATTTGCACCTAGGTACTGGGCGCAGATTCCTGAGCGTTGTTATTTGCTGTACAGGAGTCTGCGCTCTTGTGTTATCCCTTGGCAATACCCTGTTAGTGCAGGCCGTCTCATGACCTCATTTCATGTTGGCCGGTGCGGTTAACGATGGCCATAAATCCCAGACCCACAGTGGCTTTTCCTAAAGTCACACTGCGGTGCTGGGATTCGTGGCCTTGTGCAGTAAATATGTTCGCCGCTCACACATGTCCTTACACCTGCTTCAGACTGGGCGGCCTCAGCTGATCCCTTATCGCATGCCGCGGCCATGAGGCCGCACAGTCAGAAGAAGGCGGAAGGAGGGGAGTGAAAACAGGGGAACATATGCACTGCTCGTGCCCATCAATCACACCCTCGCAGTCAAAATATATGAGACAACGGGGGGCGTTGTGTCGGGCAGGGGGGACGCACAGGCACAGCCAGCCAACCAATGATGTCAGGAGACGGGCAGCGCTAACAATGGGGGTGCTGCGTGTCATTACAAAGGAAAGTCACACCTCAGGGACATTGTAATGGTCTCTAATGAGACACATTTTGTACGTGTTGAGTTCCACGTGGGCAAGGAGAAAAAGTCAGCCACCTCGTACAAATGCAGCAGTACTGCTGTACAAGGTGGCTGATATACATAGAAACACCTGTGGGTGGGGGGCAGGCTCCCTTCAATTTCAGTTCATGTGCCTGCGTGGCGTTTGCAGGTCACGTTGCAAGCTACACAGCAGGGGAACAGCTGGCGTTGCTGAACCCCACTAACACATTGGCTGGTGTTTTTCTCTGTGCAGCTAGCATGTCCGGGCAGAAACTGGCGTTGTTTGAGCCCAGGGTCAGCAGGAGGAGGAGAGGAGCAAAGTGTAGGCCGAAGCCTGCACTGGTGGCAGCTTTTGGTCGGTTGTGCCAGCGTGGCTTGTGCTGGACACGATGCCGGCTACACAGCGGGGGAACAGCAGGCGGTGCTGAACCCCACTAACACATTGGCTGGTGTTTTTCTCTGTGCAGCTAGCATGTCCGGGCAGAAACTGGCGTTGTTTGAGCCCAGGGTCAGCAGGAGGAGGAGAGGAGCAAAGTGTAGGCCGAAGCCTGCACTGGTGGCAGCTTTTGGTCGGTTGTGCCAGCGTGGCTTGTGCTGGACACGTTGCCGACTACACAGCAGGGGAACAGCTGGCGGTGCTGAACCCCACTAACACATTGGCTGGTGTTTTTCTCTGTGCAGCTAGCATTTCCGGGCAAAAACTAGCGGTGTTTGAGCCCAGGGTCAGCAGGAGGAGTAGAGGAGCAGAGTGTAGGCCGAAGCCTAGTTGAACCAATTTCAAAGGTTACCTTTAACCCCCCCCTCAGGTGTTGCAAGGTACAAGAGCCACACCTTGTGCAGCATTAATGCTGCACAAGTAAAAGGTTGCTCTATTTGTTTTGCTCCTTGCACACGCTGACTAAAACACGTACACTATTTAGCCCATTATACTGTCAAACAGTTGTGGAGGCGTGACTTGTCTTTTTAACGAGACGCAGCACAGGTGTCAAAATTTGCACCTAGGTACTGGGCGCAGATTCCTGAGCGTTGTTATTTGCTGTACAGGAGTCTGCGCTATTGTGATCCCTTGGCCATGCGCTGTGAGCGCTTCCTGTCTTCTGACCTCATTTCATGTCGGCCGTTGCGGTTAGCGATGGACATGAATCCCAGACCCACAGTGTGTTTTTAAAAAATCACACTGCGGTGCTGGGATTCGTGCCCTGGTGCACTAAATATGTTTGCCGCTCACACATGTCCTTACACCTGCTTCAGACTGGGCGGCCTCATCTGATCCCTTATCGCCTGCCGCGGCCATGAGGACACCCAGTCTGAAGAAGGCGGAAGGAGATGAGTGAACACAGGCAAACATATGCACTGCACATGCCCATCAATCACACCCTCGCTGTCCAAAAAAATAAGACACCGAGGGCCGTTGTTTCGAGCAGGGGAGATGCACAGGCGCAGCCAGCTAACCAATGATGTCAAAAGACGGGCAGCGCTAACAAGGGTGGTGCTGCGTGTCATTACAAAGGAAAGTCACACCTCAGGGACATTGTAATGGTCTCTAATGAGACACATTTTGTACGTGTTGAGTTCCACGTGGGCAAGGAGAAAAAGTCAGCCACCTCGTACAAATGCAGCAGTACTGCTGTACAAGGTGGCTGATATACATAGAAACACCTGTGGGTGGGGGGCAGGCTCCCTTCAATTTCAGTTCATGTGCCTGCGTGGCGTTTGCAGGTCACGTTGCAAGCTACACAGCAGGGGAACAGCTGGCGTTGCTGAACCCCACTGACACATTGACTGGTGTTTTTCTCTGTGCAGATTGCATGTCCGGGCAAAAACTAGCGGTGTTAGAGCCCAGGGTCAGCAGGAGGAGGAGGAGAGGAGCAAAGTGTAGGCCGAAGCCTGCACTGGTGGCAGCTTTTGGTCGGTTGTGCCAGCGTGGCTTGTGCTGGACACGATGCCGGCTACACAGCGGGGGAACAGCAGGCGGTGCTGAACCCCACTAACACATTGGCTGGTGTTTTTCTCTGTGCAGCTAGCATGTCCGGGCAGAAACTGGCGTTGTTTGAGCCCAGGGTCAGCAGGAGGAGGAGAGGAGCAAAGTGTAGGCCGAAGCCTGCACTGGTGGCAGCTTTTGGTCGGTTGTGCCAGCGTGGCTTGTGCTGGACACGTTGCCGACTACACAGCAGGGGAACAGCTGGCGGTGCTGAACCCCACTAACACATTGGCTGGTGTTTTTCTCTGTGCAGCTAGCATTTCCGGGCAAAAACTAGCGGTGTTTGAGCCCAGGGTCAGCAGGAGGAGTAGAGGAGCAGAGTGTAGGCCGAAGCCTAGTTGAACCAATTTCAAAGGTTACCTTTAACCCCCCCCTCAGGTGTTGCAAGGTACAAGAGCCACACCTTGTGCAGCATTAATGCTGCACAAGTAAAAGGTTGCTCTATTTGTTTTGCTCCTTGCACACGCTGACTAAAACACGTACACTATTTAGCCCATTATACTGTCAAACAGTTGTGGAGGCGTGACTTGTCTTTTTAACGAGACGCAGCACAGGTGTCAAAATTTGCACCTAGGTACTGGGCGCAGATTCCTGAGCGTTGTTATTTGCTGTACAGGAGTCTGCGCTATTGTGATCCCTTGGCCATGCGCTGTGAGCGCTTCCTGTCTTCTGACCTCATTTCATGTCGGCCGTTGCGGTTAGCGATGGACATGAATCCCAGACCCACAGTGTGTTTTCAAACAATCACACTACGTGGCTGGGATTCGTGGCCTTGTGCAGTAAATAGGTTTGCCGCTTACACATGTCCTTACACCGGCTCCAGACTGGGCGGCCTCAGCTGATCCCTTATCGCCTACCACGGCCAGGAGGCCGCACAGTCTGAAGAAGGCGGAAGGAGATGAGTTAAGACAGGCGAACATATGCACTGCTCGTGCCCATAAACCACACCCTCGCTGACAAAATAAATATGACAACGAGGGGCGTTGTTTCTAGCAGGGCGGATGCACAGGCGCAGCCAGCTAACCATGATGACAAAAGACGGGAAACGCTACCAAGGGGGGTGCTGCGTATCATTACAAAGGAAAGTCACACCTCAGGGACAGTGGAATGGTCTCAATGAGACACATTTTGTACGTGTTGAGTTCCACGTGGGCAAGGAGAAAAAGTCAGCCACCTTGTACAAATGCAGCAGTACTGCTGTACTAGGTGGCTGTTATACATAGAAACACCTGGGGGGGTGGGGCCAGGTTCCCTTTTAATTTCAGTTCCTGTGCCTGCATGGCGTTTGCAGGTCACGTTGCCGGCTACACAGCAGGGGAACAGCTGGCGTTGCTGAACCCCACTAACACATTGGCTGGTGTTTTTCTCTGTGCAGCTAGCACTTCCGGGCAAAAACTAGCGGTGTTTGAGCCCAGGGTCAGCAGGAGGAGGAGAGGAGCAGAGTGTAGGCCGAAGCCTGCACTGGTGGCAGCTTTTGTTCTGTTGTGCCAGCGTGGCTTGTGCTGGACACGTTGCCGACTACACAGCAGGGGAACAGCTGGCGGTGCTGAACCCCACTGACACATCACCTAGTGTTTTTTTCTGTGTAGACAACACTTCCAGGTGGCAACTGACAGTGTTGAAACCCAGGGAATCAAAGAGGAGCAGAGTGTAGGCCGAAGCCTGCAGTGGAGCAAGTTGAAAGGGAACCTTTAACCCCCCCCCCCAGGCATTTGTTGCTGAAAGAGCCATCTTGTACAGCAGTAATACTGCACATGGAAAATGGTGGCTCCGAAAATTATGCTCCTTGCAAACGCTGAAGTACACACTCATATAATGTGTCCCCTCACACCGTCAAACCATCCCGGAAGTGGGACTTTCCTTTGTAATGTGACACAGCACAGCCGTCATTCCAACCCCCTTGGTGCCGGGCACCACCTCCTCAACGTTGTTTGGTTCTGTCACGGAGCCCGCACTGTAATGTTATCCCTTGGCCATGCACAGTTAGCGGTGCCCGTCTTCTGACATCATGTAGGTGTCAGGCTGGCAGTGCCTGTGCGTCCAAGCTGCCCGAGATCCAACCTTGCAGTGTCATCTAATGTAGTCCCACTGCGGGCCAGGGATCCATGGGCATGCGCAGTGCATATCATCGCCTCTCACTCACCTCCTTCCTGCTTCTTCAGACTGTGCGGCGTCACGGCCGTGGCATGCTATTAGGGATCAGCTGACGCCGCCTAGTCTGAAGAAGCGTGAAGAAGGGGAGTGAGAGGCTAGTATATGCACTGCGCATGGCCATGGATACCAGGCCCACTGTGGGATCACATTAGACGACACTGCGAGGTGTGATTTCGGGCAGCGTGGACGCACAGGCGCAGCCAGGACGACAACAAATGATGTCAGAGGACGGGCAGCGCAAACTGTGCATGGCCAAGGGATAACATAACAGCGCAGGGTCCATGACGGAATCAAACAACGCTAAGGAGGCAGCGCACGGTGCCAAGGGGGTAGCAATGACGGCTGTGCTGTGTCACATTACAAAGGAAAGTCCCACCTCCGGGACGGTTGGACGGTGTGAGGGGACACATTACATGAGTGTGTAGTTCAGCGTTTGCAAGGAGCATAATTTCAAGAGCGACCTTTCCCTTGTGCAGTATTAGTGCTGCACATGGTGGCTCTTTCAGTAACAAACGCCTAGGGGGGGGGGGGGGGGACAGGTCCCCTTACATTTTAGTTGTGCCAGCGTGGCGGTCGCATGACACGTTGCCGGATACACAGCTGGGGATCAGCTGACGTTACTGAACCCCAATAACAGAGGAGCGACTGTTGACTGTGCACACAGCACTTCCAGGCACCAACTGGCGGTGTTAGAGCCCAGGGACAGCAGGAGGAGCAGATTGGAGGTATTGCCGCACACACAGCTGGGGATCAGCTGACGTTACTGAACCCCAATAACAGAGGAGCGACTGTTGACTGTGCACACAGCACTTCCAGGCACCAACTGGCGGTGTTAGAGCCCAGGGACAGCAGGAGGAGCAGAGGAACAGAGTGTAGGCCGAAGCCTGATTGGAGCAAGTTGAAAGGAAACCTTTAACCCCCCCCCCCAAGACGTTTGTAGCTGAAAGAGCCATGTTGTGCAGCACTAAGGATGCAAAAGGAAAAGGTTGCTCTTTTAATTATGCTCCTTGCAAACACCGAAGTAAACACTAAAAATGTGTCCCTTTATACCGTTAAACCGTTCCGGAGGTGCGAATTTCCTTCGTAATGGGACACAGCACAGCTGTCATTCCTATCCCCTTGATGCCGTGCGCTGCCTCCTCAGCGTTGTTTTAAGCTGCCACGGAGCCTGCGCTGTTCTGTTAGCCCTTGGCCATGCCCAATTAGCGCTGCCTGTCTTCTGACATAATTTGGTGTCAGGCTGTCAGTGCCTGTGCGTCCACGCTGCTCCAGATCCCACCTCGCAGTCTCATCTAACGTAATCCCACTGCGGGCCTTGGAACCATGGGCATGCACAGTGCATAACCTCGACTCTCACTCCCCTCCTTCCTCTTCTTCAGACTGTGCGGTGTCACGGCCGTGGCATGCTAGGGATCAGCTGACGGCGCACAGTCTAAAGAAGGCGGAGGGAAATGAGCGAGAGCCCGAGGGGAAGATATGCACTGCGCATGCCCATGGATCCCAGGCCCGCAGTGTGACTCAATCAGAAGACACTGCGAGGCGGGATCTCGGGCACCGCGGCCGCACAGGCGCAGCCAGCCTGACACCAAATTATGTCAGAAGACAGGCAGCGCAAATAGGGCATGCCCAAGGGATAACAGAACAGCGCAGGCTCCGTGACAGCTTAAAACAACGCTGAGGAGGCAGCGCATGGCACCAAGGGGGTAGGAATGACGGCTGTGCTGCGTCACATTACGAAGGAAAGTCCCAGCTCCGGGACGGTATAACGGTATCAGTGAACACATTTTATAAGTGTTAAGTTCTGCGTGTGCAAAGAGCTAAAAAAAAGAGCTACCTTTTCCTTGTGCAGCATTACTGCTGCACAAGATGGCTCTTTCAGTAACAAACGACGGGGGGGGGGGGGGGGACAGGTTCCCTTACATTTAGGTTGTTGTGCCAGCGTGGCGGTCGCAGGACACATTGCCGGCTACACAGCTGGGGATCAGCTGACGTTACTGAAACCCAATAACACTGGGTCGTATGTTTTTACTGTGCAGCCTGCACTTCTGAGCCGCAACTGGCGGTGTTGGAGCCCAGGAATAGCAGTTCAGGTGGTAGAAAGATGAACACAGCAGGAGACCTGGATGACACCCAATTACTTAATCAGGCAGAGGAGTGGCAAATTCCTGCGAGATCCAGGCCTGGTTCATTTTCAGGAAAGTAAGCCGGTCAACGTTATCGGAGGATAGTCGCATGCGACGGTCTGTTAGTACACCACCTGCGGCACTAAAGACACGTTCCGATAAGACACTAGCCGCAGGGCAAGCCAGCACCTCCAATGCATACTGGCTTAGCTCTGGCCATGTATCCAGCTTAGAGACCCAAAACTTGAACGGGGAAGAGCCGTCTGGGAGTACAGTAAGAGGGCAAGCCATGTAGTCTGTCACCATCTGACGGAACCGTTGCCTCCTGCTGACTGGAGCCGCCGGTGATGGTGTAGACATTTGGGGCGGGCACACAAAAGTGTGCCAGAGTTGTGCCATACTGGGCTTGCCTTGGGCAGAGGCACTGCTTCTGCTCCCTCTTTGGGCAGAGCCTCCCCCACTGCCTCGACGCACTGAGCTGCTTTGTAAAGCACTAGCAGCACTCCTCTCAGTTGGACAGGAGAAGATGATGGAATTCACCAGTGTGTCGTGGTACTCCCGCAATTGACGCTCCCGGGTCAACTGCAGGGATGAGGTTTTGGACGTTGTCCCGGTAGCGAGGATCGAGGAGGGTGAACACCCAATAATCAGGCATGTTGAGAATGTGGTCGATGCGGCGGTCGTTTCTCAGGCACTGCAGCATGAAATCCACCATGTGCTGCAGAGTGCCACCTGGCCCAGAAACGCTGTCCCCTGCTTGAGACATGATCTCTGCCCGCTCGTCATCACCCCACCCTCGCTGTACACACTGACCACTGGACAATTGTGTCGCTCCCTCCTCTGGACGGAGCTCTTTCCTCCTCCATTGACTCCTCCTCATCCTCCTCACAAATTGGCCCCTGCGTACCCCTTTGTGAGGAACCACGTGGCGCTGACTCTCCAGAAGCTGATGGAAAAGGTGACTCCTCATCCTCCACCTCTTCCACCACATCATCCCTTAACCCTTGCAAAGTTTGCTGAAGCAGGCAGATAAGGGGGACAGTCATGCTGACTAGTGCATCATCTGCACTTGCCATCCGCGTGGAATAATCAAAAGGACGCAAAACCTGGCAGACGTCCTTCATAGTGGCCCACTCTGTGGTTGTGAAGTCTGATCGGCGCTGACTGCGACTTCTTGCGCCTGATGCAGCTGGTACTCCATAACTGCTTGCTGCTGCTCACACAACCGCTCCAACATATGTAACGTGGAATTCCACCGGGTAGGTAGGTCACATATGATGCGGTGTTCCGGAAGGCGGAATCGCGCTGCAGAGCAGCAATGCGGGATCTGGCCAAGCTGGAACGCCGCAAGTGAGCAACTCTAGGCGGGACCTTGTGCAGCAGGCATCAAGATCCGGATGTCCCTCAGAAAACTCTGCACAACCAAATGAGCACATGTGCCAGACATGGGATGTGAGTGAGGTTGCCAAGGGCCAAAGCTGCCACCAGATTTCGGCCATTGTCACACACTACCATGCCTGGCTGGAGATTCGGCTGGCAGTAACCACACATCGCTCTCCTGCTTTATGGCATTCCAGAGCTCCTGCGCTGTGTGGCTTCGATGCCCCAATGAAACTAGTTTCAAGACGGCCTGCTGACGTTTGGCCACGGCTGTGCTCATGTCGGTCATAGGTAAACGTTCACGGGTCCATGTGGGGGTGGACTGTGACGGATCCTGCAGAGAGGAATCAGAGGAACTGGTGTAAGAGGAGGAGTCGATGCGTACAGACTGGATTCCTGCAATCCTTGGAGTGGGCAGGACACGTCCTGCGCCACTCGCACGATCTGTACCTGGCTCAACAACATTAACCCAATGGGCAGTGAGGGAAACATATCGCCCCTGTCCATGCTGACTGGTCCACGCATCGGTGGTGAGGTGGACCTTGCTACTGACGGCGTTCAGTAGCGCATGTTTATGTTTGCCTCAACATGCCTGTGCAGGGCAGGGACAGCTGCCTGCTGAAGTAAAAGCGGCTGGGCACCTTGTACTGTGGACTGCCAATGCCATCAAGTCACGGAAGCTGTCAGTCTCCACCAGCCTGAACGAGAGCATTCCAGGGACAACAGTTTGGCAATGCCTGCATTCAGAGCCTGTGCTCGGGGGTGGTTGGCCGAGAATGCCCGCCTTTTCTCCCATGCCTGTACTACCGATGGCTGTAGAGTAGACTGGAGTGTGAGGATGACTGGGAAGGTGGTGCTGTGGGTGGAATTACACAAGGTCTCTGGGAGGAAGCCAAACCAGCTGTGCGTGAGCTGGAGGAAGAGGCAACACGAGCTGAAGAGGTGGTAGCTGCCGCTGTTGGTTGGCCTACATCTTCAGTGTGTTTCTGTAACTCCACCGCGTGCCTGGTCCGCACATGTTTCCCACATATTTGTGGTATTGAGGTTTGCTGACATTTTTCCCTCTTTTTACTTTATGATGACACAGCTTGCATTTGACAAAACAAATGTCATCTGCAACTGTGTCAAAAAAGGACCAGGCACTGCAAGTCTTGGGAGCGCCCTTTTTGGCTTTGGAAGAGACAGGCTCCTAACGGGTGCCAAAGTGGAGGCTACAGGCTCCGCAGTCTTCCCCCTCCCTCTCCCTCTTTGGCCCGTAAGAGGAAGCTCTTCCTCTGAGCTGCTCCACCACCTTCCTGTTCCTCACGCCACGATGGGGTCAAGGACCTCATCATCTCCACTACCCTCTGCCACCAACTGCTCCTCCTGGGTAGTCTCAGCAGCACAGTACGCACGAGAAAGCGGCACCTGAGTTTCATCATCAGATGCGTACTGCGCTGTGGTCACCGGAGGCACTGGCCCACCTGCTCTTCAGAGTCAGAGAGATAAAGCTTTTGGGCATCACTGCACACTGCCTCTTCTTCCATTTCTCCAATGCTGCTTGGCTGGCCCCCTGTTTCCAAGCCAAGAGATTCAGAGAACAGAAGTAGAGACGGCTTCCCTGTCCTGGGCTCTCTGACTGCCTGGCCAATTTGGCAGGTGGTGAAGAGACAGATGGCTGCTCTCCAGTGCTCTGTGCCTGAGAGGATGTGGCACTAACTGAAGTCGATGCCGAGGCGTTAGCTGCCATCCACCCGACAACGGCTTCAATTTGGTCTTCACGCAGCAGCGGTGCACGGGCGCTCTCCGACAAAGCTGCGCATGAAGGACTGTTCCCTGCTGAAACTGAGTGACGACGTGGTCACCGGCGCCCGCAGCAGGCACAGAATCACCACGTCCTCTCCCTGCTCCTCTCCCTGCTCCGCGCCCACGCCCACGTGCCTTACTCCCTGCCCTCTTCATCTTGGTTGACAGATAAAGATAAGCAGAAAAGTACTAAGGCCTTAGTGTGCTTATTCCTGTAATGCTCCTCCTAACAGGTGTAAGAAACACTAATGTTGTAAATTGTGGACTAAACTTTATTATTTTTCAAATGTGGCCTACACAAGTGTAAGTTGTGTTTGGTGAACTTAACCTTTTTTTTGGTGCAGATCGGGCTACAGAGCTAGTTTAAATCACACGGAGACCGTGCAGACAGCCGTAAACGGGCGCTGCAAGGCCAAGAAACCCTCCTCTAGGTTATCCTATATAGTGTTTTTCCACTATTTAGCTGGATACAAGTGGAAAGACACTAATAGGAATTTTTTTTTCAAATTTTAAACTGGCTGCACTATTTGAAAAAAAGGAAATTGTTTTTCAAGGTATGAGGCAGTAACGCACCCTGAGCTGAATCCAACCGGCTATGGCTGCACACAGACTACAGGGCGAGCTGGGCTCACACGGGAGACCGTGCAGACAGCCGTAAACGGCGCTGCAAGGCCAAAAAACCCTCCTCTAGGTTATCCTATATAGTGTTTTTCCACTATTTAGCTGGATACGAGTGGAAAGACACTAATAGGAATTTTTTTTTTCAATTTTAAACAGGCTGCACTATTTGAAAAAAAGGAAAATTTTTCTCAAGGTATGAGCCAAGTAACGAACCCTGAGCTGAATCCAACCGGCTATGGCTGCACACAGACTACAGGGCGAGCTGGGCTCACACGGAGACCGTGCAGACAGCCGTAAACGGCGCTGCAAGGCCAAAAAACCCTCCTCTAGGTTATCCTATATAGTGTTTTTCCACTATTTAGCTGGATACGAGTGGAAAGACACTAATAGGAATTTTTTTTTTCAAATTTTAAACAGGCTGCACTATTTGAAAAAAAGGAAAATTTTTCTCAAGGTATGAGCCAGTACGAACCCTGAGCTGAATCCAACCGGCTATGGCTGCACACAGACTACAGGGCGAGCTGGGCTCACACGGAGACCGTGCAGACAGCCGTAAACGGCGCTGCAAGGCAAAAAACCCTCCTCTGAGGTTATCCTATATAGTGTTTTTCCACTATTTAGCTGGATACGAGTGGAAAGACACTAATAGGAATTTTTTTTTCAAATTTTAAACAGGCTGCACTATTTGAAAAAAAGGAAAATTTTTCTCAAGGTATGAGCCAGTAACGAACCCTGAGCTGAATCCAACCGGGCTATGGCTGCACACAGACTACAGGGCGAGCTGGGCTCACACGGAGACCGGTGCAGACAGCCGTAAACGGCGCTGCAAGGCCCAAAAACCCCCCTCTAGGTTATCCTATGTAGTGTTTTTTCCACAATAGAGCTGGAGACTGGTGGAAAAACACTAATAGGAAATTTGAGAAAAAATGTGCAGCAGGCTGCACTAAGAGCAAAAAAGAACAACTGTGTGAGGCAGTGTGAACCCCCCTGAGCTGAATACAACCGGGTATATGGCTGCACACAGACTACAGAGTGAGCTGCACACACACACACACACAGAGACCTTGCAGAACGCTGTTAAAACAGCGCTGCAAGGCAAGAGCAAGGTGAACAGTGAAGAACACACAGCGTTTTGCTAAATTAGCCTTTGGAAAGGAAAATAAAGCAATTAGCTAGCTCAACTGGCCCTCAGTTAGAACACAGCGTCCTGTCCCTAACTGAAATCACAGCAGAGTGAGCGCAAAATGGCGGCAGCGCTTTTTTATAGTGCAGAGTGACATCATTTCAGCAGCCAATCCAAGCCTTGCAGTACTTCCATGCCCACCATGCTAAACAGGATGTGCCCACACTTTCATTCATTCCTCATTGGCTGCTGCGTTCAATTTGAATTCTGGGAACTTCCGATTCCGGTATCCGATACGCGGGAAGTATCGGAATTCGGTATCGGAATTCCGATACCGCAAATATCGGCCGATACCCGATACTTGCGGTATCGGAATGCTCAACACTACTGAGGACCAGTCATTCGAAATGACTTCTCCATGCATTTTATGCATTGGTAAAAGCACTATGATGAAAAGTGTGATATGTTTTCAGGTATCTCCTATACTAATAGAGCCACATGCTCACCGGTTTGCCACATGATGTAGGCCTATGGACTGAACAAGAAACCACCAAAATTTTAACCAGTCATCGTTCTCACAACACTGAGGACCAGTCATTCGAAATGACTTCTCCATGCATTTTATGCATTGGTAAAAGCACTATGATGAAAAGTGTGATATGTTTTCAGGTATCTCCTATACTAATAGAGCCACATGCTCACCGGTTTGCCACATGATGTAGGCCTATGGACTGAACAAGAAACCACCAAAAATTTTAACCAGTCATCGTTCTCACAACACTGAGGACCAGTCATTCGAAATGACTTCTCCATGCATTTTATGCATTGGTAAAAGCACTATGATGAAAAGTGTGATATGTTTTCAGGTATCTCCTATACTAATAGAGCCACATGCTCACCGGTTTGCCACATGATGTAGGCCTATGAACTGAACAAGAAACCACCAAAAATTTTAACCAGTCATCGTTCTCACAACACTGAGGACCAGTCATTCGAAATGACTTCTCCATGCATTTTATGCATTGGTAAAAGCACTATGATGAAAAGTGTGATATGTTTTCAGGTATCTCCTATACTAATAGAGCCACATGCTCACCGGTTTGCCACATGATGTAGGCCTATGGACTGAACAAGAAACCACCAAAAATTTTAACCAGTCATCGTTCTCACAACACTGAGGACCAGTAATTCGAAATGACTTCTGCATGCATTTTATGCATTGGTAAAAGCACTATGATGAAAAGTGTGATATGTTTTCAGGTATCTCCTATACTAATAGAGCCACATGCTCACCGGTTTGCCACATGATGTAGGCCTATGGACTGAACAAGAAACCACCAAAATTTTAACCAGTCATCGTTCTCACAACACTGAGGACCAGTAATTCGAAATGACTTCTCCATGCATTTTATGCATTGGTAAAAGCACTATGATGAAAAGTGTGATATGTTTCAGGTATCTCCTATACTAATAGAGCCACATGCTCACCGGTTTGCCACATGATGTAGGCCTATGGACTGAACAAGAAACCACCAAAAATTTTAACCAGTCATCGTTCTCACAACACTGAGGACCAGTCATTCGAAATGACTTCTCCATGCATTTTATGCATTGGTAAAAGCACTATGATGAAAAGTGTGATATGTTTTCAGGTATCTCCTATACTAATAGAGCCACATGCTCACCGGTTTGCCACATGATGTAGGCCTATGGACTGAACAAGAAACCACCAAAAATTTTAACCAGTCATCGTCTCACACAACACTGAGGACCAGTCATTCGAAATGACTTCTCCATGCATTTTATGCATTGGTAAAAGCACTATGATGAAAAGTGTGATATGTTTTCAGGTATCTCCTATACTAATAGAGCCACATGCTCACCGGTTTGCCACATGATGTAGGCCTATGGACTGAACAAGAAACCACCAAAAATTTTAACCAGTCATCGTTCTCACAACACTGAGGACCAGTCATTCGAAATGACTTCTCCATGCATTTTATGCATTGGTAAAAGCACTATGATGAAAAGTGTGATATGTTTTCAGGTATCTCCTATACTAATAGAGCCACATGCTCAACGGTTTGCCACATGATGTAGCCTCTGGACTGAACAAGAAACCACCAAAAATTTTAACCAGTCATCGTTCTCACAACACTGAGGACCAGTCATTCGAAATGACTTCTCCATGCATTTTATCGATTGGTAAAAGCACTATGATGAAAAGTGTGATATGTTTTCAGGTATCTCCTATACTAATAGAGCCACATGCTCACCGGTTTGCCACATGATGTAGGCCTATGGACTGAACAAGAAACCACCAAAAATTTAACCAGTCATCGTTCTCACAACACTGAGGACCAGTCATTCGAAATGACTTCTCCATGCATTTTATGCATTGGTAAAAGCACTATGATGAAAAGTGTGATATGTTTTCAGGTATCTCCTATACTAATAGAGCCGCATGCTCACCGGTTTGCCACATGATGTAGGCCTATGGACTGAACAAGAAACCACCAAAAATTTTAACCAGTCATCGTTCTCACAACACTGAGGACCAGTCATTCGAAATGACTTCTCCATGCATTTTATGCATTGGTAAAAGCACTATGATGAAAAGTGTGATATGTTTTCAGGTATCTCCTATACTAATAGAGCCACATGCTCACCGGTTTGCCACATGATGTAGGCCTATGACTGAACAAGAAACCACCAAAAATTTTAACCAGTCATCGTTCTCACAACACTGAGGACCAGTCATTCGAAATGACTTCTCCATGCTTTTTATGCATTGGTAAAAGCACTATGATGAAAAGTGTGATATGTTTTCAGGTATCTCCTATACTAATAGAGCCACATGCTCACCGGTTTGCCACATGATGTAGGCCTATGGACTGAACAAGAAACCACCAAAAATTTTAACCAGTCATCGTTCTCACAACACTGAGGACCAGTCATTCGAAATGACTTCTCCATGCATTTTATGCATTGGTAAAAGCACTATGATGAAAAGTGTGATATGTTTTCAGGTATCTCCTATACTAATAGAGCCACATGCTCACCGGTTTGCCACATGATGTAGGCCTATGGACTGAACAAGAAACCACCAAAAATTTTAACCAGTCATCGTTCTCACAACACTGAGGACCAGTCATTCGAAATGACTTCTCCATGCATTTTATGCATTGGTAAAAGCACTATGATGAAAAGTGTGATATGTTTTCAGGTATCTCCTATACTAATAGAGCCACATGCTCACCGGTTTGCCACATGATGTAGGCCTATGGACTGAACAAGAAACCACCAAAATTTTAACCAGTCATCATTCTCACAACACTGAGGACCAGTCATTCGAAATGACCTTCTCCATGCATTTTATGCATTGGTAAAAGCACTATGATGAAAAGTGTGATATGTTTTCTGGTATCTCCTATACTAATAGAGCCACATGCTCACCGGTTTGCCACATGATGTAGGCCTATGGACTGAACAAGAAACCACCAAAAATTTTAACCAGTCATCGTTCTCACAACACTGAGGACCAGTCATTCGAAATGACTTCTCCATGCATTTTATGCATTGGTAAAAGCACTATGATGAAAAGTGTGATATGTTTTCAGGTATCTCCTATACTAATAGAGCCACATGCTCACGGTTTGCCACATGATGTAGGCCTATGGACTGAACAAGAAACCACCAAAAATTTTAACCAGTCATCGTTCTCACAACACTGAGGACCAGTCATTCGAAATGACTTCTCCATGCATTTTATGCATTGGTAAAAGCAATATGATGAAAAGTGTGATATGTTTTCAGGTATCTCCTATACTAATAGAGCCACATGCTCACCGGTTTGCCACATGATGTAGGCCTATGGACTGAACAAGAAACCACCAAAAATTTTAACCCAGTCATCGTTCTCACAACACTGAGGACCAGTCATTCGAAATGACTTCTCCATGCATTTTATGCATTGGTAAAAGCACTATGATGAAAAGTGTGATATGTTTTCAGGTATCTCCTATACTAATAGAGCCACATGCTCACCGGTTTGCCACATGATGTAGGCCTATGGACTGAACAAGAAACCACCAAAAATTTTAACCAGTCATCGTTCTCACAACACTGAGGACCAGTCATTCGAAATGACTTCTCCATGCATTTTATGCATTGGTAAAAGCACTATGATGAAAAGTGTGATATGTTTTCAGGTATCTCCTATACTAATAGAGCCACATGCTCACCGGTTTGCACATGATGTAGGCCTATGGACTGAACAAGAAACCACCAAAAATTTTAACCAGTCATCGTTCTCACAACACTGAGGACCAGTCATTCGAAATGACTTCTCCATGCATTTTATGCATTGGTAAAAGCACTATGATGAAAAGTGTGATATGTTTTCAGGTATCTCCTATACTAATAGAGCCACATGCTCACCGGTTTGCCACATGATGTAGGCCTATGGACTGAACAAGAAACCACCAAAATTTTAACCAGTCATCGTTCTCACAACACTGAGGACCAGTCATTCGAAATGACTTCTGCATGCATTTTATGCATTGGTAAAAGCACTATGATGAAAAGTGTGATATGTTTTCAGGTATCTCCTATACTAATAGAGCCACATGCTCACCGGTTTGCACATGATGTAGGCCTATGGACTGAACAAGAAACCACCAAAAATTTTAACCAGGTCATCGTTCTCACAACACTGAGGACCAGTCATTCGAAATGACTTCTCCATGCATTTTTATGCATTGGTAAAAGCACTATGATGAAAAGTGTGATATGTTTTCAGGTATCTCCTATACTAATAGAGCCACATGCTCACCGGTTTGCCACATGATGTAGGCCTATGGACTGAACAAGAAACCACCAAAAATTTTAACCAGTCATCGTTCTCACAACACTGAGGACCAGTTCATTCGAAATGACTTCTCCATGCATTTTATGCATTGGTAAAAGCACTATGATGAAAAGTGTGATATGTTTTCAGGTATCTCCTATACTAATAGAGCCACATGCTCACCGGTTTGCCACATGATGTAGGCCTATGGACTGAACAAGAAACCACCAAAAATTTTAACCAGTCATCGTTCTCACAACACTGAGGACCAGTCATTCGAAATGACTTCTCCATGCATTTTATGCATTGGTAAAAGCACTATGATGAAAAGTGTGATATGTTTCAGGTATCTCCTATACTAATATAGTAACATAGTAACATAGTAACATAGTTAGTAAGGCCGAAAAAAGACATTTGTCCATCCAGTTCAGCCTATATTCCATCATAATAAATACCCAGATCTACGTCCTTCTACAGAACCTAATAATTGTATGATACAATATTGTTCTGCTCCAGGAAGACATCCAGGCCTCTCTTGAACCCCTCAACTGAGTTCGCCATCACCACCTCCTCAGGCAAGCAATTCCAGATTCTCACTGCCCTAACAGTAAAGAATCCTCTTCTATGTTGGTGGAAAAACCTTCTCTCCTCCAGACGCAAAGAATGCCCCTTGTGCCCGTCACCTTCCTTGGTATAAACAGATCCTCAGCGAGATATTTGTATTGTCCCCTTATATACTTATACATGGTTATTAGATCGCCCCTCAGTCGTCTTTTTTCTAGACTAAATAATCCTAATTTCGCTAATCTATCTGGGTATTGTAGTTCTCCCATCCCCTTTATTAATTTTGTTGCCCT
Organism: Ranitomeya imitator; assembly: GCF_032444005.1. Classification (NCBI taxonomy): domain Eukaryota; kingdom Metazoa; phylum Chordata; class Amphibia; order Anura; family Dendrobatidae; genus Ranitomeya; species Ranitomeya imitator. The sequence goes on along the minus strand of NC_091283.1, from coordinate 501,553,328 downwards.
CCTTTGTACTCTCTCTCTAATAGAGCCACATGCTCACCGGTTTGCCACATGATGTAGGCCTATGGACTGAACAAGAAACCACCAAAATTTTAACCAGTCATCGTTCTCACAACACTGAGGACCAGTCATTCGAAATGACTTCTCCATGCATTTTATGCATTGGTAAAAGCACTATGATGAAAAGTGTGATATGTTTTCAGGTATCTCCTATACTAATAGAGCCACATGCTCACCGGTTTGCACATGATGTAGGCCTATGGACTGAACAAGAAACCACCAAAAATTTTAACCAGTCATCGTTCTCACAACACTGAGGACCAGTCATTCGAAATGACTTCTCCATGCATTTTATGCATTGGTAAAAGCACTATGATGAAA